>NC_083325.1:33214807-33543181 GCF_963455315.2 Globicephala melas | reverse complement strand
ACTAAAGAGAAAGGCAACAGACTCTTGTTTATTAGCTCTTATAAATGAAGTACCATGTCTGGCATTTTTCATGTTTGATCACGGGAAGACCACAGAAGTGAAAAAGAGACTTATTTCTCTCCCTCCTCTTGGACTTGTTTCCTTACTCATGTAATTATTGGCTTAAGAGGTGCTCAATAAATAGTTTGGGAAATGTCTCTTTTCTGCCTTAAAACCCAGTATTTTATTTTATTTTAACATCTTTATTGGAGTATAATTGCTTTACAATGCTGTGTTAGTTTCTGCTTTATAACAAAGTGAATCAGATATACATATACATATATCCCCATATCTCCTCCCTCTTGCATCTCCCTTCCACCCTCCCTATCCCACCCCTCTAGGTGGTCACAAAGCACCGAGCTGATCTCCCTGTGCTATGCGGCTGCTTCCTACTAGCTAGCTATTTTACATTTGGTATTATTTGTAAGTCCATGCCACTCACTCTCTCACTTCGTCCCAGCTTACCCTTCCCCTCCCTGTCCATTCTCTACCTCTGTGTCTTTATTCCTGTCCTGCCTCTAGGTTCTTCAGAACCAATTTTTTTCTCTTTTCTTCTTTTGTTTTGGATTCCATATATATGTGTTAGCAAATGGTATTTGTTATTCTCTTTCTGACTTACTTCACTCTGTATGACACACTCTAGGTCCATCCACCTCACTACAAATAACTCAATTTCATTTCTTTTTATGGCCGAGTAATATTCCATTGTATATGTGTGCCACACGTTCTTTATCCATTCATCTGTCGATGGACACTTAGGTTGCTTCCATGTCCTGGCTATTGTAAATAGAGCTGCAATGAACATTGTGGTACATGACTCTTTTTGAATTATGATTTTCTCAGGGTATATGTCCAGTAGTGGGATTGCAGGGTCGTACGGTAGTTCTATTTTTAGTTTTTTAAGGAACCTCCATACTGTTCTCCATAGTGGCTGTATCAATATACATTCCCACCAACAGTGCAAAAGTGTTCCCTTTTCTCCACACCCTCTCCAGCATTTATTTTTTGTAGATTTTTTGATGATGGCCATTCTGACCAGTGTGAGGTGATACTCTGTACTTTTGATTTGCATTTCTCTACTGATTAGTGTTGTTGAGCATTCTTTCATGTGTTTTTTGGCAATCTGTATATCTTCTTTGGAGAAATGTCTATTTAGGTCTTCTGCCTATTTTTGGATTGAGTTGTTTGCTTTTTTGATATTGAGCTGCATGAGCTGCTTATAAATTTTGGAGGTTAATCCTTTGTCAGTTGCTTCATTTGCAAATATTTTTCCCACTCTGAGGGTTGTCTTTTTGTCTTGTTTATGGGTTCCTTTGCTACGCAAAAGCTTTTAAGTTTCATTGGGTCCCATTTGTTTATTTTTGTTTTTATTTCCATTTCTCTAGGAGGTGGGTCAAAAAGGATCTTGCTGTGATTTATGTCATAGAGTGTTCTGCCTATGTTTTCCTGTAAGAGTTTTATAGTGTCTGGCCTTACATTTAGGTCTTTAATCCATTTTGGGTTTATTTTTGTGTATGGTGTGAAGGAGTGTTCTAGTTTCATCCTTTTACATGTAGCTGTCCAGTTTTCCCAGCACCAGTTATTGAAGACGCAGTCTTTTCTCCATTGTATATTCTTGCCTCCTTTATCAAAAATAAGGTGTCCATATGTGCGTGGGTTTATCTCTGGGCTTTCTATCCTGTTCCATTGATCTATATTTCTGTTTTTGTGCCAGTACCATACTGTCTTGATTACTGTAGCTTTGTAGTATAGTCTGAAGTCAGGGAGCCTGATTCCTACAGCTCCGGTTTTCTTTCTCAAGATTGCTTTGGCTCTTTGGGGTCTTTTGTGTTTCCATACAAATTGTGAAATCTTTTGTTCTAGTTCTGTGAAAAATGCCATTGGTAGTTCGATAGGGATTGCATTGAATCTGTAGATTGCTTTGGGTAGCATAATCATTTTCACAATGTTGATTCTTCCAATCCAAGAACATGGTGTATCTTTCCATTTGTTTGTATCACCTTTAATTTCTTTCATCAGTGTCTTATAGTTTTCTGCATACAGGTTTTTTTGTCTCCTTAGGTAGGTTTATTCCTAGGTATTTTACTCTTTTTGTTGCAATGGTGAATGGGAGTGTTTGCTTAATTTCTCTTTCAGATATTTCTTCATTAGTGTATAGGAATGCCAGAGATTTCTGTGCATTAATTTTGTATCCTGCTACTTTACCAAATTCATTGATTAGCTCTAGTAGTTTTCTTGTAGCATCTTTAGGATTCTCCATGTAGCGTATCATGCCACTTGCAAACAGTGACAGCTTTACTTCTTCTTTTCTGATTTGGATTCCTTTTATTTCTTTTTCTTCTCCGATTGCTGTGGCTAAGACTTCCAAAACTATGTTAAATAATAGTGGTGAGAATGGACAACCTTGTCTTTTTCCTGATTTTAGAGGAAATGGTTTCAGTTTTTCACCATTGAGAATGGTGTTGGCTGTGGGTTTGCCATATATGGCCTTTATCATGTTGATGTAAGTTCCCTCTATGCCTACTTTCTGGAGGGTTTTTTCATAAATGGGTGTTGAATTTTGTCAAAAGCTTTTTCTGCATCTATTGAGATGATCATATGGTTTTTCTCCTTCAATTTGTTAATATGGTTTATCACATTGATTGATTTGTGTATGTTGAAGAATCCTTGCATTCCTGGGATAAACCCCACTTGATCATGGTGTATGATCCTTTTAATGTGCTGTTGGATTCTGTTTGCTAGTATTTTGTTGAGGATTTTTGCATCTTTGTTCAACAGTGATATTGGCCTGTAGTTTTCTTTCTTTGTGACATCTTTGTCTGGTTTTGGTATCAAGGTGATGGTGGCCTCGTAGAATGAGTTTGGGAGTGTTCCTCCTTCTACTATATTTTGGAAGAGTTTGAGAAGGATAGGTGTTAGCTCTTCTCTAAATGTTTGATAGAATTCGCCTGTGACGCCATCTGGTTCTGGGCTTTTGTTTGTTGGAAGATTTTTAATCACAGTCTCTATTTCAGTGCTTGTGATTGCTCTGTTTATATTTTGTATTTCTTCCTGGTTCAGTCTCAGAAGGTTGTACTTTTCTAAGAATTTGTCCATTTCTTCCAGGTTGTCCATTTTATGGGTATATAGTTGCTTGTAGTAACCTCTCATGATCCTTTGTATTTCTGCAGCGTCAGTTGTTACTTCTCCTTTTTCATTTCTAATTCTGTGGATTTGAGTCTTCTCCCTTTTTTTCTTGATGAGTCTTGCTAGTGGTATATCAATTTTGTTTATCTTCTCAAAGAACCAGCTTTTAGTTTTATTGATCTTTGCTATTGTTTCCTTAATTTCTTTTTCATTTATTTCTGATCTGATCTTTATGATTTCTTTCCTTCTGCTAGCACTGGGTTTGTTTTGTTCTTCTTTCTCTAATTGCTTTAAGTGTAAGGTTAGGCTGTTTATTTGAGATGTTTCCTGTTTCTTGAGGTAAGATTGTATTGCTATAAACTTCCCTCTTAGAACTGCTTTTGCTGCATCCCATAGATTTGGTTGTCGTGTTTTCATTGTCATTTGTTTCTAGGTATTTTTTGATTTTCTCTTTGATTTCTTCAGTGATCTCTCCGTTATTTAGTAATGTATTGTTTAGCCTCCATGTGTTTGTAATTTTTACAGATTTTTTTCCTGTAATTGATGTCTAGTCTCATAGCATTGTGGTAGGAAACGATACTTGATATGATTTAAATTTTCTTAAACCTATGAAGGCTTGATTTGTGACCCAGGGTATGATCTATCCTGGAGAATGTTCCATGAGCACTTGAGAAGAAAGCGTATTCTGTTGTTGTTGGATGGAATGACGTAGAAATATCAATTAAGTCCATCTTGTTTAATGTATCATATAAAGCTTATGTTTCCTTATTTATTTTCATTTTGGATGATCTTTCCATTGTTGAAAGTGGGGTGTTACAGTCCCGTACTATGATTTGTTTCTGTCGATTTCCCCTCTTATGACTGTTAGTAATTGCCTTATGTATAGAGGTGCTCCTATGTTGAGAGCATATATATTTATAATTGTCATATCTTCTTCTTGGATTGATCCCTTGATCATTATTTAGTGTCCTTCTTTGTCTCTTGTAACAGTCTTTATTTTAGTCTATTTTGTCTGATATGAGAATTGCTACTCCAGCTTTCTTTTGATTTCTATTTGCATGGAATATCTTTTTCCATCCCCTCACTTTCAGTCTGTATGTGTCCCTAGGTCTGAAGTGGGTCTCTTGTAGGCAACATATATACGGGTCTTGTTTTTATATCCATTCAGCCAGTCTGTGTCTTTTGGTTGGAGCATTTAATCCATTTACATTTAAGGTAATTATCGATACGTATGTTCCTATTACCATTTGCTTAATTGTTTTGGGTTTGTTGTTGTAGGTCTTTTCCTTTTCTTGTGTTTCCTGCCTAGAGAAGTTCCTTTAGCATTTGTTGTAAAGCTGGTTTGGTGGTGGTGAATTCTCTTACCTTTTGTCTGTCTGTAAAGGGTTTAATTTCTCTATTGAATATGAATGAGATCCTTGCTGGGTAGAATAATCTTGGTTGTAGGTTTTCCCCTTTCATCTCTTTGAATATGTCCTGCCACTCTCTTGTGGCTTGCAGAGTTTCTGCTGAAAGATCAGCTGTTAACCTGATGGGGATTCCCTTGTATATTATTTGTTGCTTTTCCCTTGCTGCTTTTAATATTTTTTCTTTGTATTTAATTTTTGATAGTTTGATTAATATGTGTCTTTGCGTGTTTCTCCTTGGATTTATCCTGTATGGGTCTCTTTGTACTTCCTGGACTTGATTATTTCCTTTCCAATATTAGGGAAGTTTTCAACTATAATCGCTTCAAATATTTTCTCAGTCTCTTTTTTTTTCTCTTCTTCTTCTGGGACCCCTATAGTTCGAATGTTGGTGCATTTAATGTTGTCCCAGAGGTCTCTAAGACTGTCCTCAGTTCTTTTCATTCTTTTGTCTTTATTTTGCTCTGTGGTAGTTATTTCCACTATTTTATCCTCCAGGTCACTTATCCATTCTTCTGCCTCAGTTTTTCTGCTATTGATTCCTTCTAGAGAATTTTAAATTTCATTTATTGTGTTGTTCATCATTGTTTGGTGTTTAGTTCTTCTAGGTCCTTGTTAAATGTTTCTTGTTTTTTCTCCATTCTATTTCCAAGATTTTGGATCATCTTTACTCTCATTGTTCTGAATTCTTTTTCAGGTAGACTGCCTATTTCCTCTTCATTTGTTTGGTCTAGTAGGCATTTACCTTGCTCCATCATCTGCTGTGTGTTTCTCTGTTTTCTCATTTTCTCATCAGCTCCCTCCCGGATGTGCAGGTCCCACTTCTATTCTTTTGTCTCTGTTTTTTCTTTTGCCCTACCTGGGTACGTGGAGAGTTTCTTGCCTTTTGGGAAGCCTGAGGTCTTCTGCCAGCATTCGGTAGGTGTTCTGTAGGAGTTGTTCCACATGTAGATGTATTTCTGATGTATTTTTGGGGTAGAAGGTGATCTCTACATATTACTCCTCCGCCATCTTGAATTCTCCCCAAATCCAGTATTTCAGATGCGCAAAAATGAATGTTACTTTTTTGGGATTAAGGTCTTCCATCTTAGATCTATTTCCTGTCATATTTTCTATAGCACATACTTATAAGCTTCAGGTGAAAAACAAGTAGTTAGCTTTTGGAAGTTCTATAGGTAATATGTAACCTTCTTGACATATAAATTGTTTTTAAATGTGTTTGGTCAGACACGAATATACTCTTCCATATTCAAACCAAAAGTCAAAAATTTCTTTCCTGTTTCCTATTTTCCAGGGATTTCCAAGAATAGCGATTTCACAGTTCAGTTGTGAAATAAAATCTTGTTATCACCATCCAGGGATGTGAAACCATAACTAAGGGGAGCTAGAAAACGTATTATTTGTTTTTGACTTCCAGTATAATTTCATGAGATTTCTCTCTCTCTTTCTCTTTCTTTCTTTCTTCCTTTCTTCCTTCCTTCCTTCCTCCCTCCCTCCCTCCCTTCCTTCCTTTCCTTTTTTCTTTCTTTCTTTCCTAATATACTCACTGACTAATAAGCATTCTGGCAACATGATTAGAACATAAAAGATTCTGAAAATACAAATCAAAGATGAATGCTGGTTTTCAATAGGAATGTCTTCCCAGTCTCTTTTCTTCAATCTTCTAGTTTCATAAAAGAGGTGATGTCATAATTTATGATGTTAAGCTGACTGGTGAAATGTCATTACACAAGTGATGTTTTGATCGATGATGTTAGGATGGTTAGCAGGAAAGTGTCAAATGTCACTTTTGTGACATAAACTGGCAGTTACGATTATATAATATCAATTATTCTTCAGAAAACTGCATTAGATCAGTTAGAGCTGAACCAATTTAGTTTGAGCAGGTTCATTTTTTTTTTTCTAGCTGTTCATCCAGTTCTAATTATTACGAGTAAAATACACTTTGGATGTAGTTTAGATTTTCATAATGTCCTCCCTGGAAGTGTAATGTGTGTCATACATGCCCTTTCTGTTGCACAAAGAGGTGCAAGAAAAATCTGTACTGACCTTCCAGAAAGGAGAGTGTACCTTGAAAACTCTTGTTCCTTAATTGAAACTCTTGGAATTATTTTAATTGTTAGTTGAGGTTTAATTGTGAAGGAATATATTTTAAAGAGTCTTAGCTTATTTCATTTTCTATGAATGTCAGCTGCTAAGTTAGTTTAAATTTAACCCAATACTTCTAAGAATACTTACCTCTCTCCTTTTCTTTACAAATTAAACTAAAGTGAGAATAAGCAACAAAAGAAGTGAAGAAACATTTTCTTATTGTCCTTTGCTATAGACACCATTTTGAAAATGTGATGGGTTCACTGGAAGGAAATGGGGACTCAAACTCAAAAACCTAATGATAAAAACTTTAATAATAAATACCATGATAGCAATAGCTGTCATTTATTGTAATTACCATGTGCAGGCACTAAGCTAATCCATTGCACACACTGCCTTACCTATTCCTTGTAGGAAATTTGTGAGCTAGATATGATTAGTATCATTTCACATACTAGAAAAGTGAGGTTTACAAAGACTTTGGCATGCAGCAGAAATTAAACAGTTGGTAAATGTTAAATATTTCCAGAAATATTGGAGTAATTTGGTATAAGGCATACATGGGGGAAATGCATCAATGGAGTGAGTCACCCTTTGCAGCCTCTGCCATCATTACAACAAAGGAGAGACTCAGAAGCTGAACCCCAGGGTGAGAGTTAAATGCTAACAGAATTAAGAGCAGGGGGCCGTTGTTGAAGTTGGCGCACAGTGAGTGTAGCTATTTGTGTGCACAAGCACGTGTGTGCACATATGTTCAAAGAGTAGAAACGAGGATGGGAAGGAAGTGTAGAATGGCACAGTCAGGAGCAGTATTAGCCATCTTTAACACAGATAGAGGGCAGCCTGAGCAAGTGGTGCAAGTTCAAAAGCAGATCTTTCCACGAAGGCATGGTCCAGGAGGTGCTATGCTGAGCCAGGCACTAACCACCCAATTGTTGGATTGTGGGGCTGTTCAACAGAGTAGACTTTTGGGGGAGTGGCCAGAGTGTCCAGGGTAGGAGGTGGACCCTCAGGTGGTAGCATATTCTTACCAAGCAGAACAGCTATATTTCAATAATTGAGCAGCTGATATAATCCTACCATTCAAAGCTGAGCATCTCTGAGGACACGGACTTATGAGATTGCCCACATCTCCTATTCCCAATTCTATTCCCACTTACTCCAAAATGAACTGCCTTCTTCCTACTGCTGTTCAAGAGATTCCCTCCAAGACATTGTGCTGATAGCTCTCTTCAAGCCCTTCAGTTCTACAGGCCTGCTTTCTGGAAAGAGATTGGGTTTACCAGAGCTGAGTGAATCCATGGGAACCAAAGAGGAATGTGAAGTCCTAAGCCAATGCCGGACATTCTAGAACTTGGGTGGAAAGGTTCTCATGTTCTCTTTCAGGCTCCATCAAACCACATCAAAAAGAAATCAATCAATAAATGTGTCACGTAAGAAAGTATCATGTTCTTGTTCTTGGCAACATTTTAAGTCTTCATGTTAAGTCCTCATGGCAAGTTATATTTGCTTCCATCTGGGCTCCTTTCCCTTTGTTCTCACCTCTGTTTCTACGTCGGTTTCACCTTGGCTTCTAACTTGAATTTCACCAAATGAAAAGCCAAACTATTTCATTTGGAAGATAGGGAAAAGAGAGAAATGGATCCTGGGATTTTGGAATTTTTCCTATGGCTCTACCTCAAAGGAGAGGGATGACACCTGGTAGGTAAGTACCCAAGGAGGCAGGACAAATAGCAACAAATATTTGCTCAGTGCTTTGTGAATTTGCAAACACTTTTGTGTACAAACAATCGTTCTCCTAATTTTGCAAGATCATGATTATTACTCTTCCCTTTGACAGAAAGAAAAGAAAACAAAACAAAACAGTAAAGCGCAAAGGAGTTTAGCCGAAGAGCTAGTAGGTTTTCTGAGTACTCATCCCACCATCTTTCCAGTGTAATGTGGGGATTTGTAGCCTCTTTTCATTCTGGTTGTTAGGAAAAGTCCTGATTACTCATGCCACCACTCAAAAATAAATCAGGCTTGATCTTTCCTTGATTTAAATACTGGCCACCACTCTCTTCCTCTCTCCCTCTTCATCCAATTGTATTCAGTCAACAAATGCTCATTGAGCATCTCCTATGTGCCAAACACTATCCCGTGGCTTGTGATAGGATTGTTGGCCAAACTGTGCCTTCCTGGAGCTTACATTCTCATAGGGTCAGGCCTAAAGAAATTTTTAAATAAAATAATTTTTAGACTCAGTGTTCTATGACTTTTGTTTTGCATTAGAAGCAAATCACTATAGGTCCAGCCCATAAACAAGGAGAGAAGATTACACAAGGGCATGAATACCATGAGGTGGGAGTTTGGGGGAGCTATTTTCAAGGCATAGTACCACAGAAACTGAGGTATCTCAGGGGCCAAAATATTCCTAAATATTCCTCCACTCCAGTGAGACCATATTATGACACCTAGTGAAACCTACAAGCTCAAGATGGTTCGAAGATGGAAATTGTGTCTCATAGCTTCAGTACTATCTCTGAATTTCCACTAGGAAACTAGCTATTATGCACTTGAGGTGTTAGCTATCTGAGGGTTGATGGTGTTTCCAAAACAATTTTCCATCTGAAAGTCTTTTTAATAGATAACGCTTAAGCACCATTTCTGATTTTCTAAGCCATCCCCAAATCCTAGGTCATCCACTATTGCAAACAATAGTTCTGTGCAGGCTCCAGCCAGTTTCCAGTAGGTACAGCCTTGCTTCAGGCCAGTGCTATACACCTCTTGCCTCTGGCAGACAGGAAGCTTCTTTATTGGTACTACTGCATGGGATGCTTTAGGAACTCACTTTATGCCCAAGACTGTGCAACCTAGAAGTAGGAAGAATTAAATCCAGGATGGGAGAAAGGTTCACCAATGAGGAATGGAAGTCAATGGGAAAATGCTTCTTCCTTTGTCCCCTTTTCTACCCCAGGAACATTTGGAGGTGCATTTCATTCTGCTTCTCAGATGATCCCTCAGGAGTGAGCAGCCCATCACCATGGTGATGTCCTAGCTCAGCCTTTCTCTCCTCCCGTTTCATTCTGGTTCCCTGGGATCATGTTGCCAAATAAACTCCTCACACATGGCCATTTTCTTAGATTTTGCTTCTTGTGGAATCTGGGCTAAGACAACCTTCAAGCTTTAATGATTCAAAAAAGAACTAAATCAATAAATGACCGATGATAAAATTTCAGTGTTATACACAAAACACACAGGCTTCAATAAGCCTGGTTAAGATTGCATTTCATGAAATATGTGACTTACCAGATGTTGTCGATTTTGAGCACTGAAACATTCATTCTCATAGTTAGTTTCCACACTGGAGACATAGATTTCTCTATTATGATTCTTAGCTATTTCCAGACTTACTCTATAACAAAAATAATATGATATTTTCTAAAGGTATTGATACACATACACTTACTTGGGGCAAAGTTCTCAGGGGGACACTAGCAACATCGCTTGGTGCAGCTGGACCTTAGGGGAAGAAGGGTCAGCAGACGTGGAGGTCTTCAGTTCTCTGCTCATCTTGCAGGACAGTGTGCTTGGGCAGTACACCACGGGGTGTACTATGAGGCTATTCCTCCCTTCAAGGAACCTCAGCCCTGCTAGTATTCCTTTTTATAAGGCAATTGTGAGAGCAGACTTGAGGGGAAGTAAGCACATTGGGCTTGCTTTGCTCAAAGAAGTCTTGGCTTAGAACCAAAATCGTTAAGGGTGTTCTGAAGAAATACAGATGTCCAGCATCTGGAAATCTTAGAATTTCTGGTCACTTGGGAAGTGATTCTGAGTAGTACCTCATGAACCCATGGGAAGTTGCAGCCTCATACCTTTCCCCAAAGAAGGAAGCCATCAGTCCTAGTTAGGGCATTGTCAGGCAAGCCAGAGAAAGCTCAAAAATCATCCATCAGAAAATCCTACCCATCTCTTCACAAAATGTAACAAACACACAGTGGATGTTGGTGACAATCTTCCAGTTCCTCACCATTGAAGGTTAGTGATAACTTTTTATCAGCGTGGCCAAAGGAATGTTCCTGATCTGCTCTATATTCTCCTTTATTCCCTAAACATGGCCGCTATCACACATCATTTGTGTTTCTTGCTTGGGCAAGGTCTGCTTCTGGTTTTAGTGGCTTTATTGTTAAATGTTATTCTTGCTTAGGCCCTTGACAAGAGTAGAGTTGTCAGCTCAGAGTGTTCATCAAGTGATTTTCATTGAAGGCTTTGCTTCCATCCACTATGTTCTGTGCAACACTGGTTGTGGCTGGCTCCAGGGTGCTGCAGCTCCCTAGCTCTCTCAGCTGTGCTGCTATGTCTCCCATCTCCATTGCTGGGTTGAGGGTCTCCTCTGGACTGTTGGAAGAGGCTTTGTGTGTATTGGAGATATGAAGGAAAAGCACATTAACACCTATTTTTTCCAGAAAGAATATTTTTTTGCTTATATTTGGAATTGAAAATAAGTTCATTTTTTGCGCTATGCCATGCACTTACTGTGAATAACATCACTAAATTTCCTGCCAGTCACCATGATGTAGGAGGAGATCCAAAGTGCTTCCATTTCATTTTGTTGGCTTGTAGGTTTCACTAGGTGCCATGATAAGTATGTCATAATAATAGGGGAAGGATATTTTGGGTACCTGAGAAACCTCAGTTCTTTTGGTAGGAAGACTTGTGAAATAGCTTCCGGTGATCCCTGCCTCCTGGTATTCACACTCTTGTATGTTCCTGACCCCTTGCCTGTGGGCTGAGCCTAGTGACTCACTTCTAACGCACATGATAGGATCCTTCCCCTGTTGAGCCTTGAGATGACCACAGTCTTGGCTGACCCCTTGATTGCAGCCTGTGAGAGACGCTGAAGTCGAGGAACCCGCTGAGCCAGCCCAGATTCCCAGCACACAGATAAATAAACAGTTTCAAGATAAAGAAATAGTTTTGGAGTCATTCATAATACAGTAACAGATAACAAATACAGCCCCCTTCCAATTACAGGCAGTAGGAGTCTGTCTTTCTTTTTGGGAGCCATTGTAACAGCATCCTTTTGTTGCAATACCCAGGAAATGTCTATAATCTATGATCTCCTTTGAATGCAGGCCGCCAGTTTCCACTCCTGGATCACTAAGCAACATTCAACCTGTCAGAAACTAGGGCATAAAAATTCTATTATAGCCACTATATTTAACACAGGAGCCTGGCTAATAAGGTCAGAAATGTATTTTACAGCCTTAGCCTGGCATCGCATCTTTTCTGGACTAAGGGCACTTTCTATAAGTTCTGATTGAAAACAGCAGTTATTCTTTTTCTTTCCCCTCAACAGTTATCTTTACTGAAAATGTACAGTGCTGTTGCTCCTGACAAGGAGGACATGTATTAGACACCACGGGCTTGCACTTGAATACCCAAGTGATGCATTACATGAATATAATTTACATAATGAGCCAGGGAAAAAGTGCATCTTAAGAGTGTGCATGCTTTTCAACATTTAAAAATGTTGAAATCTTGACAGAGAGCTGCCTCTTAGGGTGAAGAAAAGAATGAGACTTACCCGCCCCCCCTCAAGCTCTGAGCTGGTGCTGTGCCCCAAATATTACTTATGGAGGGAGTTCACACCAAGAAATAAACCTGTTGTATGTTCGAATGTTAATAAAACTAGCACATTGGACTCACCTGGCTGCTTTGGAGCAGATTCCTTTTAGTTTTACAATGAATATGAAAAGATTAAATTCAAGCACCAAGTGGGTTTTATGGTTAAGTCTCTATTTATCAGTGGGCATTAATTAACATCAGATAAAAAATGTGATTCCCAAGGAATTACATATTTCCTTGTCATTAGTGGCAGGATTATAATTATAAACCTTGCTGGATTGAATAATTAAGAAATTGTAATAAATGGCTATGCTATAGGAAAGCCCTTGCATAATGAAAACAGCGGTCTTTGGCAGAAGTTGTAGTAATTAACTCTTAGACCTGGGTCAAATGCATTCCCCATGGCAGCTTTCATAACCTCACAAAGACTGATTGATTAGACTCTAACAGTTGTACTTGAATTTAAGAATTATTTTAACTTTTTATTAGACTTGAGCTTCCTGAGCTCAGGTAAAATGAGCTCTAGAAATCCAGGCAGAATTTTTAGATTGTAGGTAGTTTTGGATAAACTTGCTTATGGACCTGAATTGAACACATTGCCTATATCAACCATGAAGTTAAAGATTTTCTAGTTTGCTATTGTCCATATTTTGAGATTTAAGACTGTATTTATATGATACCAAAATGTGTCTTCTTGGTAGAAGGAAAAAACCTACCAAAAATGGCTCTTTGGCTCCTGAGAAACACCACCCAACCCCATCCCCCCCAATTCACCTTGTTTTACTAATTCTACCTTTTAAAAAGATAATACATTTAATTATGCTTATTTGAAAATAGACAGGAGGGAGAAAACTTTTAGAGGTTATGGTTAAGTTTATGGAGCTGTAGATGGTGACAGTTTCATGGGTGGATAATTATCTTCAAGCCCATCATTCATTAAATATGTACAGCCTTTTTTGTATGTCAATAATCAAAGAAGGACAAGAACAAAAAAGACAATAGAGTTTATAAAATAAATACAGCTTTTTTTGTACTTTTTTTTCATTTCTGAGTAAATTAAGTGTTTGGAGGAAATTTTTGATGTTTTAAATAGCTGCTATTACCTTGATCCAGTTTCTAAATATTACTAAGTGCCTATATGTGCGGCACTGGGCTAGGGGTTACACCATCCACTTCCCAGCCTGGCTCTATTACCTGAAACAAGGAGGCCAGAGGAATGCAAAAAGAATAAGAAATTCTGACATATCGTGGCATTTATTTGCCCTATAACCTACTGATCTTGGCAAATTTCCTGGGATGGGAAAGCATAAGTCACACATTGACCTGAATGGAATCTATCAATCCTGCTCAAATGTTAGCCAGCTAGTAATTGCCTGAAACACTAACGATTGAAATGCCAAAAGAATCAAAGTTCCTTTCCTTTTGGAATGAAAAGTGGTCACCTCACATTTCTAGAAGATGTGGCCATTACTGATCTCTGGTGCTAGAATGCAATTGGACAACAATGTCCTTGATAAATGGGACTTGCTCCAGCCCAGCTGGATTCTCCATTTATTCAATACCTTCACTTCCAGCCTCTTCCTACCTCAGGTCCTTGCATTGGGAGTTTCCTTTGCTTAAAATGTTCTATCCCCAGATCTTCACATGGATGGCCTCCTTCATTTAAGGACTTGACCCACTGTCATCCTCTGTGATGGTTCATTTAAACTTTTCAATTACTTTTGGTTTTTGGGTGGATGTACTTCTCTGGTTTCAAATCCCCGATCTACTACTTACTAGTGTATTTACTAGTGTATTTAGCTGTGTGTACTTGGGCAACTAACTTATTGAACCTCTCTGTATGTTTACAAGTATGGATAGATGGATTTGTGTTTACCCTTCATTATTCCAAAAAGGATTTAAGGCAACCAAGTCTATTTATATTATTCAGGTGTTTTCCATTTGTAGTACCTTGATATTTCCCTTTTAGTCTATTCAATTGTCCTAATTTAATTCTAGGGACAATCTAACTTCTACTTTTTTTTTTTCCCCCAAACGTTTTATTATTAGGCCACAACCATTTTTTACTCCTCTTGGTAAGTTGATAGTGAGAATTTATACATTAGTCAGCAAAGGTTATCTCAATAGGCTAAATGAATTGAGACACTGAAATCAAAGTTTAGACAATCTAGGCAAATAACTGTAACTAAAAATAAAGGGAGGTGGGATATGAAAACATGGCCTGCATTTCCAAGACTAGATGGTCTGTGTTGCTGTATTATTTAAAGAATTGATCAGCATTTCATTTTATCTCAGCAGTATGGTTACTTGGGAATTTATAAGAATTGGGAATATTTGAGCAACTTCATTTGAAAATCCTATGTGTAACTGGAAATGAGTGACTTCTAAATTGTTTTTCAATGGAAAAAGATATGTTGGTTATTGGTTGGTGACATTATTTGGTGTCATTGGTTGGTGATGTTGAGAACATTATATTTTCAGCTGTGACCTGATATGTGAACCAGACAAATTTGAAAAACTATGTTTTTCTCTATGAGTTGTTGCAACCCAACCATGCTGCTGAAAACTGTTACCATTGCCTCATGATATGACTGTTAAAACCAGTTTATATTGTTTATTTTGTCTTGTTTTTGCTGATTTTTGATGCATTTATGTAGCACCTTTTGAAACAAGTAGGGAAAGATGAGTTGTACTATGCCCCATCTTTATGTAGTTTGGTTGACTCCTAAGAGAAGAACTAATAATTAAATATCTACTATGTGAGAAAATAATTAGCTGATTAAATTTGTAGTATAATACTGGGGGGTTGTGATAATGAATCACTTAATTGAAGACTCTTGAGATGTGTGATTTGGAAGAAAAAGTTTAGTGAGACATGACATATAATGGTTTTTAAGACAGGAAAAGGGTACTCACAAGTGGGGAAGAAGAGACTTGAAACACAGCCTCCACAGATCAGGTAACAAAGGATGCTCTTCCACCTGACTTGTTTGGGTAATTTAATTCTGCTTGACCCATCAGCATGTTTTGTTTAGCAAGTGCAATTAAAGAGTAGTAGAATCAGCAGAGACATAGTTCCAAGAAATGGAGTCAGAAACGAGTATCTCTATCTCCCTCCCTCCCTCCCTCCCTCCCTCTCTCCCTCTCTCCCTCTCTCCCTCTCTCCCTCTCTCCCTCTCTCCCTCTCTCTCTCTCTCTCTCTCTCTCTCTCTCTCTCGTCTCTCGTCTCTCGTCTGTCTTCCTGTGGCAAAAAGTTATCGATTCCCAGACAGCTTGTGTCTATCATTGAAGTCTGTGGCTGATTTTTCTGTGAAGTAAGTGCTGGACCAATAGACATAAAGGTATTGCCTTTTTACATTGTTTAAATACTTCAGAACATCATCATCAACAAGTACTTTATCTTTTAAAGAATCCTACTAAAGTATCTTCACTAATTTGGGGAAGAGAGGAAGATAAAGACAGATCCTTTCAAATAGTGCAGTGTATGTCTGTGGTGGGGGGTTTGGGGGTGGTAGAGGAAACATAATGAAAATACTGAATGCTCAGTGGTTATAGTTAGTTTTTCTCTCCTGTTATTTAATCAGGGTGTTTGTAGACAAATTTTATTCATGTGCCATTTTCATGAATTTTGCCATCCGTACTAGATATATCTTTCCTAAGTTGTTTTAAATAAAATCAAATTTTCCTTAGTCCCACTCTAAGACATATTTTCCATTGAAGCACAGGTTTGAAGTGCTACTTATATTTCTTCAACTGAACATTTGAATAAAAACAAAAAAGCTAAAGATTTAAAAAATCTTTCATGTACCGCTAATTGCATATGTAAAATTTGGAAATACTGATAGTCATAGCCTCCATTCTCTCTTTGAAATCTGAAAATACTCGTTTGCCTCAGATACTACACCCTTTTTTCAATGAAACGGCCCAACCAATGAACAAAATTCCAGGACAAAAAACAAACAAACAATCAAACAGAGTCAAGATGTTTCTGAGTAATGAAAGAAATGTGCAACTTATTTTAGGATTTGGCTTTTTTTTTCCCCAGAAGTGCCTTTTGGTTATAATGTTCAAACTCCTTGACTTGCAGAAGATGAGGTAGGTTATATTATTTAACATGTTTTTTTAGGCAAAGAAAATAGTAGCAACAACTTAAGGCCTTTTATTATTTAGGTTTTAAAATCACGGGAAATGATGTGGTTTTACTTGATAGTTACTGCTGCCTACCTGGCCAGCTGCAATCGTTTCTCTGTTCTCTGGGAGTAGATACGTTTCCTCCTTCACCTTTGTTCCGTCCAAGAAATCCCCATCCATGAGAATGGTTCTATGATACCGTGACCTACTGAACACGGGTATCCCACTGCAGGCCATCAACCTTTTTCCAGGACTGTCCTCATTGTGGACTGCACATTAAAATCACCAGCAGGGAGCTTTGAAAAGATGCCCATACCTGATTCCTAAACCCAGAAATCTGAATTTCATCGTTCCTTGGTGGAACCCAGCCTATGGAATTTTTAAGCACCTCACCAAGGGTTTCTTTCTTGGAGCCAGGTGGTTTGTTTGATTGATTGATTTTTTTTCCTCTCTTTCCATCGTGGCAGTTGTTGAGCACATTTAAAGGACCAGGTAGCCACATCCACGTTTAAGTTCAGGTATAGGGCTTATGCAACAGGGAGACCACCTACAACCCCAAGTTCTTCCAGTGACGACCTCTCACTTGTCATGGACAGGAGAGCTGGAGACTGAAGAGTGTTTCCTTTTAACAGGCTTGGCTTATCTGTGTTGGCAGGGTGCCCTGGGAGAACTGGCTTTCTGGCATGCACGCAACGGAATGCAATACGGACCTTGACATTAATCAGGCTGGGTTTTCTCCTTGTCTCCGCAAAAGAACAGCCTCGCCATAAAGTGAAGAGACGGGGCTGTTTTATCCTGGCTAGATTCCTCTCCCTCTGTTGTTGGGGAACATGGGGCCCTGAACTTGGAACATTTATAATAATGTTTAGCAGCAAGTAAAGAGCCCTGGTCAGATTTCTGGCGGGAAAAGCAGTAGGGGGTTGGAAGTCACCATTTTATTCTCATTTAGGAAATGAAGCTTTTTTTTTTTTTTTTTCTTTTCCCCATAGCTCTGTTGTCTCTCCTGAGTTTTATGTCAGGAAATGTGAAGCTGCTGATAGCCTGTTGCTGAAATCAAGTTCAGGCTTTTTTCCCTCTCTTTCTCTTTCTGGTTTCCCTCCCTGAAACCTGGGTTCGTGACAGCTTGTTGTTGGACAGGGCATTAGCCTTTTGTAATTTATTGCTTTTAGATTAAATCTGGGGAAACTCAATATTGCAGTTGAATGATTAGAGCAATACCCCTTGGAGTAATAAATTTTCTTTGGTGCTATGCATCTCCAGATCATGTTTCCCTTCTAATTACATTTACATAAATGATATTCTGTAAAATTAAATTAACATTCAAACGGTTAGACTGGCAGAGAGAGACAAAAATTAGTTACTGAGTTGCATCTCCTTAAAAAAAAAATCTAGTTCTTTTCATAATACGAATCACAACCCTCTCTCAAGGGTCTGAGCAATCAACAAAACTTCAGTTCCAGAACTGCACAAGGATGTTTGTCACCAGCTAATGGAGATGTTTTGTTTCTTTCTTGGAGATTTAGACCGTAAAGCCTCATTAGACAGTGACTACGGTGACTATTCAAACTTGCCACTAATGAATTGCTAATCTTACTTCAAGCTTCTCGCCTTGAAATTCTGCAGTAATCATGGGGAATGTCCAAACTGAATAAGCACACAGGACTTTGTTCCGGTCTCTGCCTTCCTTAACCACCTGCCCCCACTCTTCTGCGAGCCTTGGTTTTCCAGTCTAGGAGTTAACAGAAGGCCAGCCACAGGTGACATCCAGAATCTCCCTACCTTTCTATGATCTCTTATATCACTTCAGTGGGTTTCCATTTTTAAGAGTTTGGGTCTCTTTAGAAGTTGCATTATTTGGAGGGCTTGAATCAGAATCATTAGAAAATCGACCACTTCCTTGTCTTAGATAAGAACGTTACCTCAACTATCGTTACACCTATGATGTCATGACAACGTCGAGAACCATTTCCCTTGTGATCATGATGAGTGGATGTAAAATGTGATTTAATTTATGTAATAAAAATTGCATATATCCCTAGGGAGGATGTTTAACCAAGATATTACCAGTAGTATCCCTGAGCAGTGTGATTTTTTCCTATGTATTATGGTCTCTATTGTTTGAATTTCTTAGAGTTAACGTTGATCATTTTTATATAAAGTAGCAAGGTGCTGCTAAAGAAGTATCTTTTCTGGGTCTTGGGGCTCAGGTGAAGAAAGAGTTAAATGAATGTTAGCAGCTTATGCCTTGACTGCTTTTATTCTCCCTGTTAAGTACCAGGACCTGTGACTCCTCACCACCTGAGTTTAGCAGCACCCTGGATACAATCAGACCCATGGATCATAATTACATGTATTGAAATGTCTGATAAAACATCTCTGTCAGGAGCCCATTCTCCAAATAACCTCTCATGGTGAGGTGTCTTCTAAAACCCTTTGTGTAAGACGCCCTGCCCAAAACACCATTGTTGTCTCTGTTGCTGTCTCCAGGCTCTTTCTTCAGTCTCGAGGCTGGGCAACTACAAGGCTTGCAGGCCTGCAGGGTGCAGCCCACCAAGGAGGGAGCCTGGCATGTTTGATACCAAGGAGGGCCCACTGTGGTTGAATTATAAGAGGCTTGGGAGAAAGATGGGGGTAATGAGATTGGAGAGGCAGGTTAAATTAGATAAAGCAAGACTCTTGACATATGCTACTTATTTTGGTTTTCTTCTCAGAGCAATGGGAAACAATGGAAATATCATCACCAGGGGGGTGACATAGTCATATTTCATTTTGCAAAGATGACTCTGAGAGCAGGGTGGGAAATAGATTGTAGAGTAGTCAGAATGGCTGTGGGGGACCAGCTAGGAGGCAACTACAGCCTTCCTAGACCAGAGGAGTGACCACAGAGGTGCAAAAAATGGATGTAATCAAAAGATAATTCAGAGGTAAATTTACATCATTTGGTAATAGTTTGGCCATGGGGAAGGAGGAAAAAGCACTGGCCAGAATGCCTCTTGGGTTTCTCACTATATAACTAGGTAAGTCGTGGATGATGGAACAAGTAAAGAACACAAGAGAGCAGGTTTAGATGGATGGAGAGTGACACTAGTCTTGGGAATATTGAAATAGATATCCAGCGGGGAGGGTTGAGCAGGCATATATATAAACCTAGGTCTCAGAGGAAGTCAGGGTAGGCTATAAAAAGATGGTAAATGAAGTCATGAGCATGTATGGGGTGATGTAAGCCCTAGAATGAATTTGACTGTGTCCTAGATTCTCTGAACCTTGGCACTGATGGTCCTCCCAAATGGTGGTCTGGTTCTTCAGTGTTCCTCCCATCTTCCTGCGTGACATTATAGAAAAATTCCACATACTCCTTTGACCCTGCCTGTGGTAATGACTCACTGGATTTTGACCTTGAAGTCTCAGCTCCCTCTTCCAGTGTCAGCTGCCACAATCCGGTTGTCTTGGATTTTGAGGAGAGCTATGAAGCCATTAAAGATGATGCTGAACTTGAAGCCTGGGTCTTAGTTCTGCCATCTCAGCTTCATCTGAAAAACAACCATCCTCCTCCTAATTGATCCATTCATTATTTCTGTGTGAATCGAGAGCTGATTTATGGTATATCCAAATGCATGTACTAATGAACCATGTCATAATGGAGTTCTATTACACTGTGCAAATCTCTGTAATTCATTTTACACCTCTTATGCCGCACTTATATTATGCCATAAATTATGGTTATTTTCATACCTGTCTTGTCTTCCTTACAAGAATTCAAACTCCTTGAAGACAGGGTTATTGTTTTATGGAGTTTTAGACCTTGTACGGCATCCTAAAGAGTGCCTCTCACTTAAGTACACATCAACACGTGCTCACAAATCAGTGTTGAATGACCAGGGGCTGTGATCTAATGCAGAAAAGTAGTTGCAGTTCTACAGGTGTGAGGTAACCAGAAATTGGGATAGGAAACAAGGGAAGGGCAGTGTCTGGTGTAAAATAATGCCCAATACATACTTGTTGACTGATTGAATTTTAGGAAGAAATGATGGATGAAGAGGAAAAATATCAAAGTGGCGGATGAGAGGAAACCCACAGTTCATCAAAAATGTCATGTTCTTTCACGCCCACCTCCTATTTATGTTGTTCCTTCACCTGTAACTCTATTTCGTGCCCCTTCTCCATCCTGCGAGATTCAGCCTAACAGCCACTCCCTTGTGATGCCTTTTCCCCATTGGTCAGTCAGAGCTGGAGGCATCTTCCTTCATGGCCTCACTGATGGCCCAGACTATTCTAGCATGTGACACGTTTATTTACTATTTTATTTTATTTTTTCATGGTTTACATTAGAGTTTACTTTTGGTGTTGTACATTCTATTGGTTTTGACAGTGAACCCACTATTATAGTATTGTATCCTACAGGGTTGTTTCACTTGCCTAAATGTGCTCTGCCTGTTCATCCCTTCCTTCCCTCTAATCCCTGGAAACCACGATTTTTTTTTTTTTTTTTTACTGTCTCCGTAGTTTTGCCTTTTCCAGAATGTCATACACAATAGTTGGAGACATACAGTATGTAGCTTTTTCACATTGGCTTCTTTCACTTAGTATTTGCATTTAAGTTTCCTCCATATGTTTTTCATGGCTTGATAGCTCATTTCTATTTAGGTCTGAATAATATTCCATTGTTTGGATTTTTTTTTGACTCTATAACATTTATTTATCCATAAATATGTATCAGTCAATACTTTAATGCTTTATATATGTTAACTCATTTTATCCTTACTTTTTATAAATAAGAACACTGAAGAACGGAGAGGTGAGGTAATTTGCCCATATCTCACAGATAGTAAATGACAGAACTGGATTCAAACTCAGATAATCTAGTTATAGATTCTGTACCTTTTTTTTTTTTTATCTCACACACACACACACACTGTATTTTATTTTTACAAGAGATAAATAAACTGACACCAAGCATTGTAAATGGATGACCACAACAAAAGCAACAATGATTGCAATTACCAAACACGAAACACACTCATACTATGTCATAATATTGACATTCAGTCCAGGAATCCTCCACTGTAACAGCTACTTTACTTTGCAGTGAAAATTGATTTGTATATTTTTTGCCTCTGAGTCCTTGTGGGATTTTTTTTATTCAAACAGAAAGTCACAATAATTATAATCATCCTCATCAGTTCACTCAGTCCCATGTAATTAATTTTTTTATCTTGATCTTTTGTTAGCAGTTTTATGAATTCATCAGTTTTCCATTAGAGTTCTGAAAATGCTTATTCATTCAGTTCAGCAGTATAGTCAGTTACCAGAAACTTGTACTTGTCAAGAGTCTTTTCCATGAATTCCTTGAAGATGCAACCCTTTTATAGGACCATTTTTGCAAAAGCATCAGAGTACGCCCAGAACTGTCTGTAAATGACAAAAAGACTTAAAAATGACCATGGTTAAAGATTTGACGAAAGTTCATAATAATGCAATTGACAAGGAAATTTAGTTATTTCTGAGATATACATTTTAAAGTAATAACTAGAATTATGACATAACATTATACCAGAACATATAACATTTTTAGAAATTTCATGTAATGTGTGACACGTTTATTATCTCTACGTGTACACTTCCAGTTCTCCATCATTAACCAGGCTCCTTGTGGGATGGCAAAAGTTCAGCTTCTAGAACAGAGAGGCACTTAATAGTATGGCTGAGTGTCAGGACAGAGGGTTAGATAGGGCTCCACACTCACCATTGAGCATCATTTCCAGAGCACTTCTAATACTACCCTAGTACCATCAATGTGACTGCTTACCTGCCTGAATTCCTCTGGAAAGAAAAAGCAGCTGTCTTATTCTAGAATTAAAGTTCAGGTTAACTCTAGCTAAAACTGGACTATAAGTCAGGAAACATGAATTTTATCCTTCTTTTATATTTCAGATCTCTACGGCTTTTGACAAATCATTGAAACAACAGTTTCAGTGTTATTTTCTGTGTAATAGGAAAATTAGGCAATGCACATGAAAGCAGGTGATCCACTGTGACTGTACAAACACGATGGGGTGCAACATCAGTGTTAGTTGCTGCTACTGATGGGAGAAAGGACCGTGGTGGTGGCCTTCCAGCTGTCATTTAGTCCATAATTGATTACGAGCATATAGAATGTGCTCAGGCTTGTGATTTAGAAGGGAGGGGAAGTTTTAGGACACGTGGTTTGTGTTCTCACATTGTTTGCAGTATGGATCAGGAGACATGACTGAAGCAAATCAACTACAAGCAAGATGTGTGCAAATACAGGGTCATAGGTGATCAGACCGTTTGTGTCATTGCAGACCATTTGTGTCAGAAGGAAAAGGGTTAATGAGTGTACACTGTGATGTTTATGTCGGGAGAGGCCTCTCTTCCTCTGACCTTTATAGACACCTCCGGGTGTTCCGTGATCTAATCAGTTGGCAGTTGCATCGAGATCTACCAATAAGTAGCTCCATTTTCTGCCATTCATCCCCTTTCTTCAGGGCAACTCAGCTCAGAGTTCTCCAGGCAGCTGAAGCCCTTGGCTCAGTCCCTCCAGTGGCTGCCAGCAGGCTGCAAAGGACCACAAGCTCCCCAGTCCTGGCTTTCCCAGGTGGAATGCTGGGTGCGGCTCTCAGAGCCTGATCAACACTGCCGGCCTCTTGCTGCCTCCATCTGGGTCTGCTGTCAGTGGATGGATGCCCACGGCACTAGCTCACCCACCTGAGGTGAACAAATGGGACCAGAGCTCCCAAGCTCCTCAGGGAAAGCTAAGAAGGCAGGTCACTGGAACCCATCATTGCCTGTGATTTGTCCACCAGGGAAAGGTTAGAGAAATTTATGAGTGGGCACCATATGCCAGCCCAACATCTGCTTCCTCATAAGGGGCATGAATATAGGACAGTGTTAAGTGCATTAAAGGAGAGATTCAGGCATGAGAAGAGTACAATTTAACTGCTGAGGGGGGTGAAGACTCCAAAGGACTGTTAGGAGTTTGCAACATTCATTTTTTTATTCACAGATTTTATTTTTCAGAGCAGTTTTAGGTTCATAGAAAAATTGAGGGAAAAATACAGATATTTCTTGTATATATCCTACCCCTACACACACATAACCTTCCCCATTATCAACATCCCCAACAAGAGTGTTCCAGTTGATGAATCTACATTGTTACCTACAATGGCACATCATTATCACCCAAAGTCCATGGTTTCGTTAGAGTTCACTCTGGGTGCTGTGTATTCCATGTGGTTGGACAGATGAGTAATGACATATATCCACCATCACAGTATCATACAGAGTAGTTTCACCACCCTAAAATAATCTGTGCTCTGCCTAGTCATCCCTCCTTTCCCCCATATTCATTTTTCAAAGGAAACTTCTTTAGAGGTGCTGGGAGACCTAGAGTCCTTCCCTTAGTCCCCTCCCAGTGGCCATTGAGCTACAGCCATCGGTGCTGGGAACTAAAAGAAACAGTTTCAGAACGACTGTCCTAGTTGAATGAAAGAAGGGGAATTGATTTTATTTTTCAGTATTTTCTGCACTTAACACAGGGGAAAGGCTTATCCCATTCTGACATAAGAAGGTGTTTGGACGAGTGTTCCTTACAGATCAGAATGTTATTGGTCAGTATCCTTAGTGAAGCCGATTATGAAGTTTACTTGAAATAAACAATGAATTAGCCTTCTTTTAATATGCCAAATGCTTGTAGAAAGTAAGGGAGTACAGTCTAGGTAACTTGAGGCTGTTCTTTAATCTTTCTGAATCTACTAGGCATCAAAGATCATGCTTACACTATGCTATTGCTCAGAGCCAGGCTGTGATATCCAAGTGTTGATTGATAGTGTCACACAGGCAGATGTGACAGTGGGAGGAGACGTGGTAGAATTTCAGTAGTAGTGCCACCCTCAGATTTTGCAACTTCTGTTTCAAAAGTGGTGATTATGGATGACATCCTAGAGCCTTGAGTCATTTCCTCAGTACTGTACACACCAAGATTCTTCAGATATGTGTCTTCCTCACTGCTTGCAGTTCCAGTCAATGCTGTAGCTAGACACAGTGAATGACCACCATCAGCAGGGTCATCATTAGGTATGAAAGTGACAGTGGCGCTTTAAAATATTTTAAAAATATTTTAGAATTCTTGGTATTTTGAGGAAAACACGTAAAACATATATAAGTGCTTTAGACAATCCTGCTTAAAAACAGGCTAAATCTATTGGATAATCATAATAAAATAAAATGAAGTATTGATAAATTCCATTTAACTCATTAAAGATGTGACCTAGAAGGAAAAATATGCCCCAAATTAATGTCTAATGGGAAAACCAAAAGGATACCCATCAGAAGCAGTATGTATAGTAGACAGAGTATGGACTGTTGAGTTGAAGGGAACACTCAAAGTTCAAATTCCCCCCAACTCTACTACTCATTGGATGTACAGTGAACATGAACAGGTACTTAATCTCTCTGGGCCTCAGTATCCTCAACAGTAAAAGAAAACTTTTAATTCCTTTTTATAGGTCTTGAGATATCCATGAATGGAAGGTCCTTTTTCACTCACTCGTCTTCATCATACCCAAAGCCACACATGCTAGTTATATGGAAGGTCAGTTTTATGGAAGGCAGCCTGATAACATGGGAGAGTGCTGGTTTCAGAGTCTGGAGACAGGCAAGTCTCTCAATCTCCATGAGTTCTCGTTTCCCCAACATAAGATGAATGGTTTGGCATAATAATTAAAGCCTTAATCAATACTCAGATTTTTTGGTCTCCCTTTGAGTGGCTTTGGGGGAAAACAAGAGCAACCATTACACACACCCAACAACTTCAGAAATAGCCAACTACTGGAGCTACCAAGTTTTGTTAGGTGCTCTGCAGTGCTGGTCTGCTGCTACGGACAGCTACTAGTGTTCTGACCTCCCCTGTCCTCCCCTCCCTGGGATACAGATGTCTTTCATTGTGTTAAAACTCTAGTCAGTCCTGAGTGTAGAGGGCCATGAGAGTCTTTGGTGCCTTGTTTTCTCTGCTCAACGTACTTCTTTATCCACTTTCTTCTCCCTCTGGGTTCCCAGGGACCAAGAGAAGGTTAACGTCCTCTTGTGAAATATTTTCACACTTCTTAAATTCAAATTAAGGAATACTTGAATAGTTGATAAGAGAACCTTCAGCCCTCACCTCACCTCAGATATTTATATCAAGCTTTGAGGTTAATAGGGGAAAGCTAAGGATAGAATTTTTGGCACTGATCCATGAGTAGAAGATTTTTTTTTTTTTTGATATAAGATAATCCCAAATCCTTGACAGAAGTAGTTCAGAGGCAATACTCTTCCCACAAGAGAAAACCCTGCTTCCATTTTTTTCTTCAGAGGGACCCGGGATGGTGGTCTGTCTGAATATCTCTGGTGATAACAATATCTTACCTATGCCTGCTTCAGCACCAGCATAGCTTCTCCTGTACAATGAGGAAGAGGAAAAGGGAGAAGGCTTTCAGGTCTTATTGTCACCTGATGGTATCGTCTTGCTCTGGACTCCTAGTTCAATGGAAGAGGGCCAGAGCAGCGCACATGGCGCTCCACCACAGTCTGGGCTTGCTCTGCCCTAGCTCGGCTTGGTCACAGTTGTGGTCATGTCCTTCTCAGCCTTTGCCAGCAAAGGAAGCCTCCCTCTGAGCACAGCCTACCTGAATTCTCCACTCTGAGTCCCCAGCTCCTGGCACGGTTGCAGGCACACAAAAGTCCCTATGAAATGCTTGCTGAATAAGTGGAGAATGAAATTATTCTGTCAGAAAGGAATAAAAGTAACTTGGCCGTATCTTAGCCAATGAAAATAGCTCTTCTGACACCTTGTTTTTATTTACTCTTGACTTGGGTATAATTTGGAAATCTCCCTTTCTTTTCCTAGGAATGAAGTGATGAGGTCAGTAGTAAATATCCAGGCTCCGCCACTTGTCATGTGATATTTGACAAGTTACTTAAGCTCCCCATGCCTAAGTTTCTTCATCTCTGCAAGAGGGAATAATACTATAACCTAATTTGACAGAGGTGTTAATTAGCTCGATGATGGGAATCCTTTCACAATGTATATCTATATCAAGTCATCATGTACACTTTAAATATCTTATAATTCTATTTGTCAGTCACACTTCAATAAAGCTGATAAACAAATAATCGCTGCCAGGGAAAAAGTAAAATAATAGAACCCAACTAATGAGTTGTTGGGATAATGAGACTGAAACTTGTGACGCACTTGGAAAAGTGCCTGGCGCAGAAAAGATGTGTAGTTAGGCAATTTGTTTTTTATCAAGTCACTATTCAGGCAGCATGGCACAGTGAATTAAAATAAGCATCAGGCATGTGAGTTCTATAGTCCTAGTTCTACCACTAGGTGTGTCCGTGAACTGCTTGGGAGTTTGGTCCCTCGATCTGTAGAAAGGTGGTGTTGGACCAGATGACTTTGAAGGTGATTCTAGGTCTAACAGATTTAAGGAGTTCTGAACTATTTGGGTAATGGACCCCTGAGAGGTTTGGCTTTGGAAATGATTTATAGTTGGCAGCCTCTGACCTCTGACGGTGTGCCAATTTCCTCTTTTTTTGACATCTTACTTCCTCTGTGTATTCCTGTTGTCTGTGAATTCCACCATGCTTGAAGGAAGATTAAAAACTAATTTGAGGGGCTTCCCTGGTGGCTCAGTGGTTGAGAATCTGCCTACCAATGCAGGGGACACGGGTTTGAGCCCTGCTCTGGGAAGATCCCACATGCCGCGGAGCAACTAGGCCCCTGAGCCACAACTACTGAGCCTGTGCGTCTGGAGCCTGTGCTCCACAACGAGAGAGGCCCGCGCACCGCAGTGAAGGGAGTGGCCCCCGCTCGCTGCAACTAGAGAAAGCCCTTGCACAGAAACGAAGACCCAACATAGCCAAAAATAAATACATAATAAATAAATTAAAAAAAAACTAATTTGACTTATACTTGAAAAATACTGAATTAAAAAAAAAGTTTTACTTTTTGCTTTTCTGTTTCATAAAAAAATCAATGACTTAAAGAGAGGAACAAAGTAGAGAGAAATAGAGAAAATTTGTCACTTTACAAGTTCTTTCTAAATTAAGATTTCTCAATATTATTTTATTGTTTCATTTGAGGAAAATTTCTAGAGTTCGAGGCATACTCATAATATAAGTGCTAGCTTTAAAATAGCCCCAAACAAAATATAACATGTTTAGTCAATTTGATAGTTTAGATTTCTTATGTGTTTCTCTTCCATTGATTTCGAAATTCCAACAATGAATTTTGAGGCTCAAGCTTTGGTGTGACGTTCTCATTATTTAAAACAATTAATATATTGGCTCCAATATTAGAACTTCTATTTATATATTTAAAAAGTTCCATTCCACTTTCATCACTCTGCATATGCTTTATAAAGAACATGACATATTGTGTCCAGCTGTACATATAGTGCTGCATGCTCAAACACGTATGGGTTAGGAATCCAATCAAAAAAGTTTGGTGACCACTTCTTTGGACAAATATAGCATGTAACTTTGGGCTGAAATTTTGGTCAAATATTTTGACATTCATAAATTTATTAATTGAGTATCGAGCACCTACTGTATGCTAGGTTCCATGTTAAGCACTAGCTGTTCATATGCTTTTGTTTATAAATTGTGTTTTTCACCCTGGAAGTGGTAAGTCCACATGGCACATCGTTGGGAAAAACCAAACATATGGCCATATGTTAGAGTTACCTATGTCAGATCAGCCTCTCTCTACTTGAGTATCTTTGATCTTCTTACCTCTACTATTCATTGCAAACACATGTATGTTTGGCAAATGATAAATGTGAGATAATCAAATACAGAGTTATGTCTGAAAACAAGTGACAAGGGACTCTCTCACAGGACCAATAGGAGAAATTTCATGCCTGGGAGAAGGAAGATTAGAGGAGACCAGCAAAGAAATGGCTAGAATCAGAAATAATGGACTAAATTTTGGAGGGAAGATTGGGGAGGCTCAGGGTTCCAGATATTTAGCTGCTCTCCAAAGATGGTATAATTTGTTATTGCTAAGGCTTAGAGGTCATCAGTGAAGGAGGTTAAGTTTAGGGTATCATGGGACTCCAAGTTAGTTGTGTAATGCTTATATAAGGCAGAATGTGTGTGCCTTTACCCAAGACAGCATCCGGGTTCTTGCACTTATGTACATAAATCTTTGATATACATCCATCTTTGGGAAGATTGTATCCCATTGGAAACATGGTGCTCAAAGATTGCTGATGGATATTAACAAGTGCAGTCTTGAATCTGGAATTTCAACCATCTTAAACATTCACAACAAGGTTGATGGAATTTGTAGGAAAGCTTAGGAAGAGGGAAAGAGGGAGGCTGCTGAGGAATAGCTTACTTGATGCCGAGATCAAGAACGCAAGTGATCACAGATATAATGACTAAGTTACCGATGTGATTTAGACCAGTATCAAATAAGAGATTTTAAAAGATTTTTTTCAAGCAGTTCTTGGAAATAGCAGAGACAATTGGGTCTGGTTTATGGCACTGTTCAGAGTAAGATGCAAGGCCCATCCTAGGCTTTAGTTAGGGGGTCTCAGTACTGGCACTTCTGTAGGGCGAATCATTCAAGTGCAGGAAAAAAGAGAAAGCAACTCTGGCAGAAGTTGTTTACTGCCTCCCTCTTTAATCAGTCAGCATAGTCAGATCCAGGCATCCCAGCCTGTCAGGGGACTTTGAAGTCTCAACCGTCAGTGAGCTGTGAACCTGTGACTCTGCAACTTGCCACTTGGCAAGGTTGCCTGTTGAACCTGACTTTCTGTTGATTTTCAGTAATTACAGAGATGAAAAGGGCCCACTAAAAACAAGTGATGGAACAACACAGACTCTCCACTAGGAAACCTGTGGGGTTTTGCCCCACAAAAATATGAGCTTTGGAAATGCAAAATAGAGCACTTCTGGCAGAGTAGAAGCGGACTTAGATATATACATCCAAAAATAAGGTGAGGGAGAGTCAGTACTGAACTTGAGATTGGAACTGGCCAGGAGGACGTAGGACAGAAAGCCCAGCGGTCTGGCTGTTGTACCACACCCCACCCCCCCGAGCGTCCCTGAAGGGTCATGGAGAAATGCTTTGAATCCATGAGGCCTGGGCAGAAGGACATATCAAGACAAGCAGCCTGGTCTTCAACCAGGGTGATTCTGTGCAATGCAGTGGGGTTTCTCCCAATTTTCACCTTGTTGGTGTCTCTATAATCTCCAGGGAGTAGTAATTGCAGGTATTTTCCAACTCATCTGGTCACCAAAGCTATCGAGACATAACTGTCTGGCTAAGCTCACATTATTAGGCAGGGTAAAGCCAGCCTATGTGTAGCTGGATGATCAGAGAGAACATCCATCTCAGAGCTCAGGCCAGAACAGAATTTCATTCACTACATCCATTTAACAAATATTTACTGAGCATCTACAGAGTGCGGGGCACTGTCCTCAGGAGTTGGGATGTGTCAGTAAACAAAAAGATCAATGGATCAATCAATCAATCAATCAATCCTTGCCCTTTTGGAGCTTACATTTAGTGAGGAGTCAAAGAAGCTGACAACATATTCACAGCATTTCAGGAGTCAAAATAAACATGAATCAGGGGAATTCCCTGGCAGTCCAGTGGCTGGGACTCTGTGCTTCCACTGCAGGGGGCCTGGGTTCTATCCCTGGTTGGTGAACTAAGATCCTGCAAGCTCATGGCGTGACCAAAAAAATTAAAAAAAAAAAAAAAAAGGGCTTCCCTGGTGGCGCAGTGGTTAAGAATCCGCTTGCCAATGCAGGGGACACAGGTTCGAGCCCTGGTCTGGGAAGATCCCACATACCTTGGAGCAACTAAGCCCGTGCACCACAAATACTGAGCCTGTGCTCTAGAACTTGCAAGCCACAACTACTGAGCCCACGCACCACACTCCTGAAGCCCACACTCCTAGAGCCTGTGCTCTGCAACAAGAGAAGCCAACGCAATGAGAAGCCCGCGCACCGCAATGAAAAGTAGCCCCGTCTCGCCGCAACTAGAGTAAGCCCACGTGCAGCAATGAAGACTCAACGCAGCCAAAACTAAATAGAAATAAAATAAGTTTTAAAAAGGCATAAAGAAAAAAAAAAAAAAAAACCATGAATCATAGATGAGAGTCAGCAACGGAATCCGGGCCACTCCATCCACTCCTCACGGTATATCCGTGATGTGGCCATAACAATTCTATTCTGGACCACTTCTGATGAGAGGTAGAGCAGGTGTAGATGGAGAAATGGAATCAGGAAAATTGGATTTAAACTCTAGCTCTACCGGCTATTAGCTGTGTAACCTCCGTCAAAAGTTTAAATGCTCTTTGCTTTAGATTATCTGTAAAATGTGGATGAGAATACCCATCTCACCTGTTTGTGGTGCAGATTAAGTAAGAAAGTATATACAAATTCCTCTACAAGGGCCTGACTTATAACAAAAATTCAATAATTTATATTTTGCTTCTTTTATTTTTTACAAAGTTGTGTATGGCAATTTTGTAACCTTTTCTCATACTTTTTGGGCAGACAGTATAGGCCTTTAGCTTTTTATATTTGAGGTAAACTGAGGTAGAGAGTTGGGTGAATTCTTCCATCATAGTTAATTCTGATCCCTGCTCATTAGCAGCCTTCTGGAGTAATCTTGATTCATCTGGACTCTTCTTTCCATTTTGCTCACCCATTTGAGGTTTCTGCCATTGGCAAACTTTCTGTGCTTTTCTATTCATTTTGATGAAAGTGTTTCTCCGTGCAATGGTTGAAATAAAACAATGACAAAAGAAGTGTATACCCAAATGTAAAATAGATAGCTAGGGGGAAGCAGCCGCAGAGCACAGGGAGATCAACTCAGTGCTTTGTGACCACCTAGAGGGGTGGGTTAGAGAGGGTGGGAGGGAGATGCAAGAGGGAGGAGATATGGAGATATATGTATATGTATAGCTGATTCACTTTGTTATACAGCAGAAACTAACACACCATTGTAAAGCAATCATACTCCAATCAAGATGTTAAAAAAAAAAAAAAAGAAGTGTATGTTTGTAAGGCAGAAGAAGGCAGTGGATGTCTGAGGTTCTTAAATATGTCCTTGAATCTCTGTGGGCCAGGAGGGAGCTCTGGGGCAGGAGAACCTCTCTGGGTTAAAAGTTGAAGCTCAAGGTGAGTAAACAAGCAACTTCATGGAGCTGCCAGGACAATCCAGGGAAGTAAGTAATGTCTCCAGAGCCCTGAGCATTTTGCTTGGCACATAGCAGGTACTTGATTTTCCTTCCTCTATTCCTGACAAAGAGACAACTTTGAATATGCATTATTGTATATCAGGGTGGGCAAATCGTGTCAGTTCAGAAGAAAACAAGGAATTTGGGGGACAGAAGAGCTAGTTCTGGAGTAACACTTGTATCCTTGCGGCCAGAAAGAGGTATTTTTCTTAAGTGGCTGGAGCTTGTTGCTTGGCTAGATACATCCTATTTATGGTGACTTTCTCTAAAGCCATGATTAATGTTGGCTTTTAAAAATTGTTTTTCTTTGTGTTATGTAAATAGGGTTTCTCTCCAGTATGGCGGAATGCTGGTTTTAATTAAATTTAGGAAGGAAGGGGAGGGGGTTTGGGTAGCCTGACCAAGTTGAAGAGCATCAGTGAAAAATCACTTTTATGTTTGGAGCGTGGCATTTGAAAACAGAATAAATAATATGAAAGAGAGGACTTCTCCAAATAGGAAAATAATGAGTATGCTTAAACTCTCTTATATTGTTCTCATTTTGGCTTAAGACAGGATTCTTGCTTTGGAAAGGAGATTTTTCCTTTTGTAATTACCAACTCTTCGTATCGTATACATCCCATGCCTTGAACCACCTTTCTTTTTGTTTTATTTTCCTCCAGAAAAAAGTCACTATTTTATGAAAATGAATTCTGCTTCTCAACGAATCATATGTTTATTTGTGTTATTTTGGCCATAACGTAACTGAAATTTTGATCAAGGCTAATCGGTACTGGACTAAAGTTAATTATGATACAGAGAAGAAACTACATTACTTTTGGCTAAAATTTACCTTTATTCAGCATACTCTTTTCTTACAAGAAATATTTACAAATTAGTGGTACGAACATGTTACTTCAAAAAAAATTATCTTCGAGCACTTGAATAACCTACATTTATTTATAATAATTATGCTAATTAGAAACTAGTCTCATCTATTCCTGAGAGCATATCCTTAAGAGCCTCTTAGTCAGCAGAAGGATGAATGGATAAACTCTGAGACAAACTTAAATTATGGTGGGTGGGAGTCGTAAAACAATATTTCTTCAAAAATATTTCCTTATCTAGATTTTTTTCATGGTTTTGGCCTGACCTTCCCCTGTGCTAGGTCAAATTAGTAAAAGTGGTCTGCATTCCTAAATCATTCTTGAAAGCTCTACCTCCTGACTTCCAATCAATGGTGTCCCCCTGGCAGTTTATGTACTTGTAGGCGGTTCCTCACCTGGGGCAGTGAGCAAAAAGCTCACTAAGAGTCGGATTGACTCCATCTCTGAAATATGATTAGGGTGAAACACGTGCATTGTTTAATGGAAAGGGAAACTCTAAATTTAAGGCAGTCATGCTTCTTGTGGGGAGGTCAAAGAGTGAGTAGATTGTGGGTTGGGGGGGAGAAAGGAGGGAGGAGAAATGTTTATGTGTTCTGTGGTATTTGGAACCAACTTACAACTGGCCCCTAGAATTCAGAGATTTAGGAGAAAATGGATTGGAAATTGTAGAGTAACCCTCAGAAGTGCCTCTCAGGAGCTTCCCTGGTCGATATACCCCCTGATTAACTTTAAAAAGAAGAGGAAAAAATTAATATTGAAAAAAAGTCTCTGCTTGAAAGAAAGAACCATTTGGACGGCAGCCATTGGGTAGTGCTTAAAGGCAGTAATTCAGTGACTTACAAAGCTTTGTGATTTGGGCAAGCTCCTTAACTTCTCTAAGCCTCATCATTACAAAGAGGGTATCATAGGAAGGAATTATTTCGTACATACTCAATGGACAAGAATGCAGCATAATGCATTTTGTTTGAAAAGTAAGGGCAGAGGAGGAAAATCATTTGAATTGCAAGAATGATCCCATCTACTATTCTACTCAATGAATTTCCCCAGGTAAATGTGAAATGGAAGGAATGAACTTGTTCTTCCTTCATTTGGTCTTAATTCCTGAGGTCCTCATATGAAATGAGCATCTCAACAAACCTAGCGTTTTCACTGTTTAAAGAAACAGTATGTTCTTTTGTACAATAATATCCTAATGTATACGTTGCCACTTCCTCTGGGACTCAACTGAACATTGGCAGGAGGTAAGACCGGCTGGGTCACACCTATTGAGAGATGGTATTCCTGTCACTACTACAGCGCCTTTCTGCCTCAGGTATTTCCAGTGAGAATGCAGACTATGTTTTTTTGCCTTATGTGTTAACTTTAGAATTTCACCCTGCGGTAAGATGTAACTCCACTTATATGGCTACTCTTAAAAGGTGGTTGGGTCCTAGAGACAGCAAGTAGAAGAGTGGTGACTAGGGAGGGGTTGGAGGGAAGGAGAAATGGGGTTATTGTTTAATAGGTACAGAATTTCTGTTTGGGATGATGAAAAAGTTTTGGAAATGAATTGTGGTGATGGTTGCACAACATTATAAATGTGCTTAATGCCCCTACTTACAAATGATTAAAATGGTAAGTTTTATGTTATACGTATTTTACTATAATAACAACAAAAAAGGTAGTTTGTCAGGTTCCGTGAGAAAATATGCACGTCGAGCAGTTAGCACAAAGTCATGAATGGCTAATACAAGTAACTATAATGATTAGAGGGATTTTTTGGCTACTGTCCATATATCAGCCTACCTATCTGATTTGATGACTTTTGACTCAGTCTAATTAATGCACTGGCTGGGAGGGGATGTGATGGTTCTCCTGACCCATGGGTACATTTCAGGGCATAAATCACAGAGCTCCCCTCTGGATCCCATTAAATCCTTGTACCTTTCCTTCCTACTGCCTATGTCTCGTTTGTTCCTGTGTGTCCAGTCCAGCCCAGGCATGGCTTTGGGGTGTTTGCTTCCATGTCTGTCTCTGTGATCACCATCTAGACTTTTCTGTGTTTTCTGAGTTTCCTCCTTTATTCTCTTTGAAATCATTTTGCGTTCTTCCTCCTGTTCCCTATTTGATGAGCCTCAATCCGCAGTTCCTGGGACGCTCATTGGAAACCTACCCGCAGGCTCTATCCCCGTCTTTCAAGGGGATCAGACATAACCTGCATAACAGGGAACCGGGGGCTCGGGATTTACCTCCTAAAACCATTCAAAGCTGATGTTCTGATTGGGGCACTGCTCCTGTGTGTGGTTGGGAAAAGTAAAAGAACAAAAGCTGAGGGCTTGGTGTGGGCTGCCACCTGGAGAAGAAGACCAGGAGTTGGAGAAAATGGGAGAAGAGCCAAGGTCAGAAACATAGAGTGGAATAAGTGTGGCAGAAGATAATGAGAACACAGAGAAATCAGGACCAGGGAAAGAAACAGTATTCAGAGTAGACAACTCTGATCCGAGACCCAGAAGCTAATTATTTCACTGGATGTAGCCACCTGCTTAAAGTTCCAGAGCAGTTTTCTCCTCTGCTGGTCTTCTTTCCACTTGAAATGCCTGAGGCTGAGTCTGGAAAAGGACTTGATACGACAGTGTGACATGATCTTAGAGAAAATGCAACTCATTTGTCTTATTTTCAGGTGAGGCATGGCACAAAGAAGGAAGATGCAGTACTCCAGCTCACCCAGCTATTCAGTGGTGAGGTCTGGACTTGAACTCACATTTCACCATTTTCAATAATCCCATTGTACTTTTCGACCTCCCATGGGTGAGGGCCATGATGGTGGAGTTTGTAGAACCATACTGAATATAGCACCATATGCATTGCAGCAGGTAATAAATGCTTCTTGATTGTAGTGGCAATGAAGAAGATGATGGTTATGGCCATAGAGAAAACTCCATTTAGATGAAATTAAATGATACCACATGGGTGAGAGAGGAAAATGCCATGCTATTTAATGGCTGACACGTAAGATGAATTTGGTAATGAAGCTTGGGGACTTATCAGGCCAGAAAACTGCATTCTCTCATTAGACAGCCCTTAGTGACTGACTTATTACTAATATAAAGGAAAAGGTATACATATAAACACATGTTACTGAATGTTTGGCTGCAAGAAAAGAAACCAGTACACCAGCTTGAGGGATTAGCAACAGACGCTGTTTCTGTTCGAATGATCAAATTTGCTGTTTTCCAGCTGGAAAATGACAACTGAAGTTAAAGGGTAAAGGATGATTTGACTATACTTATAAAAAAGACAGGGCAGAGTAATGTAAAGGAAGCAGGTGGAGCTTGCTAGCTCTAAGGATCACTGTGGGGGACTAGAAGAGGGGATAGATTTATTTGGAAGTCTGACTTATGCCTTCTTTCGGGATGTGTATCACTAAAAGTATTCAGCTCCTCACTCATTTGGCATTCATTTCTCTGGTAAACTCAGTTATCTAAGATACAGTTGACAGTCATCAGGGAAGCCAACATGGAGGTTGCATATATTCACAAAATCTTACGCAGTTCACCTGTAAGAGTTCCTCTTAAGTCCCTGCTCAGAATTTATTGGACACCCAATCTTAGAGAGTTACCTGGTCGCCTAGCTTGTAGCAAATTATAAGCAGCACAGCTCAACGTGTGAAAGGGGTGTTTAACGAAAGGCACTTTGTTTATAACCAGGGAAAGTGATGCCTGACAACGTGAAAGTAAGGGAAAAGAAAGAAAACCATGAAACAAACAAAAAAATAAAGATATTTAATATGAAATAGACCACAGTGATGTGTTATCGTTTGGTGTAGGGAAGCTTCTACATATCACTATAGCCCTCGGTGTAATTGTTGATGTATATCATAACCAAAGGAGCTTTGTGTCAGTCATGTGATTTGAAAATTTAGACAGTCTAGATAATTTCCAAGGCCTCTCCATCAAAAAAGGAGGGGAAAAAGGAAAATTTTGTTGCTATCTTCATAGCAGAGACCATATTCAGAAGTGGTGGGAAAAAGTGGAGTTTTCTCCCCAAAGTACATTTGGCACTTGAAGCATTTATCTCTGTTATCTGGAAAACTATATTCCTGGGAACACCGTATTGCATGCTGCTGCCCCAGTGATATCTTGGTTGGGTGTTGCCAGGGTTGCCATCCTGCATCAACCATGTATTAGTCAATGGTTTTGGCCAAGGTACTGCCCTTTGGTAACCACAGTTTCTTTATTTGTAAACTGGGGATTATAATATCTACCACATAGGGATGCTCTAAGTACTAATGGATTGATTTGACATGTGTCTAACGCTTAGCTCTATGCCTAGAATATAGAAAATTGCTGTCAATAATGTAAAAAAAATTTTTTTCCCTCCTGTTTTTGATTATGTATACAGATGTAAGGGATGAAGTTGCAGGTCAGGGGAAGCTATGACACTTGAAGGGGCCACTCAGTGGAAATAAAGGTGAAACAAAGAGTGAGTCTCACTCTCACGTCAAGACATTGCAGCACTGCTTACAATAGCCAAGATGTGGAAGCAACCTATATGTCCATCAGCAGATGAATGGATAAAGAAGCAGTAGTGCATATATACAATGGAATATTACTCAGCCATTAAAAAAGAATGAAATAATGCCATTTTCAGCAACATGGATGGACCTGGAGATTATCATACTAGGTGAAGTAAGTCTGACAGAGGAAGACAAATATCACATGATATTGCTTATAAGCAGAATCTTAAAAATATGATCCAAATGAACTTATTTACAAAATAGAAACAGATTCACAGACTTAGAGAACGAACTTATGGTTACAGGGGGGAAGGGTGGGGGGAAGGGATAGATTGGGAGTTTGACGTGTACACACAGTTATTTTAAAATAGATGACCAGCAAGGACCTACTGTATAGCACAGGGAAATCTGCTCAATATTCTGTAATAACCTAAATGGGAAAAGAATTTGAGTAAGAGTAGATACATTTACGTGTATAACAAAAAAATTTTAACTGTGCTAAAATGCACATAATATAAATTTAACCATCTTAACTGTTAAAAAAAAAACTTTGCCACTAACATAGCTAGATTGTGTCCCCATCCCAATTCCTTACTGTCTTTCCCCCTCAAAGTGGTATATGTATTGGTTTATCCCTCTGCAGTTTATATAATTTTGCAAATAGTACAGTATCTCATTTGGCCTTCACAGTAAGGTTGTGAGAGTAGTGCTTAACTGCCCCAATTCACAGATGAGGAACGAGTTCCTTAGGCTTCAATAACTTGCCCACATTTAACCAGATCTTAAAGAGAAATAAACTTGAACTTGAGTCTTATGCTCCAAGTCCAGTGGTCTCTCTCCTTATTTATACTGCCCCCATAGACCTGATTCATGACTTACGATAGATTAATGATTTGGGAAAGGACTGGTTTGGGAATATGTGAGCTTGTGTGCTTTTGAGAATACAGGAAATAGCATACAATTATATGGAATTGGATGCAAAATTTACAATAAATCAGATAAAAACTGGATCAAAGCTTTATTTTGTCCAAAAAAACTATTTATAAATCTTTATGGTACAAATAAAATATGAGGGAACGTTTTAAATCATTAAAGAGAAAAATCTGTATTCAAGCAGTCTTAAGCCTGTTTGGAACATCATTTTTATATAAAAATCCAACTATCAATTACAAGTCAGCTTCATCTGGGTTTAAAGAAGTCTACAGAGATCTATCCTGGGAAAAGTTTCCAATGTGTGGAATACATTGACTTGGCTGATACGGAGTTTTTTTTTTGTTTGTTTTGTTTTGTTTTGTTTTGTTTGTGGTACGCAGGCCTCTCACTGTTGTGGCCTCTCCCGTTGCGGAGCACAGGCTCCGGACGCGCAGGCTCAGCGGCCATGGCTCACGGGCCCAGCCACTCCGTGGCATGTGGGATCTTCCCGGACCGGGGCACGAACCCGTGTCCCTTGCATCGGCAGGCAGACTCTCAACCACTGTGCCACCAGGGAAGCCCTGATACGGAGTTTGATGTAACAAAATGACATCTTCTAAAAATTCTTTTATACAATTTTTAAAGGTTACTTTCCATTGACAGTTATTATTTTAAAATATTGGCTATATTCCCTGTGTTGCACAATACATTCTTGAGCTTATGTTTCTAAAATGACATCTTTTATTAAAAAGTATACATCTTTTTCATTTTATATGTTTTCCAGTAAATAAAGTAACCCCTTCTTTCAATTAAAAAGGCAGGAAAGAGGAAAGGAAGAGGGGAAAATAATATTTATTGAGCATCTACACAGAAACATAGACTTTACTAGGCACTTTTACATGTGATCTCCTTTAATCCTAAAAATAGCTCTTTGCATTAGGTACACATTACAGTATTCTCCTCATTCAGAAGAATGAGTTTTCAGGAATTTCTGCAATAGACGTTCTCGAAAGTATTTGTGATAGTATGTGAAAGGTTAGAATAAGGTCAAAAACTTCCCAAAGATATGTTTTGCTTGGCCTGCAATATTGTTTTTAAAAAATTTGAGCCAATGTCCAGCTTAAAGAAATTCAGAAGCTCTGGCAACACGGGGCCTACACTTGGAATGGAAATAAGTGACTTGCGGGAAGAGCTAGCCACAGACTTTTGACAGTCTGTGGCATCAGTTTGCCATAGTCACTCTCTGGCCTGCTTTGCTTGGTAATATTGCCTCCTAGGTCCCTACTGGCATTTGAGCGGGGACTCCTATAATGATGAGTATGGACCATTAGCTACGAGCTTGAGTATATTTATTTGTTGAGAAGGATACAGATATCACTTTTCAGATGAAAGCAGAATTGAATGGAGAGCAGTTATTTGGAGTAACTTGTATTGCCTAATGGTAATCAAGGAAGCTCCTTGTTTCTGCTGTGCCCTCAGTGACATTGGAGTTGACACTGGAGGCCCTTCCGCATGCCTCCATTCCTCCCTGCCTGCCTGCAGCAAATAGTTATGAAGCAGTTGGTGTGTGCTCAGCAGTGTGAGATACAGAGATGAATGACTAGTGCCTGCCCTCAAGAAACATAAAACCTAGAGGAGCATAAAACATAGATGGATATAACTTCAGTATGAGAGAGTGAAATAAGATTTCTGATGGAAGAACAAACGTGTCTGGGTATACAGGAAGAACTGATTAATTCTGACTTCTGGGGTCTAGGTGGATTTTTATAGCCAAAGTATTATTCAAGTAAGCCAAAAGTTTCATAGATTTTTTCTATTGCAGTAAAATATACACAACATGAAAGTTAGCAAAGTAATCATCTTTAAGTATACAATTCAGTGACATTAAGTACATTCACAATATTGTGCAATCATCACTCTTATCCACTAGGCATTTCTATAATATATGTGCTTTTATTTTCCCTGCTTTACAAAGTGAGGCACATATAACTAAGTAACTCTAATAAATAAAATGATTTTTTTGGCTCATCCTTACTTTTATGTTTCACTTAGACAACATTTTCCTAACAGAGAGCATGGTGGTAAGATGGAGGCCTCTATTCTTCCTTCCTCTGGAATGAGTTGTAATAAAACACAATACCCTGTGTCATTACATGGCATGACCTGTGAAAGTAAAGAACTGTATGGGGTTAAAGGTGCTGGTTAGAAAACAAAATCTGAGGGCCAAAACAAAGGCCTCAGGTAACGGGTAGGAGGGATTAGATATTGGGGATGGGGTGGAGGGAGGGATCGAACTGACTCACTCATAAGCTTATTTGAAACCAGTCACGGAGACAGTGATAATAGCAATATTCTAGAGCAGGAGTTGGCAAACTTTTTCTGTAAAGGGACAGATAATAAATATGTCAGGTTTTATGGGCCACGTGGTCTCTTTCTGTGACAGCTACTCTGCTGCAGCATGGAAGCAGCCATGAACAGTCCATAGATGAATGCATGTAATCATGTTCCATAAAACCCCGGAGAACAAGTTGATGCAGTCAAGGCTGTACTCACCTTCTTTTCTACCATTTCCTACAAGCCTCCATACTGGGGTTTATAGTCCTCCAAGCCTTTTCAAATGTATATGGTTCAATTCTCACATTACTCCAGTGAGTGGCTTTTTCCCAAGTTTTATTGATGAAGAAACTGGTACCCAAGAGCTTTAAAGGGTCTTTCATAAGATCACTGAGTTTCCAGGGGGAGACATAAGCATGAAGTCACATGTTCTGACTTCATAGCCACTGCTTCTGTGATGTATGTGGTTGTTTCCATCTGCACGGATATTGTAATGAAAAAAATGGTTAGTATTGTTTTGGATGACCTTTCTCACTGTGTCTATTTACTACTCACACACTGAATGTGCCGTTTACTCATTCATTCATTCATTTATTCATTCCTTTACCCAATATTTACTGAAATATCTTTTATGCCAGAAATAGCATTAGACCTTAGTGATATAAAGGATAACCAAAAACTTATATGAGCGCTTCCCTCAGAGAAGTAAGTCAAGGAGGCTAAAATCACTCAGATAAGAAAACAAATATTACATTATTGTGATTGTAGTAAGGACTAGGAAAGAGAGGTGTATCAAATATTCAAAATCTATGATAGGAATATTTGATCCCATCTGTGGAAGTCAGAGAAGACTTCCCCTAAATAAAGGAAAATTAATCAGAAAGTGGAAGGATAGGAGGCAAAAAGAATTGAGGGTGGATTTAGCTTTCCAAGCTGCGTAGTCGGCTTGTGCAAAGGCCCTGTGGCAGGAGGGAACATCCCATCTAAGGAACTGAAAAAAAAGGGAGAGTAGTAAGACCATACAGCACAGGTTGGAGTGGTGAACCCAGACCAGAATGATGATAAAGTTGTGATCATCATTTTGGATGAATTCTTTTCGAGTGCTTATTTACTACTAAAACCAAAACGAAACCATTTAATACTTACATAGAGGAGCAATACAATCCGATTTTCATTTTTAAAATATTGTTTGATTTCAGTAAGGAGGGTAGAGTGGATGTAAATAAGAATGGATATGAGACATCAAGTAGGAGCTATAGCAGTCATCATGATGGAAAAGGAGTTAAGCGAATACATGCAAGAGGTTGTTAGGAGGTGAAATCATAGTATCGGTGGTGGGCTGGGTAAAGGAGTTGAGCTGGTGGAGATAGGCAGGATGCCCCTGGTTTTCTAGAGATGGAGGCTGGTGGTTCATTCACTGAACTGGGATCTTCTGAGATCTTTTGGACAGAAGGATGCACCATGCGATTAGTCTTTTACATTTTGAGATTGACAAGCTTTTGCGCTATCAAGGGAAGCAATCAAACAGCATTTACAAATCTTGCCTGTCGAAAGGAATAATCTACAATGAAAACTTGTGAAGATGGCCTGAATCAGGCAAATTGTATCTACCTTCTCATGATATATGTTCAGTTTTGTTATTAGTTAAGTGGAGATAAAATATTCCCTATAACTAAAAAAGAAATAGTAATTGATTAAGCGAAATCAATGGGGGAGGAAATCGAGGCTTTTTATCATAGGAGACTTTGTAATGAATAAAGTGTAAAAATACATTTTTTGGTTTGGGAACAAAACTATTTTCTTGGTTAAGTGACCCTAAATTTATCCTCATACACACTTGATATTCAGGAAAAAGCATTAACATTCACCCGAAGTATGCTGCAAGTCCTTTCAGCTGTTGAGGCTGAGAACTGGCGTGAAAGTTTTGAAATCTGCACTGTGTGGAAGGGGCTTGTTGCTTGTTTGTTCATTGTGCATCTTTCTCACTTTATGCCGCCTCTTTGCCTGAAGCTACCATCAGGAATAAGACGCCGCAGTTGCTATTTTCTGGTGAAGTATGTAAAAATAAATGTGAGCTAAATGCACATTTATGGGATGTTTAGAAGAGAGTCACTGCAACTCTGCGTCTGATTTTACTTGATTTCTTCACTGCTTTCCCTCCCCGTGTTTTTGTCTACAGCTTCTGCTGCCACCATAGGTAACTCTGCTCTATATAATCGCAAAAGCTTGTGTTCACCAAGAGTCAATTAGATCACACGCATACACACGTACACACACACACACACACACACTGCAACCACTCGGAGGCACAGATAGTATTTTCAATTCTTCCACAAACTGTGATGTCTGAAAAAGTCGCTTGATCGTTTAATTTCATCATAAATTGCAAAAGGATGTTGGTTTAGGAACAACATCTCAGGATGAGACATTTAGATCAATCACCCCATCAATGTCAATGTACTTGGCAGTGTAAGGTGCTGGGATGGGGTGACCCACACTCTTAGAACAACACATGACAGCTAGCAGGTCCTCAGGAAATCTTGAATGAATGGATGAATGAGTATGATCTCCTTTGAACTCTGGTGGGTCAGGCAACTCATTTCCTTTTCCTTTTCTTTTGTCATTTCATTTTAAGTCTTCACTCTTATAATTTCTTCCCTTTATTAAAGCTTACTCATAGTACATGCCAATAAATGTTTGCTGAATTGCTTTTTAGAATATATCTGAAATCTTCCAGAATTTCCACCAGTTAGCCTTATTCCATTCCTGGGACTGTCTAGAACAAGTCTGGTCTCCTCCTCACGTCTCTGTCCTTTAAATATCGGAAGATGACTATCCCATATTTAGAGTGTCCTCCTTTTCCTTCCTTTTGCACAGCTAAACATTTCTAAGGACTAAGGTGACTATAAACTCTAATGGCACACTCTGCCAAGGTACCCCAAAGATGAAATGTTCTTGGAGGAATTCTGAGTTTCAAAAAAGTGTGTAGAATCCTAAACAATAGTAGCAGCCCAATTCTCACCATAGAGCGTTTTGTCTTCTCTTTCTCCTGGATAGCTTCTTATTACAGTCATGTCCCACTGCGTCCCATGATCTGTAATTGGGAACATCCATACAGAAAGTTGTTCCTCTTCACAAATATAAACACTCCTTTTATCCAAGAAACTTGTTAAATTCTGCCCTGGGGGATCAGCGGCCCTTACTGGGGATTAGGAATACACAAATTAATTTTTTGTGGGGAGCACAGGCTCCGGACGCGCAGGCCCAGCGGCCATGGCTCACGGGTCCAGCCGCTCCGCGGCATGTGGGATCCTCCTGGACCGGGGCACGAACCCGTGTCCCCTGCATCGGCAGGCGGACTCTCAACCACTGCGCCACCAGGGAAGCCCTACACGAATTACTTTAATAGCTGTTCTTGCTCCAGCAGGGAGATCAGATCCCCAAATTGTCACAGAGTGATGAGGGACACTAAGCTAGTGATGCTCACCAAATGCTATAGCTGCTAAGAGTAGAGAGGGACTGATTGCCTAGGGATATGGGGAAGACATCTCAAAAGAGGTACACTTGAGCTGAGTAGGACGAAAGGAGATGCAGAAGCGCACCATAAGTAGAGGGGTGAAAATGGCATGTCAGAGCATGTATATTCTAGTAAAAGAGAAGCCCAGTGTTGTTGGGGTCTGGGCCTACCACTCGATGCCCAGGGTGGCATTTACAAACAGGCAGCGCCCATGTCTTCGTGCTGAGCTCTGAATTCCCAATTTCCCACTCTGATGCCACCATCTGAGCCTAGCTCTCCTGGCCGGGGAGAGGGAGGGGTACGGAGTGCGGGGCGAGCCTGTGGCGGCAGAGGCCGGCAGGACGTTGCACCAGTCTGAGGCGCGCCGTGTGTTCTCCCGGGGAAGTTGTCCCTGGATCACGGGACCCTGGCAGTGGCGGGCCGCACAGGCTCCCAGGAGGGGAGGTGTGGATAGTGACCTGTACTTGCATACAGGATTCTTGGTGGCTACAGTAGCAGCCTTAGCATCTCATGCCCGTCTCTGGTGTCCACGCTTATAGCCTCGGCTCATGCCTGTCTCTGGAGCTTGTTTACGCGGTTCTCTGAATCCTCACGCACCTTGAAACAATGATCTCTTGCCTCTTAGGCAGTTCCAGACCTTTTCCCGGACTCCCTCCCGGCTAGCTGTGGCACACCAGCCTCCTTCAAGCTGTCTTCACGCAGCCAACCCCAGTCCTCTCCCAGCGCTCCGACCGAAGCCCGAGCCTCAACTCCAGGCCCCGTCCGCCCCGGCGGGTGAGCAGACAAGCCTCTCCGGCTGGTGAGTACTGGTCAGCACTGATCCTCTGTGCGGGAATCTCTCCACTTTGCCCTCCGCACCCCTGTTGCTGTGCTCTCCTCCTCGGCTCTGAAGCTCCCCCCTCCGCCACCCGCAGTCTCCGCCTGCGAAGGGGCTTCCCAGTGTGTGGAAACCTTTCCTCCTTCACAGCTCCCTCCCAGAGGAGCAGGTCTGTCCCTATTCGTTTGTCTCTGTTTACTCTTTTGCTGTACCCAGGTACGTGGGGGGTTTCTTGCCTTTTGGGAGGTCTGAGATCTTCTGCCAGCGTTCAGTAGGTGTTCTGTAGGAGCTGTTCCACGTGTAGATGTATTTTTGATGTATTGGTGGGGAGGAAGGTGATCTCCAAGTCTTACTCCTCCGCCATCTTGAAGCTATCTCTGGATGTTCATTTCTTCATTGTTTTTGACTGGTATATAGTGAGCCTTTTTAATCTGAACGGTGGCCCTTTTCCAGTGTACAAAAGTGTCCTGCTACAGCTTGATTACTGCTCTCATGTATTTGCCTAGTTCCTTGCTAAGGAATAGCAACTGCCCCTTTTGCTCTGAATTTTGGGGGTGCATCCCTATTTACCATCCATACCATTGATCAGCTTTTCTGTGGCATGGATTTTGCTGATTGAGGAACCTCTTTTTCATGGAATTAATCACAGGGAATGAGAGTCTCCCAATGTCCAGGAAACATTTCTGTCCTGGGAGGAAATGCGTTGCCTTTCTGTGGCCACTAAGGGACAGCAGACCTTTCTGAGCCTTGGTGGGCTCATTGCAAAGTAGGGAGGATGATTGCCACTCCTGCCTCACAAGATCACGAGAAACAAGACATGTGAGTGTGCTGTAGAAATTGAAGAGTACCTTTTGAACTAGCAAGATTTTTAAAATGTATTTTTATTGCAAGAACCAGGATGATGATCAACACATATAAAACACCATTGCTGAAGACAAACTAGGCTAAAACAAATAGTCTAGGATTGTCATTTTACAAAAAAGAAAACTAGGCTCCAAAGAACTTATAGTGTGCTTATAGTGTCCTCAGTTAGTAGCAGATGTGAAGCTAAACCATGCAAGTCTCCAGCAAAAAGATTTGCATTATTTTTATTTGTGCTTTGGACACATTTTTCAGCCATTAACAGTGTGGTAAAGGCTCTTCAATACTTTGCAGCAACATGCTTCTTACACAGATATGTCAGAGAGTTAATCTGGGGTGGAGGCAGTGAACCAGCACGGCCAAGTGCTACAGGGCTCTTCCTTGGTTACTGTTTGGTGATTTTAAAAATGGTTCTCCCACTAAGTAATAAGAACAGTTTCCCTAGGGAAAGTGCAGTTTGCATAGCTAAACGGCTCTCCTGACTTTTTCCTGGGATACTGCTTTGTAAGCCAAACTTGAAAGAAACTCAAACAGCAAAAACCTACTTTATTAAAGAAATAATCAAGCAACATAATTTCAGTAATATTCTAAGATGTCTCAAATATTAAACTAACACTATGTGAAGAGATTCATATCCAACATAAGTGAAGTAAACTTCTATAGTAAACTAGAGCAAACTCCCCATTTAAAAAAAAACAACACCACCCTTTCTTCTTGTCAAAACCCCCAGATGTGCGCCCAGTGATCGGTGTTTCCATTAAAAGTTCAAAAGATGGAATCCAGATGTTTCTCTCAGCTCTGTGCCCTTCGACCCCTGATGCATTTACTTGCTCTTGGAGTTTTTGGTCACATGACTCCCTGAACTTTATGCTCTACCTAAATAGCTCTGAAATTTACTCTATGATAATGGAGCATAGAGTTGTTTGGGTTGGGGATCAATTTCATGTCTACGACGTGTTGCTGAAACTTTAAAGTTTTCTTTTTTCTTGTAGTTCTTTTTGAAAGAATGTCTGTGTTTAAGACATGTTATCACTATTCTATCTGGAATTTTAAGTGCTAAACGTTTTAAGTGCCAAATGTTTGACCTACATTGGTAATAGAGGGCTGAAACGGATAAAGGTACTAATAGAATATAAATTATCTTGCTAAGTATGGCAAATAGAGCATTAATAGCCGTCGCTGTGATGAGGTGGACAAAATGTTCTAAGAAACAAATTGCTTTAAAACATATTTCTTGGCTTTCAATAACCAATCTGAAAACCATCTACACTCACACAACGTTGCAACAGAAGTTGCTCTGAGAAAGATAAACAGCCCTCTATGCTGGATGCAAATGTGTTAGCTCTTAGCCATAGGGTGGCAAGAAGATCTTTTGGAAATTTAAAACAAAAACGTGTGGAAAGATACACGTTTACAGTGGCAAGGCTTCAATGTGGAAAGTCGGTTGTAACACGTAATAATATCTAAAGAATGTTCATGTGAACTTTTTTTTCTCTAGCTCTGTGGGCAGTTCCCAAATTGATTAGGAGTAGTGTTTATAAATTTAAATTCCTGCTGTGGGAAATAATAGCAAAGCCACGTTCATTTTTAACATTTTCAAAGGTCTTTAAAAATGTCATTTTTCTCACCATAAATCTGAGGTAGTTGAATGCTGGGTTACTTTCTCAAAGGAATGTTGAAAGTGGGGCTGCAGTCTGCTGTGGTCAAGCTTGGTGGGAAGAAAGTGTTGTTAATGGTGACCCAAAAGGATTCTTACAGTTTTGGGCCAATGTTGTTTTTGACAAAACCATAATGGTACAACCGAGAAAGATCAAGAGAGAAAAACAATTCTCTGAGGCTAAAGTGATTTTTCAGGAATTATACTTGGCAGGTTTTCATTCTTCACTTTAATATTTTTGTTTCTGGAAAGGTCTATTCTGAAAAAGGAGATTCTGGTTTATCTATACAAGGGAGATCCCACCAGAGAAAGCAAAAGATAGTATAAACACCAGTCCTCGTCTGAGAACACAAAATTACCCATTAGATCTCCTAATAACAATTATCTTGGGTGGGCGGCAGCTGGTTGCTTGGTTCCCCCGCCCACTGGGAGGCTGGCTAGTCCAGAGAATGGGAAAACTGACTTCTTGTTTCCAGAGCTAGGAAGATGACTTTGTCACTTGTAAATGTGAATTGTTTCTCTGTGTTTCCTATCATTCCAGTGTTAGGTGGACAGAAATTAACAAAATTAAAAGTGTTTAGCCATAATTTTTACAGCCAAGTCACATTTTTCCTTTCTGTGTAATAATTAGCTAAGATATGCCTAGCAGATTTATTTTTATTTCATACGGCTCTGTGGCTTAAATTTATTTCAGTAGGATTTACTAATAACGATGGGGAGTAATATAACAAAATTGACAATTGGCAAATAAATCGATTTCAGAAAACATTTATATAGCTAGTGTTCTACTAACTAGGTAATAAAATGAGACAATTATTTGGGTAATTTGGGTAAAAGTAAGATTCTGCTTGTTGGAGAATGGGAATCAAAATGGTATGCATAATTGACTGCCTATTATATTCATTTCTTAATTTCACAAATATTTATTAATTATCAAAGGGTAAAGCCTGATTCTTCATCTTACAAAGCATATGATGGAGTTAGGGTGACTAGGTACATATGTAAGATATCACTGCTATGTGCTCATTATTACCTGAATCAGGCAGATTGACTACTGGCTCATCCCTAACTGGTACTGGTAGAATCACTAAACTGCCGTCATTCAGTTTATTTCTATTTTGGCAACGCTTGAATGGAATTATATCATTGCCACTTCAGAAAAATGAAAATTATTCGAAAATGACTCAAATACTTAAGGTAGACTTATCCATAAATTTACTAATAATTAGGCATTTATAACTTTGCATACGTTTCTTAGTATAGGAATCCTTTTGAAACCAAGTTTGCTCCCTGAAGGACTTGCACGTTTTCTTAGAGCCATTTGTGGCTTGGTCAGTGCTTTGGTTCTTCTTCTTATGTCTTCTTTCCCCTCCTCTGTCGTACCCTAACTTAGCTTCTTAGACCCTAACATCCTTATTGGGAAGTACATCTTTGTTTTTTTGTTTTGTTTTGTTTTGTTTTTTGCGGTACGCGGGCCTCTCACTGTTGTGGCCTCTCCCGTTGCAGAGCACAGGCTCCGGACGCGTAGGCTCAGCAGCCATGGCTCACGGGCCCAGCCGCTCCGCGGCAAGTGGGATCTTCCCGGACCGGGGCACGAACCCGCGTCCCCTGCATTGGCAGGCGGACTCTCAACCACTGTGCCACCAGGGAAGCCCAGGAAGTACATCTTTGTTAATGGCACTGCTGTTGGTAGAATAACTGGCCTGTTGAAGTGAAATGGCAGTTTCCATTCAATTTTATTTCACTTAATCTGCCCTGGATAAAAATTTTGGCCTTTAACGATTCTGGTCACTCTCTGATAACAAAGACTTCTTGAGTCACTTCAAGTCATTAAGTCACAGAGTCAAGTCATAAGGTAATTCCAAGACACCATTCCGTCCAAACTCCAGAGCTTGATTCAGCTTTAAATTGCTTCTCAACTCTACCCGGTACCTGCTTAAGGCTGAAAGTCTGCAGTGGGAAAGGGGACATGGGGACAGTTTGTCCCTCTGCCTTCTGCTTTGCCACAGCCTACATCCTTCCCTGTACTCTCCAGCTATAGTTTTTTCTCCATCTCCAAGAGCTGAAGGTGGGGGGTGACAGAGAATGAGGAGAGGTAAGGGCAAAGGACAGATGTCATTTAGCTGAGGAGTATCATGCCCTCTGGACCTGGAAAATGGTTAAACTGCTTCTTTCCCTTTGGGGGAATTTCTTGTCATGATGCTGGTCCTCTCCCCACCTCCACCTCTATATCCCTTATGTCAGCAGTCTGTAGTCTTTTTGTCACCAGGGACCAGTTTTGTGGAAGACAGTTTTTCCATGGACCATGGTGAGGGGGATGGTTTCACGATGATTCAAGCGCATTACATTTATAGTGCACTTTATTTCTATTATTATTACATTGTAATATATAATGAAATAATTATACAACTCACCATGCAGAATCAGTGGGAGCCCTGAGCTTGTTTTCCTGCAACTAGATGGTCCCATCTGGGGGTGACGGGAGACAGTGACACCTGAAGTGTGTTGCTTATGTCGAGTCTACTCCGTAAGATGCAGCTTAGTTGTCACTTGCCACTCACTGATAGGGTTTTGATATGAGTCTGCCAGCAATTGATTTATTATGGTCTCTGTGCAGTCAAACCTCTCTGCTAATGATAATCTGTATTTGCAGCCACTCCCCAGCGCTAGCATCACTGCCTCAGCTGCACCTCAGACCATCAGGCATTAGATTCTCATAAGGAGAGCGCAACCTAGATTCCTTGCTTGTGCAGTTCAGAGTAAGGTTCACGTTCCTATGAGAATCCAAAGCCTCCTCTGATCTGACAGGAGGCGGAGCTCAGGCGGTAATGCGAGTGATGGGGAGCGGCTGTAAATACAGATGGAGCTTCGCTCCCTCGCCTGCCACTCACCTCCTGCTGTGCGGCCTGGTTCCTAACAGGCCACGAACTGGCACCGGTCTGTGGCCCAGGGGTTGGGGACCCCTGCCTTATGTGATCCATGGGAAACACTCTCACGTCTTGTCCTGCCAACTCAGGGAGTGCTGGCCACTCTCTTCTCTTTCACCACCAAAGCAGGCAGCCAGCCTTCCCTGGTCCTCCCGATTCCTGGGGCTGGAGTCAGTTCATTGCCACAAGAATCAGGCACTGGTCAGGGGACACAGGCCAAGCTTTAAGGAGTTTCCTAATCTCCCCTCCCCACATTTGGTTTGTGTGAGGAGCACCCCATTCCCCCCTGCATGGAGAAGGAAGAAAAAATGACAACAGGAAACTCTACCTCAAAAAAAAGAATTCTCCCCAGCTTTTTCCCCCACATTCTCTTTCATAGAATCCCTTTTATCTCTTGGATCTGACCAAGGGGTCAGAGTCCTGGAACAGTTCCTGCACAGGGCATAGGGTCTGTCTCCCACTTTTCTATCTAATATTATGTATTGAGCTCATCTAATATGTGTCTCAGTGAAGACTGAGGCAGGGAGAGTCCCAGTCTAGCTTCATTTTCAGTAGCGTTGGGTGATGGGAAATTAGTGATTTAACTTAGCTGATATAGAGGAGAGATTGTTCTTCTTGAATAAAGTCTATCTGCTATTAATGTTGTTCTGTTTTTTTAAAAAAAATCTTTATTGGAGTATAGTGGACTTACAATGTCGTGTTAGTTGCAGGTGTATAAAAACGGAATCATTTGTACATATATATATTCATTCTTTTTCAGATTCTTTTCCCATATAGGTTATTACAGAATATTGGGTAGAGGTCCCTGTGCCATACAGTATGCCCTTGGATTAGTTATCTATTTTATACATAGTAGTGTGTATATGTTAATCCCAATCTGCTAATTTATCACTTCCCCCATGTTTCCCCTTAATGTTGTCCTTTATACATAGTGCCCTTTGACAGTTGTATTTCACCAAACATTTAATTCATTCCTCTATCTCAGGTAGGAAGAGGCAATTTATTGAACTTTCGGAACAATGGAGCTTGAGGGGTATAACTTCTAAGCATGGTCCTTAAGCTCACTCCTGCCTTAGGAAATCCAAAGTGTCTCTCTCCAATACATTCTATGGCCTACCTCAGAAAGCCCCTTAGATTCAGCATATTAATTGCCAATGAATTGGAACACCCTTGGAAGAGAGAAAAAAATGAAGGCTGGGCTGAAGTGGTCATGGAAGGTTTTGCTCAGATGGGGCTATATTTTTTTTTAATAAATTTATTTATTTATTTTTTGGCTGCATTGGGTCTTCATTGCTGCGTGCAGGCTTTGTCTAGTTGCGGTGAGCGGGGGCTACTCTTCATTGTGTTGCATGGGCTTCTCATTGCGGTGGCTTCTCTTGCTGTGGAGTATGGGCTCTAGGAGTGCGGGCTTCAGTAGTTGTGTCATGCGGGCTCAGTAGTTTTGGCTCACCGGCTCTAGAGCGCAGGCTCTGTAGTTGTGGCACACTGGCTTAGTTGCTCTGCGGTATGTGGGATTTTCCTGGACCAGTGATTGAACCCGTGTCCCTTGCATTGGCAGGCGGATTCTTAACCACTGTACCACCAGGGAAGTCCTGGGGGCATATTTTTTGAATCCTGCTTATAGCTCTAGGGAATGAGTCTCAACCAACTAACGAGTCTCCTAGAAGGTCTAAGCTAGTGCTTGACCATGAAACCAAGACATTAATGACTGACTCCAGAATCAATGAGAGTTTAAGGGCCCGAATAACCCCAATGCTTAAATTCTCATGTGGGAAAAAATTATGGTTTGGATATCAAATTTTATACTGTCCTTGGTGCCTAAAACACAGAGCCAAAAAGATTGATGAAGGCAATTCACAAATGTTTGTTCAGTGAGTTTGGGTGCAAATCACTCATTGATTTCATAAATTTATAAATTATTTTAACGTCTCACAATTACTTTGGTTAAGATTAGCAGTGGACATACCAGGACTTGCTGCCTTTCCAACGTGAAGCAGTGTAAATTAATTGGTCCCATCATGCACTGCTGTTGTCGAATCTGGATGCCTTCTGTGAAATGCAAACTAATGGATCAAAACCTCTGGAGAATGACCTCTGTTTTCCCCCCAGTATGTGTGACTTTTTTCTGGAAATCCATATCTCCTGCCTCTTTAAATGTCTGTGGGTCATTGTGAGAAGACACTTCCCATCATTTTACCTAGGCCCATCTTATTCCTAATTTGCAGTCCTGTAAACCATCTGAGTATTCCATACCCATGAAGTCATGTGTTTAGTAGGCCATCCAAGGTTCTGCCTTGGATGCCTTGGGGAAGAAACAACAGACTAAAAGTCCAAAATGCTTTCTCCTTGAATAACTAGAGGGCCGGAGGGGTGCTTGTGCCTTTAGCTGATGGAAGCGATTTTCAATCTTGTAATGTTTCACTTAGTTTGTTTTTTATTTTTTTCCTTTGTGTTTAGGCAATTTCAGTCTGAGTATGGCTGGAGCGAGCCACACTATGGCCCTGACATGGAGGAGGAGGTGGCTGTTCTCCACTAAGTAACTTAGGTCTTGTTTTCAAGAAAACCTGAGTAATATTCCATTGTATATCTATACCCCATCTTCTTCTTCTTTTTTTTTCGGTACGTGGGCCTCTCACTGTTGTGGCTTCTCCCGTTGCGGAGCACAGGCTCCGGGTACGGAGGCCCAGCGGCCATGGCTCACGGGCACAGCTGCTCCGCGGCATGTGGGATTTTCCCGGACCCGGGGCACAAACCCGTGTCCCCTGCATCGGCAGGCGGACTCTCTACCACTGCGCCAGCAGGGAAGCCCACCTCATCTTCTTTATCCATTCCTGTGTCGATGGACATTTAGGTTGCTTCCACGTCTTGGCTATTGTGAATAGTGCTGCAAATAATGCTATTTGCAGCAACATGGATGGACCTAGAGATTATCATATTAAGTCAAGTAAACCAGACAGAGAAAGATAAATATCACTGTAGTAAGTGATATCACTTATATATGGAATCTAAAATAAATGATACATATGAACTTATACACAAAACAGAAATAGACCCACAGACATAGAAAACGAACTTATGGTTACCAAAGGGGAAAGGTGAGGGGGAGAGATAAATTAGGAGTTTGGGATTAACATATACACACTACTCTATATAAAACAGATAACCAACAAGGACCTACTGTATAGCACAGGGAACTATACTCAATATCTTGTAATAACCTATAAGGGAAGAGAATCTGAAAAAGAATATATATATATGTATAACAGAATCACTTTGCTGTACAGCTGAAACTAACACAACATTGTAAATCAACGATACTTCAATAAAAAAAAAAAGAAAAGCTACAAAATATGATACTTGGACAGATAGGCTACACCAAAGATCCTGGCTCAGAACAGTGAGGCAGAGGCAGGATGACAAGTCAGTAGAGTCCAGAGCCGACCTCCGCCCCTTTCTCTGTCTCTCAGGAAAGACCCTCCCACTAGCACTGCTGTGCAAAAGGACAATTCATTTTGACGGACTGAGGAGCTCCAGGGGGACAGCAAAAGCAAATCAGCTCCATGTCCCACAGTAAATCGTCTCTAGCTGAATGATGTCTGGTTCCTTTCTGGAAAGAATGTTCTTCGCTGAGTTGCAGTTTGCCAGGGGTCAAATATGACAGAAATGAAGTGTTGCTAATAGTGATTGAAAAGGATTCCTACTGTTTGTGGCCAGTGCTGGGGACTAGAAAGGCCAAATTTGTGAGCCAGAGAACAGCAGGAACCAGTACACTTTCCCCAAGACTTACTAAACTTTGAGTCACCTCTGCTCCCCCAGCCATTCTGTCAGCCCTGTTTGGGGGAAACTGATATTATAATTACTAATCACAGCAAGGGCCTAACGTGCAAGCTGAAGCTTTTTGGGCCTTCGGTGCAATTAGGGCGGGAGGGCAAGGCCGGCAGACACCGGCGGGCTCCATGCCCTGCTCCCAAATCACCCTGCTTGGGTTTCATCCACACCCTCGCATCCTCTGTAGACAGGTAACTGAGCAGTGCCCGGCTCCGGGCCTCCAGTGAGGGGAAATTATTCCTGCCCAAACTGGCTGGGAGCTATTAAAGGTTTAAATGTCACCTCAGAAGAGCTCTTGGCTAACCTTTAAGTGGTGGCGTCTTGAGGGCTGTTTCGGGCAGGATTTGCCCCCCTCCCGGGGAGTCTGGAGAGCTGAGAACATTTGTATGTGTTTCTCCACCCCTCCCTTTCTTTTGCTCCTTTCAGAGAATTATCACTGTACTTTCAAAGGGGAACTTGTGGGACAGCCTGGCACCTGCCGGACTGAGCTTCCCAGGGAAGGCTGTCTAGGCTGAGTGTATAATTTCATTTAATCCTAAATAGCCCCCTTTACCTATTTTCGACAAATTCCCTTTAATCCTAACCACCACTTAGGAGAATATTTACTATCAAAAGGAGACAAATCGCTGTTTAAATGTGGATTTACTCAAGTCTGAAACTATGATGACAGTGACATACGGTAAAATGATAATATGTAAATAAAAACTGTAGACAGATTTATTCCCCGAGAAAGCTGGGCAGAGAGTGGATTAAAGTCATATGTGATCTCATTTGAATGGCCTCAGTTCAGACGCAGAGTTCAGTTAGGACCAGCCACGCCATTCGTTCTGCTTACCTCAGTTCATTTGCCTCTAGTTCTCAATGACCCTCTGTTACCAACCATACTCCTCTGATAAGTAGGCCTTGATGTTTACAGCACTTTAGAGCAGAATAAATGCAAACCGCACATTATTTATGGGCGTGCAGTCTTAGCTGAAGGGGCATTTGTCGGGAGTGTGAATATAGGTAGAATAAGTAGATGTGTGTTAGTTCAGACAGCCTGGCTTCCAGAAGCCAACTAGAAAAAAAGAGCTAAATAAAATAGCACCCGAAAGACAACAGCTTTCAATTATTGCCCATGAGCCTGCATTCCTCCCAATGAGTTGAAAGGAAATCTATACCAGATGGCATTTTTTTGAATCAGTCAAGTACACCAGTCATCCCAGACTCGTAGTGATGGGCAGCGATGCCAAAGGAGAGCTGGCTGTCCATTTCCTCCCTCAGCTCCCTGGTCATCGGAAGCAACATTGCTTTCTAGGGGTGCGTTTCTTAATTGCACTGAAATGTAATTACAATAGTTTGAAATGGAGGGTCCTTTTTTTGTTTTTTTCCAAGGAAGCAGAATCAAGCAGATTGTGCCTTGTGTTCTTTGGCAACAGTGGTCTAGTGGGCTTAAGCCAGAACTGGAAAAATGATGAACACACATCACATCACCTATACGTATGGTGATAATCTTTTCAATTGAGACTATCTCAGAACATAGTCTGAGAACATAGTCATGGAACTCCCAAGTATATGGGATACAGGGCATTAAAATCATTGTATTGAAACGCAGCATTTGGATAAATTGTTTTGAGCCCACTAATATATTACAATGAAAAGCTGGCCCATGTTAATCATATTTTCCCTTAAATGATCTCATCCCAAGACACCAAGTCTGAGAATGAAGACAAATACATTCTTTTAAAAAGCTAAGGATAGATTTGACATGTCTACCTTGGAAAGTACAATACCTGATGGTTTTTTTTTTTTTTTTTTTTGAGAAAATTGTTGGCTGTACAAAACTCAGGTTTGAATCCAGCATACTCTTTATTTATAACTGATTACTATGAGGTTAAGAGAAAGGCATCGTGCATAATACTTCTTTCTGCACAGGAAAATATATTCATGAGGAAGAACCAAATAGCCAGTGAATTTGTTCAACTAATTGCTCTTGGATATTTTCTTACCATATAGTGTAACTTTATTAAAGGATAAAGTATTTTACTATTATGGTGACTTTTTTGGTAAAGTTGATCCTATTTTAAGTTTATAAAGATCTGGGGACTCTTTTTGGTAATAAAGGGCAGAAAATTATTTCCCAAAGATCAATCATTGATTTGGAGAAGAGGCAGGAAAAGAGGGATGAGGGGGAAGAGAGCAATAATAAAATGTGATCTATTATGAATGATAGATTACATTTGCTAGAAAACTCCTCCTCAACATGCCATTTAAAGACAACATGTCCCTATATACACTACCAAACGTAAGGTGGATAGCTAGTGGGAAGCAGCTCATAGTACAGGGAGATCAGCTCGGTGCTTTGTGACCACCTGGAGGGGTAGGATAGGGAGGGTGGGAGGGAGGGAGACACAAGAGGGAAGAAATATGGGAACATATGTATATGTATAACTGATTCACTTTGTTATAAAGCAGAAACTAACACACCATTGTAAAGCAATTATACTCCCATAAAGACGTAAAAAATAAAGACAACATGTCCCAAATCACTTTGGTTAGAACAAATCTTTAGGTGATTCAAACGCACAGCTGTTTGTTTGTCTTACAAAAATAGAACAAAATACCAATTCAATCCAAGAAGAAACTTGACTGACAGACAAGGCCAAATGTCCATAAGTCATTAAAGATACTTGTGTTTAACAAAATATAGGTATCCAGAGGTTGATGGCTGAGGTAGCCAGAGGCCTCCAGATGGTTACAATAAGACAATTTATCAACCACAACTCAGGGCCTGAGTGTCTTAAAATAATGAGCTTTGGAGTCCTAATCTTATGTGGTAGCCTCTACAAGGCATAAACATCTTACTTTATTACTGGGTGGCCTTTTTTCAATTGTGGTTTCAGTTGACTTGTGATCATTTAATTCACTGTGAGCTTGAGAACGTATTCATCAGATAACCAAGGAGAGAGTCTTAGAAGTGTTTGTATGTATTTGCCGCTAATATCTGCTTAACCAACCATACATGCCTCAACAACCTTCAAACTGGTTGGTACTTGAATAAAATGAATCTTGCATTAAAACAGATTAAGAAAAAGTTTTAAACCCCACACCATCTGTGATAGTGACAGAGTAGGACCCATCTTCATTTTAGGCTGAGTGTATTATCGATTTCGGTCAGGATATTTTGCATGCATTTTATGGACTCTGGGATCAGGGAACAGAATGGTATTAATGGCACCATTAAGGTAAAATGAGCATGTTGAAGTTCAAGCTTCACCCCTAATAAAGTAGCTGAGAGGATTCCTTCCCTTGGTTGCCACTGAGAATCAACAGCAAGTGATGGTCTTAAGTTAACAAGCTAATATTTCATCCATGGATACCAGAGCATTAACGGCTAAATATGCCAGTTGTGGGAAGAAGCACATGTGCAGCTATTTGCCCGACACAACTTCTGCTGTCATGGCCTATTAAAACCAGTTTACATGTGCATGTCGAATTTGATGAATATGTATGTGACCCTTTTCAGAGCCATCAGTCATTGGGCTACAGCCCCTATGGCAGGAAAAACAGCACCTCTCATTAAACACAGCATGAGTTACAGGCATGTTATGTTAATATTTCTTCAGAACTTTAGGGGGTTTTCTTCTTGTTCTAATAAATCCTTGTGAAGAAAATAATTTAAAAGTATAATTGATTTAAAAAAAAGCAAAATAAAAACCCCTTTTTCTCATTTTCCCCTTAACTATTTTATTTGGTGTGGGAGTTTTGGAAGGCTCTTTCCTCAGGAAGTTGTAGGACAAGCTTATGAATCGTGCTTTGTAACACTCACTTGGGACTCCCGAGGCAAGCCCCCTCCTCAGCTGGAAGTTCAGCAAGGCTAAATGAGAGACCTCCCTGCGTGGAACTCGAAAACTCCTGAAAGACTGGGCTGTCTCTGAACTTTTGGAATATAATGAATCATCTGTTAACTCACAGTTCTTACCAATGGGTCTGACACATTGTCAGTGTTCAACCAATGATTGTTATTATTATTACTATTATAGTTAAGTCATGAAGTTTAAACAATCTTTGTACTAGGGAGTATAAGAGCCTTTTAAAAAAATTTTATTGCAGTATAGTTGATTCACAATGTTGTGCTAATTTCCACTATACAGCAAAGTGATTCAGCTATACATATATATGTACATTCTTTTTCATATTCTTTTCTATTACTGTTCATCACAGGATATCGAATATAGCTCCTTCTGCTATACAGTAGGAGCCTATCGTTTGTCCATCCTATATATAATTGTTTGCATATGCTAATAAGAGCCTTTCTGATGATTCTTTTCAAAATACGTAGAGTGAAAAATCATGAGAGTTCATATTAAGTAAATGCATACAAGCTATTAAAGCAGTAATTCCATAGGCTATGTTGAAATACTTAGAAAGCTAAACATAGGTCCAATCTGCTCACACAGCCTTCCGACCCCCACTTGTGATAAGGCCTCCAATACTGCCCTTTCCCACCCTACCTCGTTCTCCTGGCCCTTCCATGGTGTCTGGCCAACTAGTTTATAAGGTGTCTGAGAGCAGGGATTATGGTCAATACTCTTCGGCAGCATCTAGCTTAGTGTCTCACATACAGGCTTTAATAGGCTTCCTAAATTTATACCCTAATAACTGACCCAGTACTGTCCAGACAGTACTGAGAGAAGAGTGCCCTGAAGGCATATACAGGGGATTTCGATGAGGGAAAGAACATCAATTCACAGAGAAGCCAGCCCACTGGAAGGTGGTAGAAGGTTCCACAAGGACTACCTTGCGAGCCACTAGATCACAGGAGCACTGAACTAGGAGTCTGGAGTTTGGGTTCTAATCTTGACTCTTCTTTTGTCTGTCTGGGACACTATGGAACGCAGTCGTTTTGGACCTAAGTTTTCTCACTGGCAAGTAATTGCCAAGGTCCTTAAGATCTAGAGTTTTCTCCACAGAGAATTTCACTCCACTTTCAAAGACTTGGTCTGGGTCTCAGCTACTGTTGAATACCTGAGGATCAGAAAAGATTATTACTTCCTTAACCTTCGATGGTAGGTCAGCTCTGTCTGTGAAGCTCTATCTGTGATAGCTCTATCTGTGCAATTCCTCATAAAAGGTTACAGAGCTACTCACATTTCTTTCCCCCTCTTCAGCCCTGCCATCAAAGACCTTAGCATCTAGAGCTGAGTTCCTCAGTGTGCTGTCTTGTAGTCATGTGAAACCTTCAGCAGGTGCTCGGGATACCTTTTGAAATTTTTCATCGTGATCACAGGTCTTCAGGTTGACATCTACAGGCTGGAAAACAAACCATACAGGAAGTGGGAAAGTGCATTTGCCAAAATAATAGTAGCCAAATTTCATTGAGGAGTTACCATTGGCCAGGTCCTGTTCTAAGTGCTTTACATTTTTGTATTTTATTAACTTACTCAATCTGCCCAACTCCATTATGAGGTCAGTGCTGTTATTATGCTTCCTTGACAAAGAGAGAGAACTGAGATGCAGAGAGGATTTTTAAAAATTGCCCTCAGTCCTCCAGAGCTGGTAAGGGAAGAAGGCTGGATTCAAATTCAGTCAGGCAGTCTGGCTCCCAAACTTGGTTTTTTTGCCATTATGTCTCAGCCTGTGTCAAACTTTCCCTCCCAGGTGGACACCCCCTCAGGATAATAGGTTTGGAGGCAGATGGAACAACATCCTCTAAAATAGAAAGCCACAGACTCAAATGAAAACATATAAAACAGACTTCGTTTCTCATCCAGCTCCAGCTTTGCTGTGGATGCCAGATTTTATTAGCATTGTGGGCCACGGAGATGAGTGGCTAAAAATGTTAGGAATTCTCTGCCTCTGTACAAGAGGCCAGTCTCATTGGGACTCGTGTCTCCAGCCCGAGGTAGGATCCTGAAGATGCCATTGGGAGCGCTTAGGTGGAAGGCTCTGTCCCAGGATCTACGCCATCACTCTTGCACCACTTGAGAGGCCCCCAGCTGGCTAAACAGCAGGCTCCATTGCTGGAGCCATCTCCACTTCTCTGTATAAATCTAGCACTAGGGCTGCGAACAGACAGTGTTGGATAAAGTCTGTTCTGTTCCCTGCCAACCAAATGGCCCCACAGCATAAGGTTCCAAGTTTTCTCAGTCTCATAAAACATGGCTGAATGAGGCAGTGGTGCCATGAAATTTGCATCTGTCTTGTGCACCTGACACTTCCCATCATGATGATGGAGTGCTTCCGTCATGTCTGGAGCACTCTGGGCTCTTGGGGAGAACAGGGAAGCAGGGTGAAGGTTGGTGGTGGGGCAAGCTAATCAAAGCCAGGAAGAAGAGTAAATCTGTAGGCATGAAGGATGGGAAACATGGTATGGGAGGAATGGAGAGCTGGGGGCTGGGGGAGAACAGTGACCTTAGATAAAAGAGCATTCCAGGGCCCCTTGTGCATTCAGGCCATCAGTCATCTCTGCTTTTCAGGGGCAGCCTTTCTGTTGACCTCCAGGCCCTGGCATGCAGCATCCTTCTAACTGCCCCAGGGAAGCTGATCCCTCCCCTCGTAGCCCACCATTGTGTGCGTGCTTAGAGCAAGCCTGCAAGAAAATTAACCTATAGGGTCTACAGGTTGGAATGAAATAGTTTCATTGCATTTTGTGTTAAGACTCTTTGAAAGGGGCAGGAGGTGGGGAAGATGTTAGAGTTTCTGCTGGGGGTGAGAAAAAAGAAGAAAACGAGTTACACTCAAGGAAAAGTTCTCTTATCTGCCTCTTTGTTCATCTTGCTTAAAAGTCCTCAACTTCATTCCAGAAAAAAAGTTATAAAAGCATAGTAACTAAAGAGTTTGGATTCTAGAGCAGAGGGTTGAGGTTCAAATCCCAGATCAACCATTTACTGGTGTCCAAGATTCTGTCTTTCTTTGCCTCTGTTCCTTCATTTGTAAAACAGGGATAATTAGAGGAAGTATTTCATGTTGTTGTTTGAGGTTAAATGAGATGATGTATGGTACATATTTGGTTCAGTGCCAAGTGGACAGTAAGTGATCCACAGATGTTGGTTAATAACCTGACCTCAAGGCTTTGGAGGGATACTGACTGTTTTCAGAAGACAGAAACCATGAATCTCAAGGCTCTCAGGCATTCAGTTGTAACTGTGCCATGAAAATCAGTGCCTGTAGTATCTACTTTTCAATGTCTAAGTAAGATCCTTTCTTTCTCTGAATAACTATGGGTTGGTAGAATGCCATCTTTTGAATTTTATATACTTTTTCTGTAGCTCTCTTGTTGATTCCTATCTGTTAGTCACAGTTTTCCCAATTAGATCTGAACTTTTGAGGATCAAATTCCATGACTGTCCTCATCCTTTGACTCTTTCTCAGAGATTAAATGTGAAGTGGGTATTTATGATATTCCTCTTGACTAAAAGTTCTGGCCTATATTCTCCTCATATGGCTTTATGGATGGTGGGCTTAAAGTTTACTGTGTACTTGGTAATCTAGGGCCAGGCCATATTCCTTCCTGCAGTCAGTGAAAGTCTGATAACTATTCTTTGACTATCACCACCCTGATCCAATCCACCATTACAAATGCTCCTGCATTGGGTTGTCTCTTCCACCTCTGGAATCTGAGAACTTCTTGGTTATTTTAGAATACATCACATCAAAGAGAGCATGACCAAGTGGGAGTATTATCCATCACAGCTGACAAGCAGAAGTGGGGAGAGGGTAATATGCAGAAACCCTAAAGGCATTACTGGCAAAGCTCTTGTCCTCCCAGGTTTTATTAGCAGAAGTAGAGAAAAGTACCTCCTTTCGGTGAGAAAGCCAAATTAAAATATTGAAAATGGGTTTTGAAAGTGCATCATTTTACTGAATCCTTAATTCATTTACTCACTTTTCTGCCAAACATTTGTTGCCTTCTTATTTGTGTTACACATGGGTCTGTTCAATTTTTAAGCTTCTTATATCTTCCAGGAATATATATATATATGTATAAAGTTATATTTTACAGCCTTTGAGCTGGTTCGGTGAATACCAATAAATAAACGAACAAGTAAGTAAATAAATAAATTAAATAAAGCCATCTTTGTTGGATAGCCATGCTCAGCTCCTAAGTTCCAAATTTTGTGTGTGATACAAAGCCAGAAATGGCAGGCAAATCTCTTCTGAAGTATAAGTGCTAACAACTACTTTGCCTATTTCCACATTGTTTAGAAAAGTCTTCTCTTTTCTTTGGGAAGAATACAAAGTGAATCTGACATTACTCAGAAAAAGAATAAACCAAATTTGTCATGAAGACTGCAGGGCTGAAAGACACAAATCAGCCATTTCTTTGAAAGTCAGGAAGTATCTAGTTTATACCATTAGCTGATGCAGAAATAAAAGACAATTGGTGACGAAATATACAGCCGAGGAAAGTCCTCATGTTTCAGTCTTCAAAGTTATTTCCAAAGCAGTCCCTGATCCACAAATATAATTTTGAAGTGATATTATATATCTATCAGCAAAAACTAAAGGAACATTAATTTGAAGATATTTTCATTCTAGAAATACATGTGTTGGTTTTGTATGTGTAGAAGCATACATGTATGTATGTATACACATATGTATATTCATATGTACATAAATTAGATATAAACATTAATGCTAAAGTTAAATAATATTGAAATAGCATAGAACATTATTGTTTCAATGTCATCCATTTATAATTTTTAAACCTTTCTGATTTCAAATCTAGAGCATAAATTATAACTATAATAGAGGATAAATTTTATACCAGTATTAAAAAACTATAATTTAAGATAAGGCTTTGTGGGCAAAGCTGGAAGAGTTAGAAGTTATTCAATCCTCTCTTGAGAATATACGCTTATTGCCATTCTCATGAATTAGACTGATTTCAAACAGAAACCTGTTAGAAGATATAATGAAAGAAAATGTCCCATTTATAAGAGTAATGAATATCGTAAAATACCAAGGAATAAACATAACAATGAGAGACAGTCCTATGTGAAGACACATTTTTTTTTTTTTTTTGCGGTATGCGGGCCTCTCACTGTTGTGGCCTCTCCCGTTGCGGAGCACAGGCTCCGGACATGCAGGCTCAGTGGCCATGGCTCACGGGCCTAGCGGCTCCACGGCATGTAGAATCTTCTCGGATCGGGGCATGAACCCGTGTCCTCTGCGTCGGTAGGCGGTCTCTCAACCACTGCGCCACCAGGGAAGCCCCCTTGAAGACACGTTTTAAGTCTTATTAACAGCTGAAATAGAAGACTTGAACAAACAAAAAGGCACAGCATATTCTTGAGTAGAAAGATTCGACATCATAAAGATATAAATTTTCTCTAAGTTAATTTCTAAATTTAATTTGATCCCAGTAACAAAGAAAGAAAGTTTTCTTTTACCTAACAAGCTGACTCTAAAGTTCATGTGAAAAAAAGAACAAGAATAACAATGAAAACTGTGAAAAAGAAGAGGCATGAGGGCAGACTAGTCCTATCAATAAATGTTAAAACAGATTCAAAAAAGTAAACAGACTCAAAAACCAAAATAGTGTGATGGTGGGATATGATTAGAGAGACAAAACAATGAGCCAAATAGAAAGTTCAGTAAAAATTCCAAACATGTATAGAATTTTATATATGATTCAAGATGGCATCTTAAATAGTGAGGAAAAGAAAGACGGTACAATAAATGATGTTAGAGCAATCGAAGAGTCCAATGAGAAAAGTAACTTGGACCTATACCTCACACTTTACATCATGATGAATTCAAAATTGATTGAAGGTTTGTTTAAATGATAATAATGAAGCCATAAAAGTTCTAGGAAGAAACATAAGGAAATTTCTTTATAATCTTAAATTATGGGAGGCATTTCTATCTATGACCCACAATCTAAAACCATAAAAGATATTGATAGTTTTGGTTATGTAATATACAAAAAAATGTATTTAGGGCAAAAAAAAAAAAAAAAGACTAGACTACCTAGAAACAAATTTAACCAAGGAAGTGAAAAACTTATACACTAAAAACCAGAAATCATTGATGAAAAAATGAAAGAAGTCCTAAACAAATGGGAAGACATGTTGTATTTATGGATTGAAAAACTTAATATTTTTGAGATGACAATACTCCTCAAAAGAATCTACTGATTCAGTACAATCCCTACTAAAATTCCAATGGTCTTTTTTGCAGAAATGGAAAAGATGACCCTTAAATTGATATGGAATTACAATGGGCTCTGAATAGCCAAAACAATATTGAAAAAGAAGATCAAAGTTGGAGGACTCATACTTCTGAATTTCAAAACTTCCTGCAAAGCTACAGTAATCAAAACAGTGTGGTACTGGCATAAGGATACAGATATAGACCAATGAACGAGAATTGAGAGTCCAGAAATAAATCCAAGCTTCTGTGGCCAATAGATTTTTGACAAGAGTTGATCTTTCAGCAGGGAAAGAGTAGTCTCTTCAGCAAGTGGTACTGGATCAACTGGGTATCTATATGCAAATGAATGAAGTTGGATCTCTACCATGTCATATGTGAAATGGATTGATAACCAAAATATAAGAACTAAAACTATTAAACTCCTGGGAGAAAACGTAGGGGAAAATCTTTGGTGCTTCAAGTTTTGGTCTTGTAAGGATACCATTAAGAAAGTGAAAAGACAACCTATAGAATGGAAGAAAATATTTGTAAATCATATATAATAAGGGTTTAGTGTCTGGAACACATAAAAAAAAAATCCCACAACTCAAAAACACAAATAAAAGAATCCCAAGTAAAAAGTGGGCAAAGATTTTAGTAGGCAATTTTCCAATTAAAAATATATTAATAACGGGAGTTCCCTGGCGGTCCAGTGGTTAGGACTCAACGCTTTCACTGCCATGGTCGGGGTTCAATCCCTAGTTGGGGAGCTAAGATCCTGCAAGCCAAGCAGCACAGCCAATACATACTCATATATATATATATATATATATATATATATATATATATATATATATACACACACACACACACACACACACACTAATAATCAATAATCACATGAAAAGATGTTCAACATTATTGGCCATTAGGGAAATGCAAATCAAAACCACAATGAGGTATCACTCCGTACCCACTAAGATGGCTATAAAAATAAAAAATAAAAAAAAACAAACAAAAGAATAAAATAACAAGTGTTGGTGAGGATATGGAGAAATTGAAACCCTCATAAATTTCTGGTGAGAATATAAAGTGGTACAGCCACAGTGGGAAATAGCTTGGCAGTTTCTCAAAAATGTAAACATACAATTACCATATGATCCAACCCACATGTCATCAAGGAATACTGGATAACAAAATGTGGTTTATACATATGATAGAATATTACTCAGCTGTTAAAAGGAATGAAATACAGATACATGCTACAGCATGGATGAATCCCCAAAATATTATGATAATTGAAAGAATCCAGACACCAAAGTCCCTTTTTGTAGGATTCCATTTATATGAAATACCCAGAATAGGTAAATCCGTAGAGGTGGAAAGCAGATTGGTGGTTGCCAGAGGCTGGGAAGACAGGGGAATGGTCAATGACTGCATGATGAGGATGAGATTGTGGCAGGTGGTTGATAAAAAGGCACTGGAACTAAATAGAGGTGCACAACACTGTGAATTTATTAAATGGCACTAAATTTTACACTTTAAAATGGTTAATTTTATGGTTACATGAATTTCACCTCAACAAAAAAACTTTGGTAAAGGAAATTAGCATAAATTATGGACCTCAGTTAACAATATTGTATCAATTATCGGTTCGTTAATTGTGACAAATGTGGCATAAGATGTTAGTAATCAGGGAAACTGGGTGTGAGGTGTATGGGAATTCTATCTTTGTGATTTTCTGTAAATCTAAAACGATTCTAAGTTAAAAGGTTAATTTTTTAGATGAAAAGAGAAAAAACAAAGTTAAAAGACAAGTGACAAACTCAGAAAAGATATATGCAACTCATTTGATAACAAAGGATTATTTTTTCTACTTTTAAGGGCTCCTAAAAATTAAGACAATGTTCACGTATCCACTAGGAAGAGGGGAAAAAGAAAGTTGATCAAAAGTTAAACACAATTGTCTCTTAAATATATAAAGAAATGTTAGCTTCTCTCATGAAAAGAAAGATGCACATTAAAAACTACCCTGTAGTGACAACATTTTTAATCACTAGAATGAAAAAACTATAAAAGTTTGACAAAGTACTCTTTGGTAAGGCTGTGTGGAAACAGGCACTTATGATACTATGTATATAAACTGGTATAACTCTATGCAGGATCATTTATTGATATATCAAAATTACAAATGAATATCCCCACTGACCCAGAAATTTCACAACGGTAATCTATGTTACAAATATACGTATACATGTAAGAAATGACATATGCCAAGTTTACCCATTTCAGTGATATTTTTAAATAGCAAATGACTTAAAAAAAAAACCCAAAATCCATAAATAGGTGCTGAGCAAATATTATTTATGGTACATCCATATAATGACATATTATGCAGCTTTAAGAAAGAATAAAGCAATTCTCTATGTATGACATAGAAAGATTTCAAGAATTATTGATAAGTGAAAACAGTAGAACAGTATGTATCAATGCTAATTTTTCTTTAAAAAAGGGAAAAAGGCAGAAAAACTACAAATATATTTGTATTTATTTATATATGTGACAAGCAACTCTAAAAGATATACAATAACAGTGGAGGAAGGGCAGTGTTCTTTGGATGAATAGGGAAGCAATGAGTTGATTGGGTGGGAGGAAAGCATTTGATTGAACACTTTCATATTATATAATCACATGAAAGTATTACCTACTTAAAATTTAAAAATATTTAAGTGATGAAGCCAAAAAGAACTTATAATGTACATATTGATGGAGACTTTCTTAGCTAAAGGAAAACATGCAACAAAGTCATTTCATCAAAAACCTCTAGTTTGACAAACTCCCCCCAGAATTTGTGTTTTCTTTGGCCTTGGAAACCAAGACCATGGGTTTCTCAGGGAGTGTTGCTGGGCTAGTCCCGTCATTCAGATGTTATGCCCTCCTCGGGCTCTGCCCTCTCTGTTATGTTCCCTGCTCCATCTCCAGTGCCCAGAACTCAGTCTGACACCAACTAAGTGCTAGTGAGCACTTACTGGATAATTGAATTCAGGAAACTTTACTACTGTGCACATGATTTTAGTTGTTAAGTACGGAGTCCAGGGAGAATGAGAAAGAATTTTTTTTCAAAAAAACAAAATGTTCACTTTAACTTGACAACAGTTTTTAACCTAAAAACAGACAGAAAATCTTTTTCATCCACTAGAAATCAAATGTCACTCCTTGGGTTGGTTATAGAAAACACTGTCTGACTATCCAGGACCTGCCAAAATCCCAAATTCTGATTTCTACTTGCAGGACAGAGGAACTACTTGTATTATTTTGGGAGGGTTCCCTTTAAATGTGTCTTATGTCTGGGGCAGGAAAAAACTACAATTGGAGGAAGATGTTGACTGTATCTTGGGGGAGGAGCAGGTGAAGAAGGATTGATCCTACTGGGTGTTTTTTTCTTTCCCTGCATGGAGGTATTTTGCTTTTTTAAAGAAACTAATATTTGAACAAGTTTGAATGTATTCTTCAAGCCCTTAGGAATTTGATCTGAGCATATCATAATATGAAATTAGAACTAAAACAGAAACAAAACAGCCGTAGGACTTCCAACATGAGAATAAAAAAAAAAATAGAAAGAGGAGAAATGTATTTGCACTTGGTCTACAATTCCATTTCTAATAAAAGTCTATGACTGTAACTCATAAATCTCTCTCCCTGTCAAATGCCAAGAGAGTACCTTTGGATTTGACTTTTAAGCTGTCTTATGATTCACCACTGGGTCGAGAGATGACCATAAACAATTTTTAAAAGAATTGGCTTTTATCAATTTTTTCTATAATTTCTTGGTGTTTTGTGGCTAAAGGGTTTACAAAATATTCTACTTTGGGATGAAGAAATGTCTTAAGCTGCATAGCCAGCAATGGAAACAGACTTCTTTTCCTCTCACCATAACTTTCCTTGGTATGGTGAAGGAGTTTGTGTAGGGTTACCTGTATATCTAGGCATCACCCACATCTGTGAGGCAAGAATGTAATGAATTTAATTCTCTAGGGCAATTCAGCTCATTTCATGAGCACTGAACTCATTTGGGGAGTAGAGACAGGGAGAAATGACTATCAAATATATCTATCCCTGGTATCCAGTTGCACAGAAAAGTATGTCAGTTAAAATAGGTTAAACCGATTTTTCAGGGATGTTAAAAAAGACCAGCAACATTGACAAGTGGATAGAAATCACTCATCTTGACAAGTGATTACGTAGATAAGGAAAGATGCATGAAGTGTTCTGTACTGCTGAGGAATGGGGAATGGGAATAAATTCACTATTGATATAAAGAATAACATGACAGGTGTGTTCTATTCTTAGTTAACTCTTCAGCACTAGAGTTTAGGCCACACCTTGGTCCTATGCAAAAATGTGGGGGAAAGGTCATGAGAAATGCTCTGAGGGCTCAGGTATTTGGCTTGTCAGAGAAATTCCAAAATACATAAGATTTTCAGGCCTCTTGAAACCAACAGGATATGCTCTTACATTTTTCTCCTAGGCTTTTTGTAACTCAGATCTCAGTAGGACCTTTATAATAATTTAATTCTTGCCCCTAGTCACCCTCTTATGTCTACATTGAAAGAAAGTTGGGGAATAGAAAACATTTCTTTGCCACCTTGACTCTGAAGTTGATCAGCTACTCCCACCTTCCACATGTCTTTTCTCTGCGTTCTCTGTAGCATTTATGGTCATGCGCTTTAATACTGCCACGTGGTATTTTCTGAGCATGGTCATTGTTTCTTTTCAAGGGTGTTGCCTCTGTCTGGCACTTCCAGGGTCCACTCAAGCTCTGACCCAGGACTGTGTAGACCGTGAGCGCTCCAGGACTCCCATTATTTGGGATGATGGCTTACCACTAGCGTCATCTTACTGGGGTCTGCATTTAGGTGGGTATGATGAACAAGTTTTCAGTAGTAGGGCCAAATATCTCCTGTGAACCAGAAACTTCACATCTCACACTTGTCTTTTTAATGGGCTGTGTATTTGTGTTTAGAAATGTATGCTGTTTGTTGTCTCCTATCAAAGGAATAGATTTTGTATAATTTCTTATGCTGAACAATTTAAAAATGAATGTGAAGCAAAATAAACTATGAGTGAAATCATGATTTAATATTCTGCATACTGTTTTTTAAATAGTGGAGAAAGGAAAAACTAGGAAAGCCATCTACCATCAACTTCTCCAGGAATGCGCCTAGCTCCAGATCCTGCTGGCCAATAGTACGGTTCATAAAATGCTGCTCATTGGGAGCCATTGTTCTTACTTCGAGCTCCATAAATGACCTTCAGGGGATCCCTGCACATCCTGGAAATGTTTGCAAAACTTTGTGTTTATATACACTTTACTAAGGAAGGGCAGGCACTTTTATATCATGTTCTCAAAGAGGTCAATGACCCTAAAATATTAAGAGCATCAATTTAGAATCTCACGAGCTACTTGCAAATAATTTTAGATGAATCTCATCGCTTAATTTTAGAAGAGTGAAAATAAATATTACAAGTTATTTATTCATTCATTTAGTATATACTCATGGAGTATTTTCAAATGACAAGTACAGTCCAAGGTGTTAGCGAGATAAAGATGGGTAAGCTCATAGGAAGGAAGTGGTGGAAGCATTTCCTGAATAAAGAAAACCAAACAGAATTATGTTGGGGGTGACTCTCCTTTAAGTTTTCTGACACTAATTTGACACTAGGTTCTTTTGAAGGTTGGTTATCACTGCTAGTATATGCTTTTAATTGAGTTACCATAATAACTATAACTCACTTCAATTAACATTAACTTCTATTGTGGCAGATATAATTAAGAATACATATGTGACTATTTCTGCCTTTTATAATGAGCTTTCATAGTAATCACTATTGGAACTACAGTATTAAGCATAATTACTAAGTATTCTACTAGAACATAGAATTACTTTATAATTATATGATATTTTCCTAAGCATAAAGCATGTAGTTACTTTGGAAATAAAGCACAAGAGTGGCATTCAGCAATCCATTACATAATTGATGAAATCTTGCTAATAAATGTGAGTTAACATCCATAAACTCTGCGCATTTTAAAGTCCAAAATAAAGCCAGCCATCAGCCTCTTTCTGAAAAGGAAAAAACCTTATTTAAAGACCCTAATTCCAAGGGGGGAAAAATGTCTGAACACACGAATCATTTTGTTTTGGAGTCCAGAAACAAAGTAGATGACGTTAACTGTATCCATTGAAAAGCAAGTGTATGTTTAATACACAACATTTTGGTGGATAGAAGCTTTCTCATAGAAGCTTTGGGATGTGTTTTCCAATATATATTTTCCGCTCTAAAATTGTATTTTCTAGAAAATGCAGAACTTACATTAAAGAAGAAAGAAAGAAGAATTCTTGGGGGAAATAGAGTTCCCTCAAGGTCTGGGACTTAGTACTTAACAGATAATTCCAAAATACTATAGCAATCCATAAGGCAGGAAAAAATAAAGCAGCAGATAGCAATGGCCCATGTTGAGTGGCATAGAGAATTAGATAACCAAAATTATTTAATAAGGTATATTAATTTCCTAGGGCTGCCATAACAAATTCCACAAATTTGGTAGCTTTAAACAACAGAAATGTATTCTGTCATAATTCTGGAAGCCAGAACTCAAAAATGAAGGTGTTGGCAAGGTTGGCTCCTTTTTGGAGGCTCTGAGGAAAAATGTGTCCCATGCCCCTGGCTTCTGGTGGCTGTGGGCAATCCTTCATGTTTATTGGCTTAATGACACCTCCCTCCAATCTCTGTTTCTGTCTACACATGGCCTTCTTCCCTGGGTCTGTCTGTGTCTCCTCCTTTTCTTCCTCTTATCCAGACACCGTCATTGGATGTAGAGTCCACTCTGATCTAGGGTGATCTCATCTTGAGATCCTTAGTTTAATTACATCTTTAAAGACTCCTATTCCAAATAAGATCACATCTTCCACATATCTTTTGGGTTACACAGTCAACCCACGACATAATATATTAATGTAAATATAACATTTCAAAGGAATCAGAGAGGTGAGATGTCAAAATAAGGCTAAGGCCTTAGCAATGGAGATCTTAGACCTGAAAATGATCTCCCGAGGCAATGCAGGAGTCCTCCAGCCATTTAACTTGTAGGAAATTATCAACACTTAACAGGAAAAAAACAATGAAAGTCAGGGAAGCAAAATAATTTGACAAGTATGATCACCCAGGAAGTGATAAAAAGAGCCAGAATGGAAGTACTTTTTTCACACCACCTTATTCAGTAGAGAAAGGGGAACTTAAAGGTGACTTTAGGGGTAGGTCAGAGAGGAAAGAGGGGAAGAAACCTGAGAATATGGTAGGAGAAGGAAAATGGGCTTGATTTGATGGCATTCCTTGTCTGGCCACTTTAATATCTCCATGATGTTATAGCCACGACTTTATTTCATTCCTCCAATTACCGTTTTTGTCTGCACTTATCACTGTCCATTTAACCCCAAGAATAGTGTTAAATAAATATTTTTGAGTCGTCATGAACTAAATTGATTCAATTATGGGTGGGTGCCTTGGGGCCCTGCCTAGGTTAGGTTGATGTATGGGTAATTCATGTGTCACGGGATTTGTTTTGAAAGTGTGTATCTCAGTTTCAGAGTTCAGCAACATTGATTAATTAAGTAAACATTTAGAAACACACTTGCACACTTTCAAAAACAGATCAAGGACACGCACATAGGATCCAGTATAGTATTTCTAAGTCTGTTGAATTTAACCATTACTTTTGGGCAGGGATAATACTGGAGACTTGGGCATCACATGATCTCTATGGCAACTACTGAACATTACTCTTATAACCAGAAAGGAGCCATAGACAATATGTAAACCAATGGATGAAGCTGTGTTCTAATAAAACTTTATTTACAAAAATAAGTGGTGGGCCTAATCTGGTCCCTGATTTGTAGCTCAATGACTCCTGCATCTGAGCCAACATTTTAAAAACTGTACTTTACTGTGCCTCCCTAAATGGTATCTTCCAGGACAATTTTTAAATTTCAATTAATGGTACCTTGAGTCCCATAGTCAGCAGTGCTTAAACCATTGGCATGATCTTTCCCTCCTTACTGTCCATAGCTAGACAATCTTTGTCTGTGACTGAGCACATTATTCCCACTCCTCTCACCTTGGTTCAGGGAAGTCCCTATTACTAAGCTATTTCTCCAGACTCTTACTTGCTCTTTTGTTTTTAGTTCTTTCCTTCTTTGTTATCTTTTACAAGCCATAGATGGAGTCATCCTCCTACAATATATCTCAGAAATATTCAAGAAGCGAGGATTCTATGGAGTAATCTATGTTAAAGCTGTGAAGTGTTAGAGAAATAGGAGTAGTAGGATTCAGAATAGCAGAAAAAAAACAGAGAATAGCATTTAGACCATTTATCCTGTTATTCAAGACTTTCAAAAGTCTGGCCACATTTAAATCCAGATCAATTGAGCAAACATGCCTTGGCCAGGATAGTAAAGTATTTAAGAGGCTGTGTTTTTGAAGCAGACCATTTGCTTTCAAATCTACGTTCCATAAATACTAGCTCTGTGACTTGTATGAGTCACTTAACTTTTCCTCATCTGAAAATGGGGATAGTTCTTATCTCAGAAGATTGCTATGAAGATTCAATTAACTTTTTCAGACATGTTCTGGCACTTAGTAAGTGCAGCATACACTAGTTACAAACCAGTCACATTGCTAGTGCTAAACATTTATTGAATTCTTTTTATAAGTAGGCACTGTTCTAGGTGCTGGGGATGTAACAGTGGAAAGGTAGTAAGCCTTTGCCATTATTATGCCTTATTAGTCACTGGTTTATTCAACAAACATTCACCCAGCACCTTTGATGTGCCAGGCACTTCTAGGCATTGTGACAGCTGCTTATTAAGACTGACAAGTCTCTGTTCCCATAAACTTATATTCAGTCATTTAGGTGTGGTCTCTTCATCTCAGCTATGTGTCCCTGGCTCAGTAACTGTATCTTAATTAGCCCAATATCTTAAGAGCCTACAAAGAGATTAACTCAGAGATTATTTCATAAATAAGAAATTAGTGAATGGATAAATGAATGAGAGAATGAAACAAACACCTGTATTCACTAGGCACAAATAGGTTAGCACCAGCTAATCTTGAGTGAAGTTGAAATCAACCACCCTTGTTAGAAACACACCACACACCATCCCATGAGATTCATGTTGGAGACCCTAACACCACCCTGTTTTCAAATCTGGAAGATCAGGGTTCATAGGCAATGTGCAAGGCAGAGAGGAAGGGTGGAAGGTCCCAAGAAATAAGATTCCAAAGGGGCGTATTAAATAGAACATGGAAACTGCAGGATTTGCAAAAATAGAGGTCCTGGCTATATTACTTGTCAGTTTTGCTTTCTATTTTGGGTAAGAAGGAAACCATAAAAAGCACAAAAGATTTGGAATTATAAACAACCTATAGACCATATCTAAAAAACCTTTTGAAATCTTGGGTCAATTAATTATGTTTCTCATTCTACTTAAAGTAAGAATGACATTGAAAGAAACATTAAAAAATGGAATTAAAAAAAGATGATATGCAATTACACTTTGTGTGTATACAAGATCAAGAAGGACAAAAATTTTATAACAACTTTGTACAGTGTGGAATCTATAAAAAATATGGAATCACTATGTTGTACACCTGAAACTAATATAAGATTGTAAGACAACTGTACATCAATTAAAAACAAAAAAGAGAAGAAAGAAGGACAATAAACATCTTTTGGAAGGGTTCCCATTATAGTTATGTGCAAGATCACAGAGTGTGTGCAGGGTGAAGGCCATGTTCAGATATCAGGGAGAACAGGAGAAAGGGGAGACATTTGGAGTTTTTCTCGTGTATGGCTTGAGGAAAATGAGCCCTTTAGGTACTTTATGAAAGCCTGGAGTGTATTGCTCAATCTGGAAGAGGTTTCCTGAAACAGTTTCAGAAATCCAGTGTGACCCATTTTCTTTAGCTATGCTTATGGGAAGCCTTATCAGCAAAGGAATGGTTTTAGAGGGAAATGATTCTGAGACCTTTTGGCTGACCCCACATGCAAATCATCAGACAGTATGCAAATGGAGAGCAATTATACACTCAGCAATTGCAGCATGGAACATTTCCATTCCTCCTCTTGAACAGAAAAGGAACAGCTAAAAGTGTCCCAAATCCTAGAAACCTCACCGGTAAAGTAAGAATTATGTAAAGTCTTCGCTAAGACTTAGGGAAGCAGTTAACCACATTAGCCTCTATTGATAGAGTACTTGGGGTAAAATTTGCCTTCTACAGTATTGGCCTAAATTTCTGGTGAGGAGAAAAAACCCCTGGTTGTTATTTTTCCTTGGGTACTTGAGTTATGATCATGTGGGTAAGTGGAAAATGGGAAGCTTTAGCAATAGCCTAATGATTACATCTTTTGTTTGTGGTTTGGAAGGCGCTTTAAGATTCAGCTATACTCAATGTTTTGTAATAACCTATAAGAGAAAAGAATCTGAAAAAGAACATATATATGTGTGTGTGTGTGTGTATGTAACTGAATCACTTTGCTGTACATCTGAAGCTAGCACAACATTGTAAGTCACCTATACGTCAATAAAAAATTAAGTAATTAATTTTTAAAAAGGGGGGAAAATCTTAGATTATGGGTGCTCTAGGAAATTCTTTACATGGAGTCAGGACGGAAAGGTGAGAGATGTATTCTGGGAAGACAGTACAGCTGATGTGTCCCCATGATGAGATGGCTTACAAGGAGCAAAGTTATGGGTTTACTGGGCTCCATTTTAAACAGGGGACCACGCACATGTTGTGCTTGCTGGTTGGTCAGAGAAAAAAAAAAAATAAAAGAACTTGCCTAGAAGGAAATCTACCTCTTCCAAAGATAAAATTTACATGAAATATGGTTATAACAAGATTATTTACATTCTGTAGTCATTAGGGATAAAGAGGATACTTGCCGATCTATCTTCCTAAACAACAAATTGAAAATCCTTTGTGATAAAATCTCTCCATGCTGTGATTTTCAGTTCTTTCAGATACTGTAGAATAATGGTGCCAAGTTAGCATAGCTATACACTCCGTGACCAATGCTTATTCTTTGGAATTTAGATACTGATGCTTTCTTTCAACTCCATGTGTCTGTTATATTTCCTACTCATTGTACTACGTGAATTTGTGTTTTGGAGAGACCAGAATAAAGTCCAGAAAACCAGCTTGTTTGACGATAAGATTTTTAAAATGATTTCTATAAAACGGTTATTGCTATCATGGAATGAATTGGGTATTTGGTCCTGGTAGTTTCACACACACACTCACACACACACACACGCGCGCGCGCGCGCGCGGCAGGAAAAGAGTTGGTTTGATGATCACTGTTTAAAATGACCTACAGATTTAATTGACTCCCAACTGTCTTCTTTTCAAGCCACAGTGCCACTGATGTTCAGATATTTTAATTTTTTAAATGTGCAATATGGTTCATATAGAAAGATAAATGGAGGGTAAAGGTCTAGGAAGATTTATATAATTAAGAGATCATGTTGTGTGTGAGAAAAACCTAATGGTCCAGCTTCTTCAGCACGGAGGGAAGATGGTTCCTTTCCCTTTCTTAGCACAATAGGAAAGAAGACATTGTGATTATTGGTGGATGCTCATTGCAAACTCTCCTTGTGAGAGAGATTCGTGACATGTGGGAAGAATTCCAGTTAGACTTTGCTTCTACTGAAGAAGAAAAGCTCACACTTGACGTGTGAAACCGAAGTGGTTGTGTTATCTAAAAATTATGGACTAGTAAGTCAGTGACTTTGGAAGAAAGCTCAGATTTAGAAAAGGATAGGCATTAGCAAAGGCTGCCTGAACCATCACAACATTTAACAGTCAGGGCAGGGCCACTGCTGCCGACAGTGTGGCGGGTTTCCTACAACGATCTTTGGACAGAGTACAATGGTCAGAAAAGGATAATAAAGAGGCTAGAACATGCACCATCTGGTTTAACAGAAGGGAAGATGGAAAACGTCAACAGAGAGTTGGGATTGTTATGGAAAGCCAGACGGTGAAGCCCTGATTAAGATTATTTTGTTGATTAGGTGATATCCTATGATTTATGCTTAGGACAAAGAAAATCAAATACTTTCTTGGAGTGTGTGAAGCCAGAGTATGCTATAGAGCTACAATTGTATCTGACCCTGGATTTGGAAAAATCTCCCTGTCAAGCAGAAGAAGAGGCCAGGTTAAGAAAGAGAGCTTCCTGAGAATATGAAAACTCTATGCATTCTGTGGAAGAAGAGGCATGGTGTTCCAACTGGTTCTCAAGTGTTGGCAGAGGACTGGGTACCAGTGGCAGCAGGATATCACAAATTGGCATCTTTTTTTTTTTTTTTTTTTGAAAAAAATTGCTGACTTGAGTGGCACTCTGAAAGACACCCAAAGGGACTCTAGGTCAATCAGGCTAAGAAGATAGATCTGATGGAACCCACAAGACTAGAAGCCATTTGGTGTATTGCTTACTCTCCTTTATCCTCTGTCTCTGATTTTCAGTTCTTCTCAACAGAAGTCTTTTCTTCCCAATGGGTCAGGGTGATAATGATCACTTCAATCCCCAGAATGAAACAACACATCTCAGTGATTGGCAGTCACCACAACCCCATCCCTGTAGAATGTTTTCTTGTTTGCTACTTCTCTCACATCAGAGCTAGCCTTTGTTATATGCTTACCATGTGCCAGCGATTGGGCAAAGCATTTTATATGCATTCATCTTTATTAGTTCATCTCAAAACAGCTCTATGAAGAAGGAACTATTATTATGCCCATTTAAAAGTATGTTTAGGAAACCAAAGGTTTCCTGAAGGTCACCTGCTAATATATGATGGAGTCCCAATTTAAACTCAGTCTAATTCCCAAGTCTTTCCTCTTGCCCACTGCTTGATGCTGTCTCAATGATTTGCCTGATACGTATTATCTCAATTTTGATCAAGAGAAAACTGAAGTTCGGAGAGAGTGGTGCTTTCCATAAGCCATGGAATTGAACTTGATCTCAGAACTTTGGGCTCCAAATCCAGTTCCCTTTCCTCTGTACCATCCCACTGCTGTATATTTGCCTGATAAATAATAATATCCTTTGAGAGAGAATACCATGAATGTATCTCATCTCTCCCTTCAGTATCTCATTTTTATGAAAAGGAAGTTTCATGATCATCCAAACCTGTCACTTCTCTTTTTACAAAAGATTGTCACATGGAAATATTTATAAGGTGTTAACTAAGCATTAGAAGGTACTGGGAACACCCGTTTTCCTTCTTGATAACAGCAAATGTCAACTGCTTCTTAGACAATGTACGACGTATTGTAAATTGAGAAGCTGGAGTTTGAGTATGGGCAACCCTACCATTGCTTTGACTGGATGTTCAATCTGAGCAAGAATCATAAAGGATACTCTTATCACAGGCACATGCAGGTACATCTATTTGCTTCCCCATTCTACACCAAACAGTTGCAAGGGGATTGCACAGAGCATCAAAAGTGTTACCTTCTGCAATACATAAAGTTGCACTGAATAGAATTATCACCTTGAAATTACAGGGTAAAACTCCCTATACAAAAACAGATTAAAGACAAATTAGACTGTGGGTCAGGTCACTCTGATTGTTAGTTAGTGATAATGGAAATACAATTAGCATAATGAGTTCCAATTACTGTATATGGAGAAATATGAACATACTGCTTTCATAAATCTTGTTTCCAGGAAAAATAAAATGCATCTGGTTTAACAAAGCATGCCCTTCTCTTCTGCAGAAAGCTTCCTGGTAAATATCTTTTTGTGAAGCTAAATCCTTCCTCTGATGGGTTGTGATTTGGAAAAAAAAAAAAGGACGACAGAATGGATTTGCCCCGTCTGATAGCTGAGTCAGTTTTGTATTAGCTCAACTTCTGTTTTAAGCTTCCTAGAAAATCTAACCATCTGTTTTTCCAATCGTGGGTTAAAAACGCTGGGGAGAATCATAGACCATTGCATCAAATGTGCTTATTGTCTTTGAAATGTCAGCAAGCCCTCCCTTTCTGCCTTTGATAAGCTGTGAAATTGGAAAGCCAATTATAGTCACATATTTACACAAATCCGAGCAGCTTTTTGAAAACTCCGTGTAAGAATGCATGGATGAGAAACAACAGCTTTACACAGAGAGAGAGTAGGATGCCTGTGGGTGTGTTAATGAAGTTATATTTAAAAGAGTTGCATTAAGGGTCTGGATATTTATTTTCACCTTGGTCTTACACTGTCTCAGCTTTTCATTGCAGGCACCGATCTCTCAAGTTTCTCAGAAGGTCCATCAGCTGATAGCACAATATGCCAATTTTGCTGTCTTTTCTCTTAGAGTCTTCCTTGCTACTTTTCTTTCTATGAATGCTCAACTGTTGATGGATTACATTCCAAGTCTGGTTAAAACCCAAGCCATTTGGCCAATGAATGGTAATGAGTGTGGACTGCTCAGCCCACACAGGTGACATCACACCTTGCATCGGGGGAATGTGCCAACTTCCTTGTTGTACCCTGTAAATCTGAGAGATGCCATTAACCTTTTCAGCGAATCCCCATGGATCGCTGCAATGGTGAATCTCAGTAGTAATTGCAAAGACAAAAATGCCCCAGCATGCCTATATACCCTGTAAGGATCTGTGAAGCAGGCAAGTGGGCTATTCCAGTGCCTTTTCCCAACTGCTCTCATGATTTACTTTCTGCTGTGAGTCTGCACCCAGGCCACAGTGCTTCAGAATCTTCCAAACACACACGAGTAGCAGATCTTGCAGAGCACTTAGAGCAATTCAACCCTCTCCTTTTTGCCTGGATGGGATTTAGCTATAAAGGAGAACGTTGATATATGAAGACCAGAGGATCTACTAAAACAGCTGAGTTCACTGGGGAGAAAGCTTCTCGTTCCCACCTTTATCATTCATTGTACCCTTTCCATCAGGATTTTGATTGTGGTTTTCATACTTTTAACCTAGTCAAGTCCCCTCAGTCTGTCTGGAAGCATTTGTAAATTGGATTATTCAATTTAAAAAAATGCTTGTCAGGCATCATTGTCCTTCAGCAGCTTGAGATGCTTTCTCTAAAAATGGCTTTCATACTATGACTATCTCCCCTTGCTGTACGCACACGCACACATACACAGGCACACACACAGGAGTGGAATCACGATGATCATTGACTCTCTGTCAGCCTATATTTATGATGGGAGGTATGGTAGAACTTAAAAAGACAAGCGTCTCTCCCTAGTATTTTTGTTATTAAAGTATATATTAGATCTATACTTCTTTATAGATTTACGTAAGGAAAGGCAATGTGTCGAGAGGCACATAAGTGTCCTGGAAAGAAGACGGACCTTCTGGATACTGGCAAGTGTCTCATTGAAAACATAACTATGTGTACTTGATAAATGCTGATAATAATGGGTACTTGGTAAGTTACTCCGGACAGGGTCTTGGGCAAATCACTGAAACTCTCTGGGCCTTGTCTGACTTATACTATGAGGGATTTTGCCTAGATGTTCTCGAAGATTTCTTTTAGCTCTAAAATTTATGATTCTAAAGGGCCAAACTCTCAAACCAGGAGATATAAAGAAATGTTAAAGACTTGTAAATCTACCTAAATAGATGCCTGTTTTTACCCATCTGTATCACTTAGAATTACATTAAGCTGTACCTAACAGGAAAGCCCCACACAGAATAGAGATCTGTATCTGTGTCCAGGATTGGTAGTCCTCAGAGGGCTTCCAGCCTCAAAGGACATTGTTCAAGATGGCAGTTGGTCCTCCAGCCATCACATCTATGTTCTGCACAGAAAGAGAAATGGGGGCTGGAGATAAAAGTGTGAACCACCTACAAAGTCAGTATTTTAAGGAGCTTTCCAGAAATCCCCACACAATGAATTCTGTTTCTATCTCATTGACATCAGTAGTTGCAAGAGAGACTGGGAAATAGAGTATTTTAGCTGCATGCATTGTGGCCAAGAATAAACCCAGGTTCTATTAGTAAGAAAGAGGAGAAGAATGGATTTTGAATAGACAGCTGGTAGTATCTGCCATGTAATTATTTCTCTTTTATTTAAAATATTTTTGTGCCATGCCCCTCCAACATACAGAAATAATTCATTTTCATTTTGTAATAATGGCTTTGATTGACAGATGGCCAAGTCCTATCCCATCTGATACCTACTAATCTATCACAAAGCAAATTTCATTTAAATTTTTTAAAATAATTCCCATTTTTAGATGATACTAAAAGTGAAAAGAAAAGCACTTCTGTTTTTCTGAATACAGAGTTAACAAGAGACTATATTTAATGGGAAACCACTAAGTTCAAAAAGTCTAGTCATTCTTTTAAAATCATCTGTATATTTGTAAAAACTGATCAGATGGATTTTCACAAAATTAATTTCATTGAATTAAAATAACAGAGGAATCATTTTACTATCTGCCAATGTTCATTTGGATGTAAGTAATTTGCTGATGAGCTTTTATTTTTTACATGTAAAGATCTCTATTGTTTATGCGTGCAATAAAAAATGGAAAGTCATCTGTGGACTTCTGTCACACAATGATGAGTCTTCTATTTTGTTCCCCCCAAATCTAGCCAATGTCATATTCTCCTCAGGAGTCTTATTTTAAAATACGAGCAGGCCACTCAGATAACTGCTGGTCAGTCTATCTATTCCAAACTAATTTTACTTCGTGGCAGTTGACTTTTTAAGAGTTCTTACTGATTTTCTCCATTTGTCATTTTTGGGTGTAGAGCAAAATGCCGAGAACAGTACATATAAATGGCCTTACCCAGTGGAATTATGCTCTGGAGGACAGACTTTTGGGAACTCAAGCTCCTAAGGGTTCTATAATTTTAATGAAATGCGATGACATGGGAATAAATTTGAATGTGATCTTTTGTATTGGCCTATGGTGTCCCATAAATCTGTTTTTTCTGGGCTTTAGAAAAAAAAGCACAAAAAGTTTTTTGCCGTGCAATGAAAAGCTACATTTAGATTCCTCAAGTATTCTGGATGCTCCAGCACAGAACATCAGTTCGGGATTTTGGTTGCAAACAACAGAATCCAAACCCAGATAATGTAACCAAAGGTGAATTTACTGGAAGAATATCAGGTGGTTGATAGAGCTTAAAGCAGGAATGGAGAACCAGGCCCTAAACAGACAAATCTAAGGGAAGTGGAAAGATGATGGCGGCAGGAACCAGACAACAGTTTCATCTGCCACCGTCAATGAAGGCATGAGCTTCAGTGGTTTCTTGATGTTTGCTTCCCTCCATTCAAGGAAAGAGAATCTGATTGGCCTTGCTAAGGAATGTGCCCACTTCTTGGCCTAAGGAGGGCTAGGGTGTGCAGTTTGATTAACAGCAACCTCAGGACTATACAAATGGACGTGAGGTGATTTCCCCAAAGTGTGCTGCTTTTGCCTTAAATAAGATGATTAGATGTATATGTCTTCTTTAAAAAGAAGATAGCCACTATTACAATGCTTCTTAGACTTTAATGTGTACATGGTTCTTCTGGGCTTCCTACGAACTTGCACATTCTGGCTCAGTAGATCTGGGCTGGGGCCTGACATTCTGCACTCCTGCATCACCCACGTGATACTGCTGCCCTGTGAATCACCCTTTGAGTGGTAAGGCTTTATAACAGTGACTACCAGGAAGATAATTAGCCTCAGAGTTCTTAATCCACATATACTTTCTTTTTGTTTCAACTGCAGTATAATTACATATATTAAAATGAGTAGAAATTAGTCTGAAGTTTAATTTGTATATACGCACCGTGTAACTAACAGCCAACACCAAGCATCACTCTCTCCCTAGAGATTTTCCACATGTCTTTTCTTTTGTCCCTTTTCAAGGTGGAGTCACTATTCTGATTTTTTTCCCATTGACTAGTTTTGCTGGATCTTGCATTTCATATAAATAGAATCATACAATACACACTCTTTTGTGTCCAGCTTATTTTGTTTAACATAACGTTAATAAGATTCATGCATGCACTTGTAAGAACCTCTGATTCATTCCTTTGTATTGGTGAGTAGTATTCCATTTTATGAATTTGACATAATATTTATCACTCCTCCTTTTGATGGAAATTTGGGTTGTTTCCAAAATCTTGCCATTATGAATAAAGCTTCTAAGAACATTCCTGTAAAAATCTGTCTATGAGCATATATTTTCAGTTCCTTCAAGGTAAACACCTAGAAATGAAACAGCTGGGTCATAAGGTATGTTTGTGTTTAACTAAGAAACTGACAAATACCTTTCCGCAGTTGTTGTACCGTTTTATACTCCCACTAGCAGGGTATAAGAGAATTCCAGTGGTCCTGCGTTCAGTGTGTCAGTCCTTTGCATTTTAGCCATTCTAGTGCAGACATGAATCTTTGTGGTTTTAAGTTGCATTTCTTTGATGACAAGCCACGTGGAGAATCTTTGCACAAGCATATTTTCTCTTACCTTTTGCCTGATCTCATTTCCAACTTTAAAATATTGTCTCCCTTTGTATCTAGGAAACATTTTGTTTACAATCTTCACCACATGATAGAATTTCAGCCTGACTCGTATTTGCTCTTTTAGACTGTGCTTACCTTTCCACAGTCATTCCTAACTGAGAATTTTGGTGTTGAGTATCTTAGTACGGGCTGCTGGATATGGTAACAATATTTTCTCGTTAAAAATAATGCTCACTTCTTTCTCTGGTGGTATTTAAATTTGCCATCCCAGGCTCTTGTAGTCAAATATATTGATAATGTCCCATGTGTGTTCTCTGACACTTGGGTGTAATTGTGGTGAACTTTGAATTCTCATCTTAAGGTCAGTTATTAACTATTGATGGATTCTCCTTTTCTCCACTTAATGCTAAAGTATTCATACTAACTAAGACGAATGGGAGCAGCTAAGGAGTTTTTCAATGCCATTGCTGTGTAAGCTGTCTTTTGCTTCCCTCATGTGAGAAACTCAAAGCACTTTTGTAGAGAAGATCACTTATTCAAGGTAAAGAAAAAAAAAAAAGAAAGAAAGCTCCTATATCCATTCTCTAAACCCCAGTTTTCAAAGTCCCCTATACTTTTTCTGGAACGGAGGTTTTGTCATTAAAGATGAGAAAATGGCATCTTTGACAACAACCTTCGCTGACCCACTTTGGAACCAAATGGGATCTGGATGTAAGAAGGATGGCCGAGACCTCAACATCCTGGACAAGCCACCCTGACAAACAAGGGCACGGTTTTTTGGATTTCCCAGGAGGAGGAAGAGTGCCCTCTGAGATTTATAAACACATCCATAATAAATGCGAGGCAGAAGTTTAAACTGTTACGGAGCCTCCTCTGCTGTGCTGCCGCTGAGGTCTTGTGTGATTTAGAGAGGTGACATTTACTGTGTGCAGACCTATTATTCAGAGTGACTGTTTGTGTATAGACAATATTTTAAAATGGCTTGATGTAGATGAAAAATTCTTATTAAGTCAGAAAAACAGTTTAAGTAGGTAACACTCTCTCAGTTCAGTCTGCTATAAGTCTTACTGTCTTGCCACATGGAAAGTGCTTGGTTTGGGAGGTAGTGACACCTCGCAGGCACTGGCTAAAATACTATCTTTGGAGCAAACAGGATCCTGGGCTTCAGCTGGGATCACAAAACTAATTGTATGTCTGCAGTTAAACTAGTAGGCATTTCTGCAGGTTTCATTCCTTTAATGCAGAGTTTTCCTTTAGTGCTGGTGCAGTACTATGGCCCGACCGATAGAGTATGGTAGGGAATGCACTGGCAGTCCGGAAACTTGGGAAGGAGTTTCTTCCACTAACTAGTAATGTCATCTCATAAATGTCCCTTAACCTCCCTGAGTTTGAGATTCCCTACCGTGCAGAATTTAGGAAGTGGATGATGTGAGTTCTAAAACTCCTGTAAGGCATGTCTATTTTCTGTTGCTTATTGTTAGGGAAGAGTGTCTATTAGCCCCCAGTGGTGTATAGCATTTTCTGGTTACTAAGAACGTTTCTGTATCTCCACTTTTTCTTCTTTAAATCCCATGATAGTCCTCAGCAGGAGGCAAAGCAATAACTGTTGTGCCATTTCTTCAAATGAAAAAAACTGAGGCTCAGAGAGGTTGGGTGCCATGTCCAAGATCCCGTGGCCAGAAGGAACATAAACCTCACATTTTGCCCTTAGTCTAAGACTCTGTCTTATCACATTTCTTATATCTCTGCCTGCTCTAAGAGCTCTGAAAATGCTTACAGTTCAACAGAAGATAATTGCTGCAATATAGATATGAACAGACGGTAGTAAGAAGTCAGACATAGTAGACTCTGTTCTCAGGAGGCCCAGGGTCTTCTAGAGGAGATAACATATCTCTGCCTAATCAAATGCTACCAATTTTTAAAGTCCAAATTTAAAAGTTTCTCCTTCTCCAGGAAGCCTGCCTTGCCTACCAGTACTGAACACCATTTTCAAGATGGGTGCAATAAACATGCTCTTTCCTCCTCCTTTTACTTTAGTATATGTGTATCTGATTTCTTCCAATTTGTTAGTAAGCTCTGTGTGAGCAAGGCTTGTGAATTCTATTAGTAGTTATACATACTCATTCACAGGGAGAAATCAATTAATAAGGTGATTTGTCAATCAACTAAAACACCTACACCACCTTGGATAAGGATAATACCGAGATAGACACTACATGGCTCTGCTTGTACCTGTAAACTAACAGGGGGCTTAACATCACAGACTTTCTCACCTAGTAGCTACAATCTTACTGCCTTTGTCACTATCTCTTCACCTCCATTATTTTTCATCATAGTATTTAGTACAATAAGAACTTGAACATTTCTTTGTTTTTCTATCTCCCAGTTAGAATGTAAACTCCATGAGGGCAGAGTTTTGTCTGACTTGTTCATTGCTGTATCTTCATATCAAGAACAATGCACATTGGAGGTGCTCAATGAATATCCATAGAATGAATGAATGAATATGTGCATTTCAGGCTTTGTGACATGTGACCTGCAGTTTGTACCTCTCCTCATTCCATGTATTTTTCATATCAATCAAGCACTTCTTATTCTGGAAATTTAAACACCAATAAGCTATGACACTTGCCTCTTAGAGTTGTTTTTGTGTTAAATGACAAAAGAAAGAGTAATCCTTGGGGTGCCAATATGCATATCCATGATCATTATTTTGGTGAAAAATACAAATGATATATTTGGTTTTAGATAAATTCTTTGTTTCTCCCTTCACAATCTATTCATGAAGTATTTCCTGAAGAGTTATTTCCTTCAAAAGAATGGGATTTTCTCTGCTAGTCATATACTTGAACTCTGTGATGTCACAATTAACATGTAAGCCTAACATTACCTGATTAATAATAAAAGCATACCATAGAATATGGGTGATAAATCCCATGAATCTTTGCCAAGCATGAATCTTTGCTTCTGCTAAGTAGTTCTGCAACTTGGGGCAAGAGATTTTCTCTCTCCAAGCCTCAGTTTCTTCATATACAAAATATTATACGACAATAATAGTATCTATATCATGGGGCTATTGTGAAGATTAACTGAGAAAATACTCTTATCTACTGACTCAGACAAAAACTCCGTTAAGTGTTAGGCTTTACTATTACTACACAGTGCTAGGAAAGTATAGCACACAATTTAAATGCAAATAGTAATTATACTATAATGCTCTGCATTTTTATTTTATTCTTTTAGAATGCCTGATTGCTGGTGCTAATTTAGCAGTAACGATGCTCAAAACATATGTTTGTTCTTCTAAGAATTAACAATAGACAAGATTATTTGTTGACTTCGGTCTGTTTGGATCATTGTAATAAGGTGCCCCATATGTAGAAAGTACTATGAATTTCTACAGCAGATTAAAAATATAATTTTCGGAAGAGTCATGGTAAATCTCTTTTCCACAGACACCTTTTAATAAAAAACATAAATTATAAACCTACTGTTATGCAAACAATATTGGCCCAACAAGAAAATGATTAAGACACAGACAGGGTAGGTCAAAAAGACTATAAAAGAATGAAGGCACATTGTTTGATGCATATTAAAACAACTGGTCAAAATTTAAGTAGCATTTTAATTTGTGGTGTCCACATACTTATGACCCATTCAAATCATACGAAAAGCAAACAGAATTTTGCTTTTCGGAAATTAGGAGTTCAGTAGAAACCACGAGAGCATGTTAAATCAGTCTACTGCTACTATTTTATAAGAAGTGTTTCAAAATAGAGAAGATCAGATCTGTTTTTAATTTATGGACCAAAGTGACAGCTATTTTCTTCCATGTTTAGTTTGATGTTTCTCAGATGCGGAACACCTTTAGTGATACTTTGATTTCTCTCTCTGGCTACCCTATGCTACTTTCCATTTTTTGAGTCACTATGATCCTGTGAACAGCAATTTTCATTGCAAGGTTGAAAAATCATTAAAAGAGAATTTCACTGGCTCATACTTCCTGAATGCCTGTTTGGGTGTTTGGAACTGGCTCTAAACTCAAGTGGAACACCCCGTTTGGCAGCAACTTGATGAGGTCTTGTCTCCACTTGTTGGTGTGAAACAATACCCATATAACTTGTGTTTCCTGATGCCTCACTCAGCCATGAGAACAAATGGAGTCATCTTAAATAGAGTCATGTAAAACAATAATAAACCACATTTCATCCCCGGTCTTGACACCATTTGTATGAAAGCACATCTTCTGCAGTGTTCTCTGTCTCAAAATTTGGGGAAACCTTAGAGGGTGTCTCATATATGCTCCCACATAAACATGGTGAGTTATTACCGGTCATTACCTTCCCCTGTGTTCCACTCAGTCTGTCACCAGGCACTGCTATGGCTTCTACCTTCTTTCTCGGTGACCCAAACGTGAGTCTGTAGGACTAAATGGTGAGCATGTTTTAAACACCATACTCTATTTAGAATTGATCTTGGCCTCTGAGGATTAAAACTTAATGGGAGGGAGGGGGCCACCTTGCCTAAATTGACTTCCAGAAGGCTCCTCATTTCCTTTTTGCTCTTAAATTTTAGACTTGTCAATTTTCCCAAAATGTATAATCACTGTTGACTTCCCTTGCAAGCTAATGATGAGATCATTGCTATACTTGGAATTGTGCACTTTGTATCAAGTTCCATTAATACTTCAAGCCTAACTGTTACTATAATATAATTTAACATCTAGTAAGTGTACTGTATTGGTCAGCTAATTCCATACTGATTCTGTGTAACGAACCATCCCCAAACTCAGTAGATTAAAACAACAACCATTTGTTCCCATTCATGCATCTGCTGTTGGTCTGGCAAGAGGGTGGAGGTGGTTTGTTGACTGATCTAGCTTGTGCTCAGCTGGACCTGGCTCCAAATCATAGATTGGGTTCAAATCTTCTCCATGTGTTTCTCATCTTTCTTGGACTAATAAACTAGCCAAGACATTATTTTCTCATGGTGGTGACAGAAGGTCAAGAGAGAAAACTGAACTATACAAGAACATTTCAAGCCTCAGCTCTTATGCTGTAGATGATTGTAAATGATGTTTGCTAATATCCCATAGGAAAGACATATGGTCAAATGGGTAGAGACGTGCACTCTGTCTCTAAAAGAGGAACTGTGCATTCATATGGCAGGCAGTGCAGATGTGTGAGTGGTGGAGAACTGGGAACCATAATTCAATCTACTGTATGTGTTAATGACCTAAGCTATAACATTCATTTAATGATGCAGTCTTTATTCTTAGAACTTCTATGGCACAGAGGTACCAAGTGCACTAGAGAAATAGTTTCATTTATTTTAATTCAGTAACCATTAATGGAGTACCTCCTCCATATAAGAAACTGATCAAAAGGTATACATTGTGTATAGAGTACCTGGTGCCTGAAAGGATAATCATGGGAACTGGGTGAGACCCACTGTCATTGCTGAGTGAGTCAAGATTTCGTGTGATTGCCCACTGTGCCCATGAGACCTGCGCTAGCCAGGGGTCTTCTCATTTTCCTTTAACCTTTGTTGTTTCTTTTAAAAATTACAAAAGCAATGCCTACTCATTTTAGAAGATCAGAAGGTATAGCGTACGCACACAGAAGAAAATAAAATACTTCAATCATCTATAAGTAACTATTATTTGCTCTTACAAAATAGATAAAAAGATAGGTAGATGGGCTTCCCTGTTGGCGCAGTGGTTGAGGGTCCGCCTGCCGATGCAGGGGACACAGGTTCGTGCCGCGGTCCGGGAAGATCCCACATGCCGCGGAGCGGCTGGGCCCGTGAGCCATGGTCGCTGAGCCTGCGTGTCCGGAGCCTGTGCTCTGCAACGGGAGAGGCCACAACAGTGAGAGGCCCGCGTACGGCAAAAAAAAAAAAAAAAAAAAAAAGATAGGTAGATATCATGTCAATAACTAGATAGATACTAGACTGAATACATGAACACAGAGAAGTGTTTTGCAATCATTTATTTAATTCAATATATTTCAATGTCAGTAAATACTCATCGATGTACATATAATGATTGCTGCCTACTATTCTGTCACATTAATATAGAATATTCTACTAATCTACTGATAAACAGCTAAATTTCACATTTTTGTTATTATAAACAAACGTTATTTCATATAGGTTATACACCTCTGAACACTGAAGAAACATTTACTTTGGATAATGCTAGAGATGAAATCACTTGGGCAAAGGGCCTGTGTGGTTTTCAGGTTTAATGCATACTGCCCACATGGAAGTTTGCGCAATATATATATATACTCCCACCAGGAGTGCATGAGGCTGTCTCTTCCCCTCCCCCTCACTCACCTGGGAGCTTCTTAGTTTCTTAAAAATCAATAAACAGAATCTTCAACTAAGGGCTGGGTTAACTTGAGGGAATTTCCTAGATACCAAAAAGCAGAGGGACAGAAAAAGGATTACCAGTAGTGTTCTTTAAAGGGAAGGGTTGATATTTCAAGATTGTAAAGCAAAAATTCAAGGACTGTAATTAGTTTCCAAATTGGGCGAAATGGTTCAAAGAGAACAGAGATCTGATTATGTGCCAAACAAGGGAAACAAAGGGACTTTCCAATTAAATTTCCAAGATAAATCTCTAGAGGAGAGGGAGAACCACGAGATCCCAAATTCCAAACAGGACAGAAAATACATGAGCCAGGGAGAAAGGCTCTCTAGGATTGGTTAAGATATGTGAGGTGGGACAACCTGGGAGCCCAATTGCACCGGACAGAATGACTCTGCACAAAGCAGCATTCTTGTGGACCTAGTCCTGCTTTCTGGAAGCTTGAACTGGAAGGCCAACTTCAGATGTAGAAAGACATTCAGCCATCAAACTGTGCAAAGGAGAGTGGGTTTACAAGTAAAAGGCACAATTGGCAAGGCTTATAGGGCAAATCTACAGATGTGGCACTGAGGTAACTGGTTGATTCAATTAACAGGAGAACAAAGCCAAACTGGGTTATATCCACATTTTATAGCCTTACAACAAGTCCAAGTTAACAAGCAGTTCCCAGTCCATCTGTACCAGCCTAACTTTCTAAGGTGATGGAAGGATTATGTCAGTTTCATATCACAGTTTTAAGAATCATGAGAGTGTGGCTCTTTGTAAGGCTGGTCCACCATGGACTGGATGAGGCTGGGAGAATATTCAAAAGCAAATTCTGGCAACTAAAGTGGAATCTTCCCTCCCAGAAAATCTGCTCTCAAGAAGAATGCTTTGATTTGAATGCTAGAATAACAGCTTTAGCATCTCAGGGAAGTGCCCCAAATTAGGGCCCTCTCCTAAACTAAGAATGTATTAATTTGCATGGGATCAAAGATCAAGGAGCTCTTTTCTAAAATTTGACTTTAAAGGCCCAGAACTTAAATTTGCAGAGCTCTTGACTATCAGAAGATGCTAGCATAATTAATTCTCTTTGTAGAGTATTTGTATTGATTTCTATACCCAATGAAGTAGAGAAAGCAGGTGGTAAAATACCCACTATGCGGGCTTCCCTGGTGGCACAGTGGTTAAGAATCCGCCTGCCAATGCAGGGGACATGGGTTCAAACCCTGGCCCGGGAAGATCCCACATGCCGCAGAGCAACTAGGCCCATGTGCCACAACTACTGAGCCTGTGCTCTAGAGCCCCCAAGCCACAACTACTGAAGCCTGTGCGCCTAGAGCCCGTGCTGTGCAACAAGAGAAGCCACCCAATGAGAAGTCCACGCACCGCAACGAACAGTAGCCCCTGCTCGCCACAACTAGAGAAAAGCCTGCGTGCAGCAACAAAGACCCAACGCAACCAAAAATAAAAATAATAAATAAATTAATTAAAAAACAAAACAAAACACCCACTATGGTGGATCAGTCAATTGATCATAGACAGGACATGGTCAAGGTCACTTAGAATACACGGGTGGTGACAAGCTAGAGCTGTCTTGTCCTGATTACTAGTACAGGGCTTTTTTTTCCTTCTATCCATAGATAAGCAAACCTCAAATGCCTTGCTCAGAGAGTTTGACTTTCTGGATAATTCAAATCTTCATTTAAACTCCCAAGTCATATGCTTTTACTCCTTATCATTGAGAATCTTTTCTAAAGTGTCAGTTTCTCATGGATCTGTTTTCTTGTTTTAGATGTCAAATCCAAAGAATGTACTGGAAACTTTAATGATCAAGCTGATGGAACGCATGATCAGTTCTCCACCTCCTGAGTTGTGATTGTAGATGATGTAGATAACTGAGGTGAAAAAAAGTGATTGAACCCAGTAGTGTAGATTCTAAGATTCTTAGGTTCTGTGCTGCATGAGAAAAGGGCTAGATTTGTTTTGCTCACTCTTTTATCCCGGGTGCCTACTAGTCCAGCATGAAGCAAGCACTCAATGAATGTTGGTTGAATGAAAAAATGAATACTGTATGCATGAGCTTCAGAGTGTGTTTTCTTGTTAACGAGGTCTTTCTCCAGAAAGTCAAAACAAGGTAAAATAAAGGAAGAAAGAAAGAGAGGAAGGAAGGAAGGAAGAGAAAGGAGGCAAAGGGGAGGGGAATGAGGGAGGAAAAAAGGAGGGAAGGAATGAGAATGGAAAGAAGGAAGAAGGAAGGAAGAAAAAGGTAAGAAGGAAGAGGAAAGCAAGGAAGGCTGTTAAAAAATTCTGGTGTTTCAAGTATTGGTTTGACTTAAAAGAGGCTTTAGTATATTGAAGCGATATTTGTATTCATTGAGGTTTAAAATTTTATTAGTTAACTTTCTTGTCCCCGTTTCTATCTCCATCTCCTTTGAAAACAGTATGAGAGTTTCCTATTTTGCGCCTACTGGTGCAAACCCTCAGGCCTTGGTGGCGCACGAGTCACGTGACTCCCGAAGCCGCTGGAATCTTCTGGAAGGAGACTCACCAATCTCCCTGTGGGCTCTGCGGGAATTAATGGCTGTGGATAGACCTCCAGGATGAGTTCTTTCTTTGTGCTGTCTTTCCTGCCCATCTAAGTGGTTTCTGACTAGTTTGGCATGTTGCTAGTTAAAATTCATTCTTTTAAAGCCAAGTATCCACTTAGCTCCTCTCCTCTGAACTTTCGTCATTCATTATTAACAATGAAAGCCAAAGCGCATGAAACAAGTTCAGCCCTATCTGTTTCTGGCATGAAAGTGATGTCTTGGCATATTAGTGGGACACGGCTCTATCTCACATAAAATGATGCCTGCGCCCACAACAAAGGCGCCGTCTCTCAGCACCTAATAGGATCACCTACTTCAAATGTGAAACTTCCTTCTTTGAAATATTTGTTGAGATTTCATAAACCTATGAAGATTCTCAAACTCAAACAAAACCTTCTAGGCTTCGGCGCAAGTCCCGACTCTAAAGAGCTTTCTGTTCTATAAGCCGGTTATTGGATCTGGGTCCGGAGCCTGGGCAGACGAGGGAAGTGGGGGCATCAGGGGACGAAGAGCTGGCTTTCCATTTTTTCTTTTTGATACAAAAATAAAAGTCATCTGGTTTTGACTGAGTAAAATGAATCATATTAAGCATTTTAAAAGCACTATTCTTTTTGCGAGACCTAATTTCAGACCGATTAACACTTTAATATGAAACAGAAGCACATCATTTCATTAGGAGGCAAAATAAGACCTCTCAGCTACCATATGTTGTCTCTTCTTTTGAAAAAAAAAATCTTTTGAAACATTTGATTGTAGATTGAGCTGTAAGAGGGAAGGTGAATTTGGAGCCCTCACCACCCCAGGTGAGCAGATTCTGCATTGAGGGGCCACGTGATTGTAGATTGCTTTTGGGGCAATGCTCATATTCATTCTATTCGGTGATAGAGGACCTGGCCGTTGCCCTAGAAAGCTGATGGGGAAGTATTCTTTTATGAATATAGAAATCAAAAGGATCTTTCAGTATGTTCTTCTTAAGAGTGTCTATGCTGACACAAAGAGCAAAGAGACACTTTGTACCACTGATCTCACAGATTACTTATTTATTAAATAGATGAAACAAAATTATAGCTGTCCCTTTTCAATATTTAAATTTTTTTAATGATAATGCTTTTAAAATGCACAGAACATGAATGCAGGAGCTGGTGTGATAGGAGAAAGCCTTATTGCACATAATTAACAGACACATAATGTCTGGTAACTAGTAATTTCCTTCTAGCTGAGTAAGGAAATAATTTAATCATGTTGATCAAATGAATCCCAGGAGCCCAGTGTAACATTATGCCTAAAAAAAAAAAAAAAAGAAAGAAAAGAAAAAGAAAAAAAATCTACATTAACTGATAAAAGACCACTTAGTTAAAAAAAAAAAAAAAACACATGGTTCCCAACCTTGTTTAGGTATCCTTAATAGTATTTAAAATGCAAGCCTGATTTTAGGAATTGGCTTAATCTGACATTTCAGGTACATTATTTTCCAGCCCTGGCAAAGGCTACAGATATTGGTATGGTACACTTTTCTAGAACTGACAGAAACATAAGTGTGGCAAGATGTAGATTTCCTTCACCAATGAAAACGACTCCCTCACCCTTGCTTAGAGGACTGTGTAGGAGCTACAGGACAGGGTGCATGGCTGGGGAGTGGTTAGACCACACATCCATTTTCTTTTTTTTTTAAAGAATCTCTTTCCTAGAATAGCAACCTGTATTCAACAACGGAGTATAAACCCCCATTGCTCTTCTGTAAATTTCAGCTTAATATTGAAAACAGTCCAAGAAGAGGTTTTTACTCCAGATCATTCCCCCAGACAAATTACTCTTCAGTAGTATATATACTAGTCTTCATAGACTGGTGTTGCCTTTTGAAATCCTTTGTGGTCATCCCCATTGTTCTCCTGAACTACTTAGCCGAGGCAGCGAGCCACTTTCCTGCTAACTGAAGTCAGCTCTTCATAATGAGGTGATATAATTTAACACTTACCGTAATACATTTTATCCATCTATTGTTTGCTAAATAATTCCTGCAATAACACTTTTATCCTTTCCATAATTCTTCAGGGCAATGCTGGAGGAATAATATTTTTACTGCAGTGATTGATGACAGGTCCTGGTGCTATATAGCCACCATGAACGGAGGTTATTGATAAGCATCAGGGAGATTGAAGGGAGTAGAGGAGGCAGGGAAGCGTCCAGGGGTCTGTGCTGCGTGGAAAGAACGTCAGGGATCAGAGGGTTAACACCATTTTATGAGGTTGTAAAAATCTACCCCAAGATTCTTGTGTTAGCAATATTCTTTGTGTAAGATGTATGTTATTAAAACAAGTAGCAGCATCTGAATTAAAGTGACAGTATGATGGATGACGACTGAAGGGGAATCGGAGCTGTTTGCAGCATTTTGGGCTAGATGTGGGAATTCTGCCTCAGAGGCAAGGAGCTTGGCAGACACATTGATTCCAGGCTGAGGCATGTTCATAAATATGCCCCCAGAGAGGTGTGGCTTAGCAGAATTTACAAAATTATGTTCATGAATTATTTAACATTTATTTATGGATGCTATATTTAAACAGTATTTGCCAAGGCGAATGGACCATAGCTTACAGAGTGATCTTTAGAAATGCAAATTCTGCACAAGGCCGAGGTGGCTTGCACAGTGATGCTCAGCCTATCAAAACTATATTAGAGGAGAGGAGTCCACTGAAAATGGAGCTGCCCTCCTGAGACTCGAGGGGTTTCCTTGAGCTAGCTGAGGTCCAGAAAGATCCTGGGCAAGAGACGAGGTCAAGGAGGATTTTTCCTCTTTGGGAACGCAGTTACATCAATGGACACGATTGAGTTAGTTCAAATTTTAACACAATGATGAGTTTTTCTATCTACAGCAATGCTTTTAAGAATGGAGAATGCCACACTACTAGTTTGAGATTGAAAAGAAGGAAAAGAATTAGAAATTGCTGTAACCTAGACACCTCTCTAATCCTGTTTAAGGCCACATTCAAACGTATGAAGTGAAAGCTATGGCTCGTGAATTCATAATTCCAGCCTTCAATAATTTGGGATGGAGGACATGGCAGAGATCCTCTGCTCACCAGCCATCCTGTTTGTCCCCACAATTCCATTTTCCATCCCCTTTGATCTTACGTAGGACCTCATAGCTAGTTCTTGCCAAAGAAATGCAAATGGAAGTTGCATGGGTCACATCTGTAGTCAAGACCTTGCACGTTTTCTGTTGTCTCTCCTGTCATGGTAAATGAAGAGACCATATATTTCAGAAAGTTCTGCTGTAAGATAGTAGAGTCTCCAGTAGCCCATCCCTACTAGTCTGTTTGGGGCTGAGCCCCATCAACCTGCTTGGGATGGTAGCATGATTGAGAAATTGCGGTTGGGTTAGGTTAAGCCATTGAGATATGGGGGTTGATTGTTACTGCAGTGTAACAAAGACAGTCTTGACTAATGTGCTAAGTTGGTGCTACTCGGTAAGCCACCGTAATTGATGAAATAAGATGCTTGTGTCAGAATATAAGTCAGAATGCTACTCCCAGAAAGTCTTACCATGAAAAAAGTCAACTAAACCAAACAGCATGCTTGGTGACATAGTTGATTTGTTTTCTGACCCAGGTTCTTTAACTAACCACACCTGTTAGGGAATAGTTCACAGACATACTCTGAGAAGCAATGGACAATGGTACATATCCTCAAGTAGTTCCATTTCGTATTTTATTGTTTTACTTGGTTGATTGACATGTTTTAATGCTACTTTTGCCTCTCATTAGGCCCAAGCCTTTCCATGAAGGCTGAGGGAGACTCACAGAGGGAAAGAAAAGTGCAGTCTGAAATGGACAAGATCATTTTTTTCGGGAGACTGCCTTCATGATTTTGCCTTCCTGTGGATTTGAAACCCACATCTTACCCAAAAAGAAACAGAGCTAGTCTTTTTCATTCCCATTCCTCCTCTAGAATCAAAGGTATTTTTCTCCTCTAGCAAAATCACTGTAAATGTAATAATAACCTGATCAGTGGCAATATCAGAGTATTCCGGGCTACACAAAGCCAGGAAGCTAGCAATACAAACAGAAGATAAAGCAAAGAATCTGATTTTATTAGTTCCAGAAAAGACTCAGTGACGATCAAGAGAGGCAAGTCAAGGGGACTGAGTTCTACTTTCCAAAGAGGGGATAGAGAAAAATACTCTAAATATATGTGTATAGACAAAAGATTCTGCACAAGTTCAAACTCATCAGCTAATACGAAGGCTAGAAATTAGACACATAACTTACTGTCATGTTCTTTAACTACCATTTAAGTGATCGAATGTTTTTCCCTTTTTAGTTGATGATGTTGGTGTTGTAATGGTAGAACTACAACTGCAGTATCACTGGTACCTGCTTTTGCCACTTTTAAGCAAATATAAAAGCTAAGGTTGTGAACAACGATTTGATTTTACATGGCCTATATGTAGATTTTGAACTGATGTCTTCTTTTTAGTTTTTGTCTGATTATAAATTCCCTAGGATTGGTATATAAGTAAGCACGTGCATGCATGTGTGTGCACACACATACTTACACACACACACACACACACACACACACACACACCCCTCTAACTCAATACTTAGGGTAGTTCTCGTGCATGCTAAGAATTTAACAAATTATTGGTGTATGAGTGAATAAATCTGTGAATCTGTTTGTATTCCCCAAAAAGTAACTACAAAAAGCACTAACAAAACGAATAACAGAGGGTTAACTATGGTCCTTCTCAAGAATGGTATTAGCATCTTCAGTTGTGAACTCTGTATCTTTAACCAGCGTTTTGAATCAAGTGGTGCATGAACACTCCAGACGACTCTGTGGCTTGGTCCAAAGTGTTGAATTTTAATAAACAATCTTTACAAAACGTTTCAGAATTTTCAGAGGGTGTGCTAAGAAGTACCGGAGAATGAAAGATACAGGAGTATACAGATATCGAGGAAAACACATTGCTCTTCCCTTAGCCCTGGTCCTCCAGAAAGCAGAGCCTGAGGCAAAGATTAAAGTGCTTGTTCTTTATATCTGAGAAGCAGAAGCCCACAGTGGAGGAGAGGAAAGAGAGAAACAAGGCAAGGGCAGAGGCAAAGCAATGCAATGCTATGAGTAGTGGAGTTGACATCTGCTTCCCAGTGAACTGAAATGAGACACAGCAGGTTCCTCGGCATGTCTGGCAGGCCCTCAGAAGAAACTGCAGCTCAGAATAGCCCATGGAAGGACAGTATGAAAGGGAACTGAATTGCTTCACTCCCCTCAGCTCCTCTTTTTTCATTGGTCAATGCTTCCTCCATGGAATGCTAACTCTGATTGGGCTTGGCCTGAGGGGTGAAAGGCCACACTATCCTGGGCATTCATCTCAGACTACAGCCAGCTCAGTGAGCCCAGCAAAGTCATGCAGACCATGGCGGGCCGGGAGGCAAGTCACACCTTTGTAGAGAAGCAGGCAGTTGAGTCTGAGAAAGCACACGCAATTTGTGTTCAGCACCATTCTCCAAGGCTGTTTTTAAATTGAAGCGTCGTTCATTTACAATGTTGTGTTAGTTTCAAGTATACAGCAAAGTGATTCAGTTATACATATATATGTTCTTTTTCAGATTCTTTTTCATTATAGGTTATTACAAGACATTGAGTATAGTTCGCTGGGCTAAACAGTAGGTCCTTGTTGTTTACCTATTTTATATATAGTAGTGTATATATGTTTATCCCAAACTCCTAATTTATCTCTCCTTGCCCCCCTGCTATCCCCTTTGGTAACCATAAGTTTGTTTTCTATGTCTGTGACTCTATTTCTGTTTTGTAAATAATTTCGTTTGTACCATTTTTTTAAGCTTCCACAAATAAGTGATATCATATGATATTTGTCTTTCTCTGTCTGACTGACTTCACTTAAATATATATCTAAGGATTCCAAGGCAGAGCTGTATGTTGGTGGTTATTTTCCACAATGACCTCTAGCTTTTCCCCTCGTCTTTTCCCTTCCCTTGTCCACTACCCCCAGGTTCAGCGTTTACTCCGACCATATTTACTGCTACATCCTGCTCTTTGTGGGATCTGATGCTCAGAGCTGAGCATGCTCTGTAGTCAGTGCATGGTTATTGGAAGAATACTGGTGGGAATAATGTTGGGAATAAGTGCCATATTTTCTCTAAAGCCCTCCTCCTGTCTTCTCCAGTTAGATGCCCCTCCCCTCACTCTGCTCACTATACTTCTTATATTTTTGTTCAGACATTTGTCACTGTCACACAGGCCCATAATCATTTGTGTGTATTTATCTACTGTATTAAGTTGTTAGCTCCCTGAAAACCCAGACTCTGAAGGACAGGGAAATCTAGCAGAAGAAGTTTGAATTTTGGCGTCTGACAAAACTGAGTTCTCTAGGCCTCCCTTGCTTCTGGCTCTTATGGGTCATCTTATGGTTCACCTTTCTGAGTTTTATCTCCTCTTATGTAAAATTGCTGCAGTTATACCATATTTAGTTCTAGAGAAAACTGGCAGAGACAATATAAATATTGTGGCATAATGAGGCACCCGGAACATAGTACGTGCAAAATAAAGGTCAATTTTCCATCCTATTCATTTTTTTGTACCCCTCCCTCTCCCACCAGTGCAATGAGTGGCTACTGGAAGAAGTGTTTTCTAATTTGGTAATATTGGTGAATGCATGTAGAACTTACTATATGCCAGGCGGTATTCTTAGCACTCAAGAGTTTATTTATCTAATTCTACACGGTAGAATTTTTACTTAACAAACATATAACACTTGCTATATGCCAGACAGAGCTCCAAATGCTAAACATATATTCATCATTTTAATCCATATAACAGAGCTCCGTGGTTGGTACTATCATTCTCATCCCCTGTTTCCAAATGAGAAACCTGAGACACAGAGAGTTTCAGTAAATATCTTGCCCAAGTCTATATATCCAGTAACCTCTGGGATTTAAACACCATCAGTTGTGTTCCAGTCTGGTTCTACAGAATGTGGTATAATAGATTATAAAATAGCTTATAGGTGAATAACTCTCATATCTTTAAGAAGTTTTCATTACATTTAGTTAAATAATACTCTTCTAGAAATTGCTCAGTCCAGGACTGAGACGTCTTCCTATTGACCATTTGGCTCAATAGATCGGTTTTAAGCTATTGCAACCTAGCTCTGCAGTCAATTAGACAAAACTAGAATTAATCACTATCCAAGAATGATAGGACATTTGCACAAAGACAAGGGGAAAAGAGGGTTAACACTTGATTTTGAAAATATTTTTATTACTGTATCATACTGTTGTTCACATCCATATACTGTAGAATATTTCTTCCCAAAGATTTTTGCTTTCATATTCTTTGGATGTTGCACAAACCCTACCAGAGTTGACTCGTGTGTGTGTGTGTGTGCACGTGTGCACATGGGGAGGGGAAGGTAAAATTAAATTTTCTACTCCATAAAAAGTATAGCCATGAGAATAATAAAAATAAGAGGATATTTTCACAATAAAGTGCAATGCGAGTCTTCCAAATGAATTGAGATGGGGACCAATCCTACCTAGGTGACTAAGATTTCATGAAACACCAAAGAATGTTCATCGAGTGTTGAGCACACTCCAATATCCAGAGGACAAGAGTAAGCACATATTGAAAATCTGAAGAATTGAATTTTTAGTTAAGGCCTCAGTGGAATCAGATAAATTTTCCATATCATCTTCCTCTTTTCTTTCTTCCCCTCAGGCAAGAGCGTGAGACCCTAACATAAACCTAACCTTGTCATCATCTTAAAGGATATACTGTTCTTCCTCTTAGACCATATTTCATACACTTTTTTTGTTTTGCGGTTCGCGGGCCTCTCACTGTTGTGGCCTCTCCCGTTGCGGAGCACAGGCTCCGGACGCGCAGGCTCAGCGGCCATGGCTCACGGGCCCAGCCGCTCCATGGCATGTGGGATCTTCCCAGACCGGGGCATGAACCCGTGTCCCCTGCATCGGCAGTCGGACTCTCAACCACTGCGTCACCAGGGAAGCCCTCATACACTTTTTAGATGTGAGCTAAAATGGTTCACATTCTAGAGAAATGTATTTTGGCCTTATCAGTCCATCAGAAAAGTTGTTTAGCTCAGGTAGGATCAGGAGAATTAGGAGAGCCCTTCCTTAACACTATTCCTTTTGGGTTAAGGCAGATATGAATCATGTCTGACTTCTTACAAATGAAAAGGAAATAATCCCCTATGACATGTTATGCATTTTTTCTACCCTGAGGTCTTTCCCCTTCGTTTTGGTATTTACGTATCTGAAAGAGATGCTAGCATGGTTGATATTAGTTTGAAGAGGACACATTTCTTCCCTAAACCAAATTCTAGTGAAAAACCCACAGCAGTCCGATAAGGATCCTGCCTTTCATTCCCCCTCACCAAGGTCTAATTATCCTTGAATGACAAGCCTCAGGCACATGCCCATGTGATGAACTCATTCTTTTTCATCTTTTCTTTCCACTGTGGGTTTCAGCCTTTCTCTCCGGGTAAGCTGTGCCTTTGGCAAAATTGTGCGGCAGACAGGGAACAGGGGGTCAGACCCAACTATCCCAGGCTCTGCCTTCAGCAAGTGAAACCAAAAGCTCATTCTGCAATTGAGGTGCTCCTGGTCAGCTCTTGAGCCACGCCTATTTCCAGCCATCACCCACCTAAGCTTTCTCTTCCCATCATTGTGCTGATAAAAACCTCATTACCTTCCTAAGACTGACATAGTTTGGCCTCTTGTGTACATATCGCTTCCAATGGTTTGCCATCAGAATTGTTCCATTGAAACAGGCTCAAGTCTTTCCTTCCATTGCACTCAATATTAACCCATCTTGCAGGTTAACTCCAATACTCAGTTAAAACCTCGTGATACGATGATCTATTGGCATGGCTTAAACCACTCCAAAACTTAAAAAAGCAACATGTTCATTTCTTTCACGGTTCTGTGGGTTGACGAGGCCCATGAACAATTCCTGCTTGGTGTCTTTCATGTGGTTGCCCTCAAAAGGTGACAAAGCCGTTATCACTGAGGGCTCAGCTGGGCTGAACTGTATGTCCAAGATGACTCACCCCCCTGGCTGGTAGTTGATACTGGCTGTCAGCTGGGAGTTCACTTGGGGCTGTCAACCAGACTGCCAACGTGTGGCTTCTCCACGTGGTTTGGGCTGCTCACGGCATGGGGGCTTTGTTCTGAGATTGAATATTCCAAGAGACAGGAGACCAACCAGTGCAATGGCTGCCAGGCCAGTTAAGGTCTCTTGTGTGGAAATGGCACGGTGTCACTTCCACCAGATTCAGTAGTTAAAGCAATCACATTGCAGAAGAATACGGGCAACAGGACCACGTTTAGAAAATAGTTTTTCTAAGTGATATTAGACCTTAAAAACAATAGCCTATTAACTTTTCCTTGGGAAAAATCCCAGATAAACAGAATACAAATTCCTGTTTGTCTTTCTGGGGAAGCTAAGGGGAAAAGAGCTCAACTTCTCCCGCAATGAATCTGTAGTCCAGAAAAGAAACCTCAGTTATCTTCTCAAAGGACTTTATCTGCCTGATGTCACGATCTTGCCATGCCTACGCATTGCAGCAGTTAACATGGTAATAGGAGATAGAATTGTAAATCATCCAGCCCAGTGGTTGTAGCATTAGTAGATTAATGATTCAGTTGGTTGTGTGCAATGTACAATGGCAGAGGAAAGGAAGAAGGCTGGTTGGGGGGCTTCAACTGTGAAGAAACTAGCAAGGGGTCCACACCTAAAATCTGCAGGGCCTGGGCAGGACTACAAATGGAGAACCATATACTTTATGAGTAAATAGTTAAAGGATCTGAATCAAGTTAGCAGACTGTTAAAAAAGATATATTTCTTCTAAACCTCTCCATCTTTGACTATATTCATTTATAACACAAAACAAAGATGTAAAGCTAAAGTTTTTATAGCATTGAAAGTTGGCAAAATAGAAGAGGCTAGTGTATTCAATCATTGTTTAATGTCTAGCTCTTCTATCGATGCAACAGTGATATTGGATAAGCAATGATACTAACACATAATTCATAAATTATTATATACTTTTCATAAAATACATATTTTACCTTCATTTCAGCAAAATCACTGATTATGTTCCTATAATCAATAATTTTGCATAATTTATGTACTAATGCCAAATTTGACAGCCTTTTGTGGTTCATTGTAGCTTTATTCATTTCAGTTGATTTCAGTTTATTAATCTCAGTGTTCCATTTATTTCAGTTTTAGAAATTTTGCTCTCCTGTGGCAATAGCATCTTAAGTTGCCAATAAAATTCTTACATCAACACTTAGATTTATAAATAAAATAAGAATTTTGTATATCATGTTTGAACATTTAAATGGATTGCTTATGATAAATTATTATTATCAAAAGTTATAAATTATCTTAGCTTCTTCACACAGATTATTAACACATATTGCAATTTTCATCACTTTTTAAAACATTACCTAGATTTACACACTAATAGAAGGAATTGGTATAATATCTCATGTGTGGTACATGTAGGAACATACACACACATACACATATTTAAGAAAATTGTGAATTATTTAATGCTGAAAAGTGTTCCTTCAGCCATCACGATGTGCAAAAGCTTCCAAATGCTGCACTCTTTTTCTAAAATTGTTAAGTTGAAAGAATTGGAAATTGGAAAATGAAGAAAAATAAGAAAATGGATGCTTGAAAATGATACATTGTTATGTGAGAACATATGCCATTCATCCTGTCTAAGAAGAAGGACATGACAAATTAGTTGACTTATCTTCTCTTCACTAAATGCTTTAGTTGCTCAAATAGTCCTGCATCTGATGCAGTATCTCCTCTGAGGTCAGCAACAGTATTGCCCACAAACCTTCCTGGCGTTCAGATGCAAGCTGCTTTTTGTTTTGAAGACATAGGAATAGATGTGGAGAACTGTTCCCCGCCCCAGGGCTTCAGCGATGGTAGTTGCAATATTGCGTGTTTAGGGTCATGCTGGGCCAGTGCTGGACATCAGATCCCGAGCAGCAGAATGCCCATGAGTCCCTCAACATATTTGATATGTGTGTGTTTGTGATATGCTTGTCCTTCTTAAGTGTGGAGCTCAGGGTAAGGCCCTCTTTCCAGGGTCCAAGCATACTAGCTAGGAAGGTTTGGCCATCCTCGCATCTCATTACTCAGCTGCCTTACCATTCCTTCTCCAAATCTTTCTAACATCCACTATTTCTCCTCCTCTCCATGGTACACTGATTCCTTCTTCCCATCCATCTTTCTTTTAAAACCTCCGTCTTTTCTTCCTTGTTTTTCCCACTCCCTTTCCTTTCTTCCCTTTTCTTTCATTGTAATACCTCTTTTTAAAATAAACTTTTCTCAAGAAATACATTGCACACTGTTTCTAAAATGTTTGTGTGTTGGGAGTTGGGGATGGGGAATATATAAAATTCCCAAATGGAATATAAAAAAGTGAAAGCGTTCCCTCCCTTTACACTCCTCCAATACACATATTTCCTAGAGGAAACTACTGTTGAGATTTTAATTTTTATATTTCTGGGCCATTTTCTACACATTTCAAAAGTACATATTTTTTAAACAATTGTAAGTAATCAGACACATACTGTTTTATAATTTATTTGTTTTCCATTCAGCAATAAATAGTGAATCTCTTTCCATGTCAGAACTTTTAACTTATATATAGTATTTTATATTATGAATGTATCATTTATTTAACCATTACTGATAATTGCAAATGTAGGTTTTCTCCAATTTTTGGTATTATTAAATATGCTGCAATAAATATACTTGCACATTCATCTTTATGTACTTGTGTATAGAAGATGTATGCCTAGACTTGGAGCATGTGATTAAAAGAAAATTTTAAAATTTGATAGATTTACAAAATATCCTTTCAGAACTCTTTTATATTCCTACCACCTATATATGAAAAAATGTTTTTCTCCTCAATTTTCCTAACACAAATTGTTATCAAATCTCTTTCAAATTTCATTTTCCTTATTTTTATAGACTAAATGTAATAAAAGAGATAGTCTGTTGTCCCAATGTGTATTTTCCTGATTTTCTAATGAGACTTAGCATCTATTCTTGTTTATTATTCATTTATAAATCACTCCTAACATATTAGGGATAAAACTTGGCTACATATGCAATAAGTAGCTCTATTCCTTTGCTTCATCTATTTATACCCTATTTATGTTATATATCTATGTCACAGATAAATTTCTCACTCTGTGCTTTGTTTTCTTCTTTGTTTATAATGTCTGTTTACTTAGAGAGATTTTTACTTTGTACATGGTCAGACTTGTCAGTTTTATTTTTTATGGCTTATGCTCATCCATTTTTTCTTAAGAAAGACATAATCTACCACAATAATAGAAAATATTCTCCTTTTTTCTAGTAAGTTTATTATTTTGTACTGTTTATTAGAAATTTAATCCATCCAGAATGTATTTTAGAGATTAAACCTTATAATATTCCGTATACATGTAATTGTGCCAACACTTTTTTATTAAATCCTGTGCCTCCTGATTTAAAATGACATCTTTATGACATATTAAATTGTCATATTTATAAGAGTCTGCACTGCCTATTTTGTCCCATTGATCTATTTGGTTAATCAACATTGTTTTAATTACTAAAATGTTATGATTTACTTTAACATCCAAAAGTGTTCTCCCTCCCATTTTAATTTTTATTCCAAATTTTGACGATTCCTACCCATTTGCTTTTCCAAATATAGTTAGGAATCAATTTTTCATATTAATAAGTGTTTCACTAGATTTTTTCATTGAAATTGCATTGAATTTATAGTAGTCTGGGTTACATTTATATTCTATCATAAATATCTCTTATTTTACAATGAGATGTATGAGATGTCAGGTCAGGTTTTATACAGTTCAGTAAAGTATTATAATTTTCTTCGTATTGTTCTCACACATTGTCAAATGTATTCCTATGTATATTATAGCTTTTGTTACTATTGGGAATAGTCTTAACTTTCCATTTAGTTTTTATAAAGGAAAGCTTTTGTTTGTTTATTTATGTTTTATCTAGCCACATTTTGAACTATCTTATCAGATCCAATCATTTTTAGTTGATTTATCTTTAAATTTTTTAAGAAAATAATTTTTCAAGGTTTAATTATAACATTTTCAAGCATATAGCAGAGGTGAATTTTAGAGTTAACATCTATATACCTACAGTCTAGATTAACCATTACAGTCTACCATTAACACTGTACTATACTTGCTTTATCACATATTTTTTCACCTATACATTTTTTCCACTTATCAATGTACATTGAATTTTGAAATATTTCTAAAGGATGTGCAGATATCAGTACATTTTCTCCTATAGACCTCATCATTTATGGCTTTAGAGTTTTATATTTGTTTACATTTTTCTTTTGAAATTAAATTTACATACAATGAAATATACAGATCTTCACTGAGTTTTGACAAATGCACAAACATGGTGACAGAAGCTCATTACCCCCAAAGTTCTCTCATTCACCTTTCTAGGCACTCTCTGTTCTCATCTTCCCAGAGGTAACCATTATTCTGATGGTAACAGAGGGAGTGGAGTGGGGTTGACTACTTTAGAAAGTAACACTCATAATGAGATCTAAAGGAACAAGACACAGCCATTCAAAGAGGCAAAGGAAAGGTGTAAGTGCACAGGCCCTGAAACAGGAATAAGTTCGCTGTGTTGAAGGAAAAGCTTGGTATAGTAGAATAAGTGGTATAGGACATTGTATGAGTTAAGGGAGGAGAGTTAGACACCAGCTAGATCATGAAAAGCTCTATAGGCCACAGTGAACTTTGGATTTTACTCTGTGATCAGGGGCACGGTAGGATTTTAAACAGAAGGGTAGCATTATTTGAGTTACATTAAAACAGATCATTTTGTATGCTACGTGCAGAATAAGATTAAAAACAAGGCCATTACAGGATCAGAAAAGACATGATGGTGGTTTGCATTGGGATCATGGTGGGCCAAGTCATTGAGGACAATATGATAAGAATTGAATATGACTCCTAAGGCTTTTGTTTGAACTGCTGAATGGATGGTACACTTTTGATTGAGGTAGGAGAAGGCTGAGGACAGAAGCACATTTGGAGAAGTAGGGTGTGAATGTGTATGTTAAAAGGTGAGTAGGAGGGAAAGAATAGATAAAAAGTCAAAGATGAGATCCCTATTAACATACAACTGGAGAGGTTAAGGAGCAGTTGGATATATGAACCTGAAACTCAAGGAAGTGATCAGGGCTAAAGTTGAATGAATAGCATATAGATTAAGTCACAGAGTGGGGTGAATTTGCATAGGGACTTAGTATAGATAAAGAGGAGTTCAGGTCAAGATTGATCCTGGGGCAATGAACACATAGAAGAGGGCAGAGGAGGATGAGCTTGAATTGGAACAACTTGATAAATTAAATGGAAGCCAGGAGAAAGTAGAGGCAGATAAGACAAAAGGACACATGCTTCCAGAAGGAAGAAATGATCAGATGTATTGACTACCTCTGAGATGTTGACTAGGATGAGAACTTGAAGGCTACCACTGTCTTTGGCCACATGGATGAAGTTGATAATCTTGACAGGGGGAAATTCAGTTCAGGGGGATTGAAAATAAACTCAAAGGATTTGTCCAGTGAATAGGAAATAAAGAAGTAGAAAAAGCAAGTGGTTTTGATTTATTTCAATGAAATACACAGAAACAACCCCCTGAGTTAGGCAATTTTTCACGATATGCACTTAAGTAACAAAGAGAAAAAGTCATTTCTTCAGTTAACTTCTCAGACCCTGCACCGTTTCCTTCCTTGGACATTCCCAGGTTAATGGAGTAGATTAAGGAGTTAAAGCAACAAACAAATACAAACTTTGACCACTTTGAGTTGGTGTGAAGGATATTCCCGTGTCTCTCTGGGTCTATCAAAAGTATATTGTTTCTATTGTGAAATATTGCACTGGTCATTAATTATCCCATTTGGGAAGTTGCTCGTTACTGCTGAAATTTTCCACCAGAAATCTTGGACATGATACAGGTCTTCACTTTGGTTCCATTAAGATTTTATTTTAATACATCTAACCTTCTGTCTGACAAAGGTGATCCCCCCCAACCCTTGTTCTACTTTCATCTTTAGTGTAGTGCCAAAAATGAGCTTTCTCATGCACAGTCTTATTACTGGTAGCAATTGTGCCCTATCAAGTGACTCTTCTGGCAGTCAGCAGAAAGATTAAAACAGCAACAACAAAAAAAACCCTTTCTTTTCACTTAGAACATCCTGAGAGTCTTGATCTAATGTTTTCTCTCTTTTTTTATGAATGATTTCAGGAAAATGGAATAGAAGTATACGATCACTTTACAGCTCTCTTCTTTCTTTATGAAATAAAGACACGTTGAAAATAGTGTCTTCTACCTACTATCTCAATGATCCTAGTGTGTGACTGATACTCTTGGAGAGAATCTTGCACTAATCTTCTTAGACATATTCATGTTTCTCTCCAAAGTCTTGATTCTGTTGAATAGAACTAAAATGGTAGGGGAAGAATAGTATTCATGTTTTCAAAGGCTAGAGTAACTTTGGAAGTCTTTCTAGGAAAGAGACCTCTTGCAAACTAGGCAAAATGGACAAAGCCACACTTTTAAAGGAAGTTTTGATAGACTTTGTGAAAAAAAGACCCCAAATAGACATTTGACCACGTCACAGTTTTGGGGAGGGCAGTTATCACTCAGGCCTTTCCTGCATTATCTATAAAACAGTGTTTGCCCAAGAGGAACAAGGAGATCTGGCTTTTCAGAGAGGAATTTGATGGGTTTGTAGAGAAGAGCAACTGTAATAAGAAAGTATTCTTAGAAGCTAGATGGAAAATGCTATCTGTCGAAAACTACCAATGTCATAGCACTGTCATGCCATAAATTTAAAAAAGCATGAATTCCTCTTAGATTTCAGTAGCTGTTATATCTACAGAAGAATTCATGCTCTGGAGAGCGACTGATATTCTTTTTCATTGGGGCAAAATTTTAAGAATTCTAAGTCTAAAACTGACTTGAACCCAGAAATGCTTGTAAAAACCAGAACTCTGCCAGTACCACATTGGAAAGAACTTGCCGGACTGAAAGTCAATGTAAATAGATCAAGATTTGTGTCTCCACAAGTTTACTTGTGTATAACTGAGTTAGCAATCACCTTCAATGAATCAAAAGAACACATTCTAGAATGTGATTCTGGAGTGTAGAGCTTGATGAACCATTGCGCCACAAACCAGTCTTGTCTGTTAGATACATGGTAAAGTGAACCATAAGGAACTGTGTCTGAAAAGCTTTCTGATATGAATATAGTGGTCATAAATGTAACTGTGAAAACATTTCCTTCTAACTGCGGGTCAACCCTAATATGTTACCAGGGTTAATGTTGCCCTTATCTAGGAAATAATAAAGGAGTGGTTGTATCCACATCCCAGAGGAAGTCCGAAGGGAACTTTGAATTGTTTATAATGATTGCTTTCCATTGGCCTGAATGAATTAACAATCTCCTTGTTGATTGATATTCGGTCTGTGCCAAAAAGATAGAGAATTTTAAGCTTGTAGATGGAGAATGTACCACGAATTAAAGAGAGGTTGTCAGCAGATACCAAGATCTGCTGGAGGAGAAATGCTTAGTCTGTGATTATTTAGGAGCTGTTTATCTAAGCTCTTTGTTTATCGTCTAGTTATTTTTTTCTTTCATGTAATAGGATATTTTATTAAGGTTCTACTCTATGCCAGAGTCTGTGCTAATGCTTAATATGCATTTTACTCACAGGAATAGGTACAATGGATACTCTATACTACAAATTAAAATTTGGGACTAAGAGATATTAAGAATCCTGTTGAAATTGGCCCATATAGCAAGTGGCAAAGCTTAGGATTTAGAACTTAGGCATTGTAACTCTAACTCGTGTATTTTTAAAAACTTTTTCCTATTTATTTATTTATATTTATTGATTTATTTTTATTGAAATATAGTTGCAGTACCATAGTATATAAATTACAGGTGTACAATATAGTGATTCACAATTCTTAAAGGTTATGTTTCATTTACAGTTATTATAAAATATTGGCTATATTCCCTGTGTTGTACAATATATCCTTGTAGCTTATTTATTTTATACATAATAGTGTGTACCTCTTAATCTTCTACCCCTATACTGCTCCTCCCCACTCCCATCTTCCCACTGGTAACCACTAGTTTGTTCTCTATATCTGTGAGTCTGCTTCTTTTTTGTTATATTCACTCTTAACCATTAAGCTATGCCATCACCTCTAACCTCAGGAGTGGCCTGTGACTCAAAAGAGGAGACAAAGCTTAAATCAATGAAGAGAATGAAGAAATTGTTTCCACTGAAGACTAGCTTTGCATTTCCAATGAGACACATTTTTTCCTGCCCTCCATTATCAAAATGAACAGAATTAGATATGCTCCTTTTTTTCTTGAAAAATTTGGAAAGCACCTAGTCGTTAATTAGGGCAGTCTACTGCAAAATATGTTACGATTGCTCCTGGTGTCTAGAAATTGCCATAGCATTTATGAAAACTTGGATCAATCGATACTCAATAGTTATTATCTTTTTACTGTAAATTTGACAATTAGAAGAAGGTGTTAGAGATGAAGGCTTCTCACATAATTTTATGCATGAGTAATTCCTGGAATAGATTCCAAGAAGATAAAGGAGGATAATAGGATAGAAGGATATGAGAAACTTGAAAACCCCAGTATGTAAAAATTGATGAGATAGTGCAATGCCAGAACATTTTATTCACACTTTAAGCTTCTGGGAAAAAATAATCAGTGGGGATCAACTTATCCAAGGTTATCCAATTGTTGTTCCTGGCTGAGCAATTCAGTATTTGAGATTTTATTGTGTTTATCAAAACCCTAACACTGTACTTAGAATATTCTCAATCAGCTTTACTTCATTCTTTGGAATTGGGGAGCAATTCTACATTGTAGGATAAGTTACTCACAGATAATTCTTTCCTTTTATCAAACAGTCATTTATGAGGAATTTAGTTTTGATTAAGTAGAGGGTATTAAACATTTTTCCAGTAGGAACTGTCATGACTGACACTAAAACTCTGCTGAATGACACACAAATCCTCTACCCATTTATTTTTTCACTTTAGTGTTTGAAAAGCTGATAATACCCTGCTCAGTCTTTGGTTTGCTGTCAAAAATATGTTTTTTCTGGCCAAAGATAGTAATAACTGTCATTTTACCAAAAGGCCATGGTACATTTTTATTTCCTTTTTTTGCTTTGGGAATAGAAACTTAAGCATCAAGATCGGGCCACTTACTTGACAGAGCAAGAATCAGAGGAAGCATAATAATATAAGAAGAATTTTGGAAGGCAGTTATGCTCACCACTGTACCACCAACACTGTACAAAATGAGTTTTTTAATATCTTCAAAATCTATAAGGAGTGACTGTCATCACCTAGAAACTTACACGTGACTTAATATCACAAATTCCAGGTCACCTAGAAACTTTTACCTCAGATGGTTTTTAAAGTTGTCCTATCTTGTTTCGTGATGTTTGCAATAATAATGGACATAATTTCCTTTATCCAGCTTGCCCTAGGAGTAAGATGACTTTTCATTTATTGTCCAAACTGGACCGTAATTTGAGTGAAAGGTGCACTATGAATGATTACACTGCAGGTGCAGGTAAATGCTGTCACCTAACATTAGAGCATTTGCCTTAGACATGAAACAATTCATGATTATAGAAACTGAGAAGTCTTAAAATTCAAAATAGTTTGAAAAGCAGTATGGCTTCCTTCTCTGGAGGACTTTAAGAGTATATTAAATAGCCATGGGATTTTATTTCAGGAGTTTTCTCTAGATGCCCAGGTTTCAAATTCTAAGCTTGCCAAGACAGTTGTATTATTTAGTTCAGCATATCAGAACATGTTTGTTCTAAAAACCCCACTGTTTCTTCATTTCACGTATTCTCCCTCTTCAGTTGAGGACTCCATCTCTTCTTTCCTGGATTACTGCCTCTCTGTAGGAATGGATAGGTCTGCAATACAACAACTATCTGTAAGCAAGATTACTAGTAGTTGGTATATTCCCAGGCCATGCTCTCTCTCTTCTCTATAATAAATGCCCCTCTACCCACAACAGTGGGGACTTAGGTCACACTCATATGTGACACAGCTTAGATTGCTCAAAGATGATTTTCACCAAGAGGAACCCTGACCCAAACTGGACCAATCAGATCCTAAATACTTTTTAGGAGTAGGGACCCTGGGAGGATGACTGGTCTTCATTGATTGCTTGTACTGAATCAACGTGAAAAGAGAGATAAGATGGTCATTTTTGGTCATATGGATGGGGAAGTCAATATGGTGTGAGAACAAGAAGAATAAAACAGATCTTCCAAGACAAACAGAAGCAGGGGGCTCATGCTGGAAAGATGGAGAAAAATAATTGAATCTCCTGCTCTTCTGGCCAAAGCATCTTCCCAATGACTCTCTTCCATGTGTCCCAATTTTATCATCTCCATCACACTTATCAGTGTTCGAAATGATCTTTTAAACTTACTTTTTCATGTGTGTATTTTTTATTCCCGCTTGTAAAAGGTATTCTGTGATGGCAAGGACTTTAGTGTGCTCCATGCTGTCTCTTGGGCACCTGAAATAATGTGTGTACCGTAGCCGTGGATACACTTGATATTTGTTCACTGAACGAACCCATGAATAAGTATTTAAATTAATTTCTGTTTCTTGGTAGTTCAAGAAGTGAGGGCCATAGAATGCGTGATAAGGTCAGAAGGAAAATCAGAACGTGGGGCATGACTCCAACAGTGGAGACATTGTGGCGATTTCTTCACCAGGCTGAGGTCCCACTGTGAGTTTTGAAAGAAGATGAGGGGGGATGTGATAGGGAGGAAGAAGCTCCCAAGGTGATATTGGGGAATTCAGAGGATAAGCCCTCCATCTGGCAGTTTTCCTGGGTGCTGCCCTGTGTGTCAACCCAGCCAGCTGCCAGGGGAGCCTGAGAAAACAGAAGCTGGAGATAACAGAAGACTCGGGGCCTTTTCCATCAAATGCAAACTTTCACACCTGTCAGCAATCAATCAAGAGGTTTATGGGCCTGCAATATTTACACTCTAATTAAAAAATCATAAAGCAAGCACCCTTTCAGGTTGCAGAAAAACAAACTCCAGAACTTCGATAGCCACGCTGTTAATCAGTTACTTCTAATGATTCCGCCCAGCACTGATGAAGCATTTCCTCAGCCCCAAAGAGCCGGTGGGAGAAAGTGGGATTGGCACCAGAGAACAGCCTTCACAGGTGGCCAGAAACTTTCCAGTTTAGGGCACAGTCTCCATCTGGCGCTTGGGAAAATATTTTTGACACACCTAGTTGGCAGCCTGTGTTTTTCCTCTGTTTCCATGTGGAACTGAAGGCCATTTACCATAACGTAGATATGGAGGTGGCATTGGGCACCTTGAGTTGGGTTAGTGGTGGACAGAGGATTCAAAGTAGGGGAATAAACTACCAATGGAGGCGTCAGTCTCACCATGAGCACCTGGAATTGCACACCTGGGAACAGGGCAAAGTTGAAGTTCACCTTCATCCTTTTGGTGTCTCCTGCCCATCTGGTGGCTCCCTTCTCCAGCCAGAGGCCAGACCCACCTGTTGCTGTTGGCTATACCAAGTAGCCCAGGATGGTTCTTGGTGCTCCTGCCTCCTTTGCATCCCTGCCACCCTCTCTCTCACTGTTCCCTCACCTCTTTCCAATTCCAGGGGCCTTGGTCCAGCTCCTGGAGCGGACAGAGCTCTCTCCCTTCCAGGGCTCTATTCAAGCTCTTTCTTCTCACTCTTCACATAGAGCATCCCTTCTCACTGGTCAGGTCACCCATCACTTTAGAGTGGCCTGCTCAAATTGGAGAAGCCATCTCTGTATTTTGTTTGTAAAACACCCTATCTTTATCGCAGCACTTTTCACAATCAGTCATTAGATGCTTAGGCCTTTGTCTCCTTCTTGAATGTCTGTCCCTTTCGCCATGTTTTTAGTCACACAAGAGCAAGTACCACCTCTCTTTTATTCACCGCTGAACACACAGTAGCTAGTACAGTGTTTGGCAAATAGAAATTTAATATACACTTTTTGAACGAATGAGTGCATGAACAAATGATTGAATGCCAATAAATCACACTTTCCGTGACGGTAATGTGGCTTTCCAAGATGACAACCAGGATGAAAGTTCCAGAAAAAATTGGTCCCTATTTTGTTTCGCTGTCACTGCCTAACCTGGGTTATACAATATAGAGTTTGTTTCCTTCCCTCTTTAACCCCGAAGGGGATGCCAATGGTGGGAACTTCAATGGCTGTAGATAAGAGGGTGAAGGCCACGTTTTGGCAGGTATTAATTTACACCATTTGTAAAATACTGCTGGGGCTGGTGGGAAAAGTCCCGGTCCTGTGTTCAGTAGCCCTGATTTCGAATACTGCCTCTGATATGCATTAGAGGAAGTTGTTTTACCTTTATGAGCTTCAGTTTTCTCACCGATTCAGTAAGGATGAACTGAGCTACTGTATGTAAAAGTCCTTTGCAGATGACCGAGAAGGCATGATTATGTTGTGATTTTCGTGACACTCACTGTAAAGCTTCCTGCCTTAAGAGTGACACGGGATGCCCTGTTTTCAATCTGGGTCACTAGGTTCACACATTCCTACCTGCTTTCACCCCCTGGCCAGAGCCCTCTCTGGTGGTTCTCCCGTTTTTGTACTCCGACCCCATGCTTGCCTTGGATTCTGGCCATTTGGTCGCTTATAGGAGGATGATTCGGAGGCCTCTGGGAATATCACTGAAAGCACTAACCCTACCACCCTCCACCGTTCTTGTTTCTTGGGCTGTATTAGTTTTATTAGCAAAATAACACAGGCCCAGTGAAATGTAATGGACTTCTACCTCCAAAGATAATGAGAGCCCCATTCACTTGCCGATTCAACATAAATGTGACCACAAAAAGAAACCAGTTTTTATGGGCACATGCTCCCAACACGGATCCCACTGGTGTGGTGCTGCTCTGGCACTTGTGAAAAAATAAACCCTGGGAAATCACTGGGTTGCAATAGGTTTCCTGTCAAATACAGGAAAGAAACAGCTGATGTCTGAATTTGCTAAATTCTGCTGATTCAGTGAGAGGGTGATGCGCGCAGCTAACGAGGGAAACATTCAGGTATGTGAATTAAAGCTTGGAAACAAAGTGTGGGTTGTAATCAGTGCATCCTATATTAGGTTCGAATCATTATTTAGTGAGTGCTTCCCAAAGAAATTAGAAAAGAATCCCAAGCCTACCCGGGCTTTCTGATTCCCCCTTCTCATTGATGTAATGTAAAAAAATACCCATTCCTTGCCTCTTTTTCAATTCTGGAATTTATAAGTAATGCTCAGGTGACCTTGATCTCATGTGAGGTGGAAATAAAGCTGATATTATTATCTCATCTACATTAATGTGAAACCCTGCATAACAGAGAGGTTGTGTGATTTATCAAAAATCACACAGGGAGTCACTGGTGTAATCATAGTGCAAAGGTTCACGTTCTCATCTCCCTGGCAGTAGATATTTTGTTCTCTGGGCTGGACTAGCTCTTCAAATTCTCATCATACGCCTTCCCTTGCTGGTCTGTTTCTGAGGAAAATACACGCATGTTCACACACACCCACACCCACACCCACTCACCCATATACACAGAGGCACACAGCCCTTGACCATTGAAAAATTGTCCCAAAGAGTTCTATCACTATACCTACCCATCCCATCCATCCCATCAGTCCACCTACCCACCCTCCAGCCACAATCCATCCATCTAGGATTGCCAGATTTAACAAAAATACAGGACACCTAGTGAAGTCAGAATTTCAGATAAACAACAAATAATTTTGTAGTATAAGTCCCATGTAATATTTAAGACATGGTTTAACAGAAACTCATATTTCACTGGGTGTCCTGTACCTTGTGTTTGTTATCATTGTATAGATAAGAACACAAGGCCCAGAGAGTTGAGTAATTTTCTCCCATTTACTTAGTGACCATGCTGCTAAGTTTTAAAGAGAGAGTTTCTGTGACTCTGCTTCAGGAATCAAACTCAGTGTTTAAATTCAATATTTTAGACTTAGGGCATTTGAAGACCAATATGGTAGGCACTCTTAGTCACTTACCCAATTGCCATTCCCATTGCCTTATTTCTTCCTTGCTGGAAGACCCCAGTTTTAGGGGTGCCCCTGCCTAGCCACACGTGTGTGCAGGGAAATGGTCTCCTGCAATGAATTGTTATCATGTGATTGGTTTAGGCATCAATATATGTCCCCTTCCTGGCCAATGGGATTTGAAAGGAAGTACGCAGAGAAGTTGCTGGAAAAGATTTTTCTTGCTAATAGCACTGTGTACGTGGTGAAAATGCTTTTCTCCTCTGCATGCCTATAATTGTCTAAACATCATTCTTGGGACGACTGCAGGCACTTATACAGGAAGGGAGAACTCCCCAGTGACTTCTTTTTCCCCAGAGGCTTGGTTTTATTGTATTCTTTTTCCTTAATGAGATGTGATAAGCTCAGGTGGCACTACACAGAGTCATGTGACAGGGCAGAGCTGCCGGATGGGGAGCTGGGTGTTGGGAAAAGCCATCTCCTAAGGCATGGCTCGTTCCTGCATCTCACCCCCTGGCCTGCCTCACTTCCCTCAGTGGTCCCTGAGAAGGTAGCTTATGGGGCAGCGGAGTCTAAAGGCTCAGGGACTGATGGGGTTGGGGAAGGGAAGAGCCTTCCAGAGAAACACTTGGGCCAAACTCTGGCTCTGGGGCTCCACCTGGCTTGGCTTAAGAGTTCCAGAAGCTCTTAGGAGATTGGGATAGCCTGGGAGGAGGCTTGTCTCTCTCTGTTAACCTCTCACTGGTCAAGCCAGTGAGAGGCTCCCATCTGTATCTTCCTCAGGTAGGGAGGGATGATGAACCCTCTCTCCCACGTGCCTCTCCAATCCATCAGCACTGCGTCTGGGGCAGAATAACATGGAGTGGACAGGGAGAAAACATCTGCATCCTTGGGGATTGTTGAGCTACTGAATTTCCTGTAACTGTCCTCACTCTACATTTCTTATTTTGTGAAATAATAAGTCCTTTTTCTATGTAAAAACTCTTGGTCTACTGCCTGCAACCAAAAGCATCCTCAGGGAGACAAAACACCAGACTCCACGGAAGAGATGGATTGAATGGTGTTCGGTGTTCTTTGATCCCTACAAAACTACACACACACCCTCAACATATTTTGGGTAGAATTTCAGCGAAGAGGACTCCTGTCACCTCAGACTCTTGATTTCCTAAACTGTGAGTCCTAAGTTTGTTTTTTGGGCAAGGGCTCCTTAGGTAGCCCTCCCTAATAAGACTTTCTGAAAAGGTATTTTCTCCTGGAAAACTGCAAAGGAAAACCACGTCTTGCCCATTCATGCTACTTTTCAGAGGCATATGGAGATCTAGGTTCCTCGGACACCTGCATGAACTTACTATACTGGCTCTCAAGTTAGCATCTTTCCAGTGTGTTTTTTCCACATCACATGTGGAACATTTTTAATAAACAAATGTTTGTTGAATTTGTGCTCAGCTATCTGGTAGGTCTTTTTATTTTCAATTTCTATTACTGTTTCTTTTATTTACTTTTTTAAATTTATTTTTTATTGAAGTATAGTTGATTTACAATGTTTCAGGTATACCCCGAAGTGATTCAGATATCTCTTCTTTTTCAGATTCTTTTCCCACTTAGGTTATTACAGAATATTGAATAGAGTTCCCTGAGCTGTACAGTAGATCCTTGTTGTTTATTTTATATATAGTAGTGTGTATCTCTTAATTCCAAATTCCTAATTTAGACCCACCCCCATATCTGGTAGGTCTTGTAGGCAACAACAATATGTAGAGAAACTGACCTCAAGGTGATTGTCTACTTTTTGGGAAAATATAATAATAATAATAAGTTCATCGATTTAGAATTTTTAAATGTTTTCAAAGACTGTATCTTATACTGAGCAACACTTTAAAAAGTTCTCAATTTGACAAGGTAATATAATACATGGAATAACAATATAAAACTAATATATTTTGAGCTAACATTTAAGGCATATATCAGTAACTCTCAAATTTTGCAGAACATCAGAATCAGGAGAACTTGCTAAAAATTCAGATTCCTAGGCTCCATCCCACACTAGGAGTTTGATTCAGTAGGTCTTGAGTGGGGAACAGAAATTTGTTTGTTTTTTTAAAAATGTGCATGTGATTCTGATGGTCCATAGAGTATATCCTGAGGAACATTTAACCCATAAGAATCACAATTATTAGCCAGAAAATGGTGAGCCCAATGTTGGCTTAAAGCAGAAGAGACCTGTTGCTGACCCTGAGGGTTTCTTGAAGCCGGGAGAGGGCCTGTGCGAGGCAGCTGCTCTTCAGAACTCTTCTGTTCTTCAGCAGAGATCTCTGACATTGAGGAGATGTCTTGGTGGTATTCAGGTCCCTTCAAGGCCTGGGAAAGGCGTCTGGGAGGCAGCTACGCCCTACAATGGCTCCCCTCCTCAGGAGCACTCCCCAAACCTGAGGAGACTTCTTGCTCGCCTTTAGGGCTCCCCAAGGACTGGAAGGGCACCTTCTAGGCAGTAGCTTCTGAGTAATCTCCTCTTTAATATCAGCGCTCTCTGAGCCTGAGATGATTCGGTGCTTGACTTTAGGCCCTGACAAAGATTTGGAATAATGATTTGGAGGCAGAACCCACAGAAGTGTAGCCCTCAAGGTCAGAGTTTTCTGAGCCTGAGGCTTGCTGTACTATAAACCTCGTGATAGACTGGAGGGACCCATGGAAGGCAGCGTCTCCATAGAAATGCACCCCATGGCAACAGCACTCTCTGGACCTGAGAAGATGTACTGGACTTTATTTCTCACTAAGGATGAAGCAGGACATCCGGGAGGCCGTGGCACCACAGAAACACACCCCGTGACAGCAACACTCTCTTCAGACACCTTCAGTCTTTGGGCCTTTAGTCTTCAGAGAACTTTAGGCCTCACTCCTGGCTGGGAAGAGTGTCTGGGAGCAGGGGCTGGAATGAAGTCTGAGAGTCAACAGATCCATAGAAATGCTCCATCAACATCAACACCCTCTGGGCCTCAGGAGATCTGCTGCTCCACCATTGGTCTTATCAGGGACCTCAGCCCCGCTGTCTGGGAGGCCAAGCTCTTTTTACACACTGCCCTTGCAGGAGCATTCCAGCTTTGCTTTATGTCACACTATGGACACTTACAGCTCAGTCAAGGATAGAAAAGTGGCTAAGGAGCCTGTGTTTGTCCAGCCATGAAATAGGCCAGTTAAGCTGAGGCCTAGAGAGAGAGGCACTCTCTCTTCCCCGTCAAGCACCCAGAGGACAGAACACATAGCTTACAGCCCTGCTGCTGCAGCTGCTGCTTCCATCAGCACTGGTTTCTCAGATCAGCTCTAGTCTGGAGGGAGCCTTGGAATTCAGCTCAATATCCCCAGCTCTGCCCACGGTAGGCCTGTCACAGACAGAGCAGACTTTTGCTCCTAGAGCAACCTCCTGACATTAGTGTATGCATGACAAATAATGCCTTTAGAGTGTAAATTATTTAAGTTCGTTAACAAATTGTATATGTATCTATTACAGTTAATTGACTCACCTAGAAGTAGACTGTGTAATGTCTAATGAAAGGAAACATAATAATAATAGAAGACTTACTATGATACTGTGATATTGGTCCTCTTTTAAGAGCTTCTACGTGGAGTACTGTATTTTTAAAAATTTATTTTATTCAAGTATAGTTGATTTACAATGTCGTGCTAATTTCTGCTGTACAGCAAAGTGATTCAGAGATATATTATATATTTATATATATACACACACATACACGTTCTTTTTCATATTCTTTTCCATTATGGTTTATCACAGGATATTGAATATAGTTCCCTGTGCTATACAGTAGGACCTTGTTGTCCATCCATTCTATATATAGTAGTTTGCAACTGCTAATCCCAAACTCCCAATCCATCTCTTCCCCTTGGCAACCACAAGTCTGTTCTCTATGTCTGTGAGTTATTTTCACAGATAAGTTCATCTGTGTCATATTTTAGATTCCACATATAAGTGATATCATATGGTATTTGTTTTTCTCTGTCTGACTTACTTCATTTAGTGTGATCATCTCTAGGTCCATCCATGTTGCTGCAAATGGCATTATTTTATTCTTTTTTTATGGCTGAGTAGTATTCCACTGTGTATATGTACCACATCTTCTTTATGCATTCATCTGTCGATGGACATTTTAGGTCGTTTCCATGTCTTGGCTAATGTGACTAGTGCTGCTATGAACATAGGGGTGCCTGTATCTTTTCGAATTAGAGTTTTGTCTGGATATGTGCCCAGGAGTTGGATCGCTGGATCATATGGAAACTCTACTTTTAGTTTTTTGAGGAACCTCCATAGTGTTTTCCATAGTGGCTGCACCAATTTACATTCCCACCAACAATGTAGGAAGGTTCCCTTTTCTCCACACCCTCTACATGGAGTATTGTATTGAATTTTCAAAGTAACTCAGGGGCAGACCTTTTCAGCTTTAGCACTATTGACTACTTTTGTCCTAATAGTCTTTTGTTGTGAGGCTGTCCTGTGCACTGTAGGATGTTTAGCAGCATTTCTGGTCTCTACCCCCAAGATTCCAGTAACATCTCCCAACACCCACCCCAGCTGTGACAACCAAAATTGTCTCCAGACCTTGCCTGATGTCCCTTGGAGGACAAAATGGCCTCAGCTGAGAACCACTGCCCTAGGAGGGAGGCACACTTGCTAACCTTTTTTTGTATATGAGGAAACTGAGGCTTAAAGGGATTGAGTATTTGCCCAAGTTCAGACAGCTATCAAGGATAAAACTTGGGGTTTAAATCTTGTCTGTAGAGTCTGAGCTCTCAACCACCCCTCTGTATGTCACAGAGCGATCATCTCTTTTAACATCTGTAGTCCTACCAAGTTGCCCAAGATACTTCTGGCAGTTTCACAGTCTTTGGCTGCCCATTGGCCGGTAGAAGATTTTGCATTTCTGGAGCCAAGATCACTGGAAGACTTAACATCAGTTCACACTCATCAATGTCTCCTTCAGAGAGGCTAGGGATTGTGAAAAACTCTTTAAAGTTGTTTCTACCTGGGATTTGGGGGAAGCTTAACTTTGTCACACCCAGAGATTTTTTTTTTTTTTTGCGGTACACGGGCCTCTCACTGCTGTGGCTTCTCCCGTCGCGGAGCACAGGCTCCGGACGCGCAGGCTCAGCGGCCATGGCTCACGGGGCCCAGCCGCTCCGCGGCACGTGGGATCTTCCCGGACCGGAGCACGAACCCGTGTCCCCTGCATCGGCAGGCGGACTCTCAACCACTGCGCCACCAGGGAAGCCCCCAGAGAACATTTTAACCACCTATTTGCAGGCCCTGTTTAATGCTTGATGGCTCACTTCCTAAGGTCTCAAGTGCTTTTTTATGCTACAGGCGCTGTAAGGATCAAGGAACTGACATTTGCCAAGTGCCTGGAGATCCTGAACACATGATTCTTGCACAGGGCTTTTCTTTCATTTGCCATCCAGAAAGTACATACAACTAGTAGCTGAAACTCACTAATCACAACCAGTAAAAAGGCAAGGAGTTCTGGCTTTAGAAAGTGTATCAAGTACCATCTTGACCTCTCAACTGTGTGGAGCTCTAGGTAAAGGGGAAAAGTACACCCAGGTACTGAGTCCATAATGACAGCAGTCACCTACAGGCTCTTTGCTCAGGACTTGGTGAATTTGATTGGATGGATTTCTGGCTCTCCGGTATTCTGTGCCTCTCAAAACAGACTTTCGTTTAGCTTTATTCTTCTGGGTAATCACATCAGTGGTACTGCATTTTTGCTCCAAAAACATGCTCTATCTAATTCTCATAATCCCAGCTCAGTGAGTGGTTTGTACATGTTATTTCAAACCCATTTTCCCACCAGCCTACCATTGCCAGTGTTTTTTTCATTATAGGCTCATTCATTAAATGTGTGCGTTACCTCAGGAAGTTTGCCTTTACCATAAACTGGTGAGATATGTCATTGTCACTGAGAAACTGTCAAGGGGAGGCTTACTGAACCCTCCAGATCCCATATCCATGCCTGGCATTTGTTTTCAAAATTCTTATCCAGGGTATAAAGAGATAGTCTCAATGGAAAGGCTAAATAATTTTGTTGAAATACCCGCAGTTAACTAACCCTGACCAGTGACTTTTGTTTGAAACATATTTATGCTTATTTAATACATGTTAACTCTTTCAGGTTACGAATTTGGTTTCAGTTTTCTGGTTGTGTTTTTAACCAGTTTGATGAATGTGTGGTGATTAATGGAGATGGGATGTAGGGAAAGAAACAAGGAAAACAGAGACCATGTTTGTTTTGGCTTTGACAGCCCTATTGTTCAACCGTCCAGACATCCATCTCTTGACTCCAGGATGGTGTTTGGGGTCTCCCTGCAACCTACCTTGGGTCCACATGTCCCTGTATTTCACAAAAGCATGAGGTAGGCTGAGCAGATGCAGAACTGTACTCTGATGACCAGTGTCCTGGTGACACATGGCAGGGTCCAGCCTCCCACCGTTGGACTGGGATCTCCACTCTCATCTGGTCCAGCCAGGACTGTTCCTCCTGTTTGTGATTTACCAATCGTGGGAAAACTCCAGTGCTATCCCTTCAGTGTAATTCTTCAAGGAGACGTCTCTGACGGTGGAGAAATATATGTTGCCTTTTATGAATAAACAAACAGAAGAGACCAGTCCCCGGTCCTGTAGGATGTCAGCAAAGGCTTTTGGTGGAAAGGATTTATAATAAGCTGGCCGGAAAATACACGGGGCTGTTAGTTTGAGTCCTGGCCCTGGATATTCTTCTCAGCTCCTATTCCAAGTAGGTAGCAGGTCTTTCTGTTCCACTGACAGGGGCCAGGGAGAGCGGGGGTGGGATTTGTGTTGGTGGCAGAGAGCAGAAGTTGCTTTAAGAAAACTCCCTTCCGATCTTTGGTTTTTGTTTTGTTTTGTTTTGTTTTTTTGCGGTACGCGGGCCTCCCACCTCTGCGACCTCTCCTGTTGTGGAGCACAGGCTCCGGACGTGCAGGCTCAGCGGCCATGGCTCACGGGCCTAGCCGCTACGCGGCATGTGGGATCTTCCCGGACCGGGGCACAAACCCGTGTCCCCTGCATCGGCAGGCAGACTCTCAACCACTGTGCCACCAGGGAAGCCCGCTTCTAGTTGATTTTAAATATTCCATTTATTGTTAGTTGCAACATCTAATAGAGTTGGGTGTGTATCTGGACTCTACCACTGTGAGATATGTGATCTTGGGCAAGCTATCTGATCTCTGTCTCCTTCTATGCAATGGGAATATCACTCACTTCATAAAGATGTGGTGAGGATGTAAGTGGCTTAGTGCAATGCCTGGAACAGAGTAAGCTTTAGGTTAATATTAATTATCAGTAATAACAGTGACATTCTTCTTATTATTAAACAAAGGAACGAGAGTAGGTATTCCTGCAGGTCCCTTTCAGTGTTAAAATGCTATGGATTTATGTTCCAGACTAAACTGACTTAAGATTTGAGAAAATTTAAATAAGATCATTTTTTGAGGGGAATTAGCCCACTCCAAGTAGACTGAACTTAAAAAAAATTCTCTGACATTGATTTTTGGATATGCATAAAGCAAATTTCAAGCCATTGTTCAAAACCAGTTTCAAAGATTACCATTGAATGCCACGTCACAAACACATATCTCATGAAAATAAAATATAGACCCCTTATTAAAAACTGCCCTTAAGCAAATAGTCATACTTTAAAAAATTAATCCTATTTCCAAAGTCATGCCTTTACCTTTGGGTTTTAGTTTGACTTAATGACATAGACATAACCTTGTATACTCTTTACTAATGTGTCTCTTTAACCATTGACTTGTCTCCGGTATCCATGAGAGCCCAGTTGGGAAAATCAACTTGGAAGATTCTAGGGAAAGGGAAAATATGAAAGGAAAAGTATACACACACTCACAGGCACACACAATTTTTGGAAGCTGGACTCATACACAGGGAAGGCCTCTGAGCTTCCTTGAACCCCAGTCAGAACAACTCCAGCCCAGGGTTCACAGTATCTTGTGCAATGTTGCTGAGCTGCTTACGACTTGCTTTAAGACTCTAACAAAAGTCTAGGCAACTTGCTGTTGGAGTTTCTCAAAGCCACAGCCGTTCTTTCTTGCTTTTAATGAAATTCCTTTCTATTTCTCCAGGTATGACTCCCCTCGGACCAGCAGGGCATATTTTCTCCTTGAGTTAGGACAGCTTATGACAAATAATGATGAGGAATCAATAGACAGCAGGGAAATATTGGGTGAGAGGCTGAATGAATCTCTGAGATAAATTATTGACCATAGGCATGGCTAGTTCTCCTTTCACTTATATGTTCCTATGCCATCTCACTAACAACCTGAAAGAAAATCAAATATTTTGTTTGGGGGCTTCACTAATATCAGCAACTTTTACTATCTTAATGGCATTTTTATTGATCTCAGCTTTAATGGGAGCTGTATATATTTGATGTTGGTCATTTAAAGTAGAGGTGAGTAATAGACTTCCCCACTGAGGATCATAAAGCAGCTCCTTGTCTGGCAAGTACGGGAAGCAAATAGAAGACAGCATTTAATCTACTGTTCTACCGCAGTTATCAGGGACTGAGATGAAAAAAAAAATTAAAATGTAAAGGTTGGAGCTTCCCCACCCCCATGGTGGCCCCCCTTCCTGTTGCCTCCCCCCCTTCACGCTTTCCCATGCTGACTGCTAGGCACACTGGTCATCAGCAGGCGAACAACAAAAGGCCATTGGCGCAATGACCTTGGCTGTGGCATCACGCACTGGAGGAAAGAAATGAAGCCATTAGACTGAGGCAGGAGAACAGGTTATAAATCAAGCCATTTCCAATAAGCTGCCGTAATGGCCATCCATCATTGCCAGCTCGGCACACAGCAGACCATGGAGACACTGGAGCTGCTAAAGCTGAGACATAAACAATAATAATCCGGGCTTGATATTTCAGCCCTTCAGGAAATTTAGGGACATTTGCTTTTCTTTTGTTTGTCAGAGGTGATATTTAAAGCATAAGATGTAATAAATAGAGGAGCGGTGACACGATGGGACAGTTTACAAGCATTGCATTCTGTGTGTGATTAAAGGGAGAATCAAAAGTTGAATTCCAAAAGCAGCCACTGCTTCTGGAATAAAAGAGCAGACCCCAAACAAATAAACAAAACATCACACTCTTCATAGAATGACAGCTAGGTGTTTTTGGAATAGGTTGATAGGTCTCATTGCTTTGAGAATTATAGCATTTTCTGTTACTGGGGTAAAACGCAGTAACCCTGGATCATGATTTTGCTTGCAGAAGAAAGAGAGAAAACTGGACAAGTGACTCAAATTCGTATTCGTAACCAGGTTACAAGTGGTTAATTGGAGTTAGGCATGTAGAAGTTGTGCTTTTTAATAACATCATATCGTGCACTTCCAGTGGACAATCCACGATGGCATACGACCTTATGGCAAATATTTCAAAACAATGTTGCCAACATTTTAAGTGCACTCAAGATTGTTTACTGTGGCTTTGGGGAAAAAATGCCAAGCAAAGAACTAGCTGTTCTACTATGTCTGGGTTTTTCTGAAAGTCTTTAAAATGATTTCCTTATGTTATTAGGATTTTATTTCAAAGCTGTGCCCATCAGATATGGCCATCCAGCATGTTTTTCCAGATTTCTCATTTCTACTCTACAGTGCTTGCCCATCTCGATCTTGATTTGATTATGCAAAATCTCCAGTCCATATTTTTTATGTTATATGATATTCTCCACTACAAATGATAATGTCAGTTTTCAAAAATATATTTCCAGTCATTAAAAGTAGATAAAGGGGTTGGATGGTCTTAAAATTCACAAGATGACCTTTATGAATTATGATGCTATTTCAGACCACTTGGTAATGTATTGGAGTAAACCTGTCTCGTACCAAAATCCAAGAGCAGCTAAAGTAAGCATAACTGAGAGGCATGTTGTGACAATAGCACAATGTTCCAAAGAGCAATTTTTGGAAATAACATGGAGAAACTGCAACTTTCCTATCAAATCGGTCATTGTACTTTTAAATCTCCCAAAGTATGCAAGTCTTATAAGGTGTTTGCACAATAGCTATAATGCAAATACAAGAAGAAAGGTAAGGTCCAATCAAATAGTGTAGTAACTGAGGCAGAGATATGTGCTATATGGAAATGGCAGTGCATTTCAACAGAAATAAATCGGTTACAGCCAATTAAGGAGATTCAGTCTCATTTACTCTCTTTTCAGCCTAAACTTAAGAGCCATAAAAAAGCAAAATGTACACCTAGATCCTTATATACTTTGGTGAGTCACTGGTTTCAAAATAGAATGTTTTAATTATATTTTCGGAACTTAGTAGGGTAAGGTGATGTGTTCTACAACAGATCAATGTTGACAATAACCATTTTTCTTTCTGGCTGAAAAATAGGACTGCCGATTGCATGTTTGGGAACTGATTAAAATAGCAGCAAGATGCTTAATCAGATACATTTAAAGGTGTGGCATGTTTTGCTTCCAAGTATGCCTGGGACATTTGTCCATAATGAGTCCATCTTTTCTGAAAATTTTTTAGAAAATATTTTTCTTAAAAGGAAAGATGTCTTTTGACTTCTTTCGCATGAAGGCAGAATCTGTGCCTGCTAGTAGAAAGGGGAACTGAAGATGGATTTCTTTCCCTTGTTTTTGTGGCATCCTATCAAATTTGCCCCCTCAGTTAAATGGGGAAGTCTAAGGGAGATTGTCCCAGACTTCTCAGGAAAGTCAGCATAAATTTTTAATGGTTTGTCTAAATATTCCTATAATTAAGCATCTGATGATGTTTTAATACAAATGAAATAGATTTGTTTTCTCATGAGCTGCTATTAGTCCTTTATAATAAATATTTATAAGTGTTTATAAATAAAATATTAATTGCCTGAAATGACATTTTAATGTGGTCCTAACCAACAGTGAAATGCTGCATAGCATGATGCTGCCTCACAAAATGTTTTGGAAGTTCTGACACTGCATCAGGACCACCGAGGTGGCCTTTGGGACTGGAGTGGCCGTGGGAGGATTGCAGAGGCTACTCCTGGATAGAAGCAAAGACCCCCAGATGTTAGCATTGTTGGAAACACCAAGCCATTGCCCAACTCAATGGTTTCCCTCCTTCCCTGCTACATAGACTGTCTGCTAGAAACAGGAGCATCTCAAACATTACTAAAGCTTTACACGATGGAAGATTACATTGTTCCCTCTCAGGCGCTTGTTCCAAGGCCTCCATTCTCTCTTTTCTCTGGCCCTCTGGGTGTGAGACCTTTCAGAAGGAAAAGGACAAGGCTTGACTGATATCCAGGCTGCTCACAGCTTGTGTAACTAGCTGTCCTAGGCCAAGGCCAGGTTGGATTACAAAATGGTGATAAGGAGACAGGAAGAAAAGACTGTAAACAGCCTCTACTAAGTTTTGATCTGGATAAGAAAGGAAAAAAAAAATAAGTTAATGATAGCCTGTCTGAATTTTTTTTTTTTAGACTGAGTATCTGTCTATTATCCACCTGCCCAGGAGCAAATGGAACCTCGATGGGCCTCAAAATCTCCATCTGTGAACTAGGAAAATGAATGTATGCTATTTACATATTTTTTTAGGGGCACTGGTGAGGGCAACAGTTTATTTTTATTTATTCATTAATTGATGCAATTCATAAACTTCTACCATCTGCTACAAAGATTCAATTAACTAATTGTCATATCTCAGTTTACAAGTATAATATATTATAGAAGTGCTAACATGGAAGGGGCAGCTGGGTGTGTGAGCAAGGTTGGATTTTTTCTTGAAAGAGTCTATCACACTTTTGCCTTGCACTTACCTTCAAGCAAATTGGAATTTTTTTTTTTTTTTTTTTTTTGTGGTACGCGGGCCTCTCACTGTTGTGGCCTCTCCCATTGCAGAGCACAGGCTCCGGACGCGCAGGCTCAGCGGCCATGGCTCACGGGCCCAGCCGCTCTGCGGCATGTGGGATCTTCCCGGACCGGGGCACGAACCCGTGTCCCCTGCATCGGCAGGCGGACTCGAAACCACTGCGCCACCAGGGAAGCCCGCAAATTGGAATTTTGTGAATCTTCTGTGTTACATAAAAGGAAGTGTACCCAGTAGGCGAGGACAGACTTTGGTTATTGGCTTATTAGCCTTGGTGCATACCATCTAGTGCCTTGGAGGAATTTTCTAGTGTCTTTGAGCCTCAGTTTCTGCAGTTGTAAAATGAAGAAGTTGAATTGGGTGCTTATCCTGGTAGGAATGTTAATAATACCTTACATTATATAGATTTTTATTATTTAAAAAGTGATTTTGGTTACAATATTTAACTTATTTAAAAATCCATCTAAAAGGTAGGGAGTGAAGGTAAGTCTTGCAAACGCCAGTCTGACAATTTTTGAGGGTCATGAGGCTCAGAAGAATCAAGATACTTATGTGCATTCATAGCACTAATGGGTCACAGACCAAGGATTGAAATTCAGGCATTCCATTTTGGGCGGTTTATTTGGTTTTTTTTACCTTCAGGTAACATTGTTTTTCTAATTAGAGAGCATGTTTCGAATGCACGTTTTCTAAGTAGGTGGTTTCCAAAAGCTCTTTCAGCTCCAAACTTCTCTATTTCTAATGGATTCCTTTGGCTTTTGACCATTTCTGTGGCAGAGCGCTCTGAAAGGGATTCTTGTTCCTATAGGTCATTGAACATGGCAGCATTCGTTGTCATGGATGCAATTCAGTTGACAATAGGGGTCTGCGAGAAGGACCATGTAGAAAAGGTAGAAATATACAGTATTAATTTGATGTCCATGATGTTATAGTTGAGAAGGCTAGCATTATGAGGACTTGAAAATGTTTTTGGCTACTACTAAACCTTATTATTTACAATTCATTTCTTATGAGTCAAGTCCCAGTAATCAATGTGTAATCTGCCAATTGCATTGTATCAAGTTTCATAAAAGAAGGCAGTAAACATACAGGTACCTGTTGCACAGTCTCCTAGAAACCAATCGTCTGTGTGGTGCTCTATGAAATTCTGTTTTGATTAGGTTGTTACATCTGGGACAGAACTGCAAATAGCGTTTGGCGGAGGAAGAATGTGGGCCTGTATAATGCTGAGATTAGAGTCTGTCCAATAATACAAGCATGTCAGCTGGGACGGGTCCTTGTATTTATAGAGGAAAAGCCACTGAGTGAGGATTCAGCACACAGGTTTAAGGGAGGTAGTGTCAATTACTTTGGGATCTTTTGTGATAACACTGGATAGACCACTGAGAATGTGCCATATTTAATCTCTTTCCTGCTTAAGTGGACAAAATCATCCTATTTGGGCAGAAGGCACAGAGGAGGAAGACGGGCAAAAATGACCTCCTGCTGCAGACCCTCTACACTTCTAATTTTTATGATTCTATGATGTGAGGGTCTAATTAATACGGTGACTTCTCAGAGTATTTCATGCTCTGTGCTTACGTAACTCTTTCAGATGGCAAATTATATGGCTTAAACTGCCATGCAGGAGAAGGTAAGAAGTGAGGGAATAAAAGTAATGGATTCTTAAATTCATGGTAGGAGCAAAGGTATATTCTCAGTGGTGGATTGAGCTCTGATGTCTTAAGAATTTGTTATCCTACAGCAGAATGACTTCCCAATTAATTCGTTTCTCAATCAAAGACTGTGTAGTTGTGAGGGTATAAGAGAATGAGATTCAAAAGCCATGTGTGAAATAATCACACACTAAAAGGGGATTCACTAAATTTGATACCCATATACTATGAATGAGGCTCTTTGTAACAGGTTGGATTATCCCTCGGATTTACAGATCTAATAAGCATAATTGACAGATCCTGCCTATGACCACAGGTGGGAACAGCTGGTAGGTACTTGCCAAGAGCAGTACATTTCACCAGCTGCCAGTGGAGCTTGCCAAAGTGGGGTCACCATGGAGCAGCTGGTCTTGTGGATAGGAAGCTAAAAATCTGTCACTAGCACTTCCCAACTGTCACCTGCTAACTAATGTCCCAGTAGGTCCTAACTTAACAGGAGGGAGCAAGGTAGGAAAGTTCATACATTATTCCTGAGCACCTCGATGTCCAGAAAAAGTCTTCAGCCACCAAGAGGGCTGTTACGCTCACTGTGATGTCCCTGCAGTGATCCCACCATCAACATCAATCTGATTTTCTTAGCTGTGGCCTCTTTTACAAGGATGTACCATCCAATTGCTAAAGAAACTCCAGAGGTTATGCTCTTGTCAAATATGAGAAATCTGGAGACCTCCAAAGTGATGATTTGCCTTTGTAGAGGTAATTGTGGTTCTTTGAAAGAAGTCGGCTTTTCTAGGTTTAAATAATTAGCTTAAATCTCAGTGTAATATGGTGTAAGTGTAAGATCTGTGTGTGCTGCAGGAAAACAAAATTACATAGCACACCCATTACACGTTTCACATCTCATCCTCCTTACCACCCTCTCCTGCTTAAGGATTTCTCTCCTAAAACTTCATAATACAGTTATCCCATCCAAACTGGGTCAATCAATGATTGAAATAAAACACAGAATTTGTATACCGTAATTAACAAGATGTCTTGTTTTCTATTAATGACGAATACACATTATGAAGCACATTCAAAAACGCATCCCTTGTTTCTTCTTGACTGAGATGGTGCTTCCCTTTACTTCACAGAAATTTATATAAATCTTCCGATCTGATCTCTTTCATGAGGAATTACTTTGATAGGACATAAGACAAGAGCAGAGAGTTGGCAATCTCTCTATGCCAATGAAGCCATTGTATCAAAAGTTCATACAGTACTGACCTAACAATAATACTCATAGGTTGTATCCGTTTTTAAGGGACACATCTCTGTTTTTTTGCATATTCTGCTCCCTCTGCTTTGATTATCTACTGTGTTTTCATGAAACCAGATATCATGGAAAACTTCATTTCCTGCTAATCCTCCCTATTCAGGCAAGGGTTACATAAAGTTTCTCAAACACTGCAGTAGATGCTAGGAATTTTCCCTCATTATCCACGCTTCCCTCCCTCCTTTTCATAATAAAATCCCTTGAGTTTCAGCTGGCTGCCATGGCCCTCTTAGAAACTACATTTCCCAGATTTCCTTGTAATTCCATGCTCTTAAGTTCAGCCAGTGGGATGCGAGTGGAAGCGATGTGTACAACTTGTAGGTCATGTCCTGCAAAGAGGAAATGACTATGTTCCATCTCTCTTCCTCCTTTCCTGTGGGCTGGGACATGACCCTCGTGCTGGCGACTGTTGGCAAATGGCAAACAAAGAAGGAAGGAACCTGAAACCCAGCTGACCTCATGGAGCAGAGCTGTCTACTGGCTCCAGTCTGCCCACCTACATCTGGACAAAGAAATAAATACACTGCTATCTTGTTTGAGTCACTATATTTCTGTCTCTTTATTACGACAGCTTAGCTCGATGCCCTAACTAACATATACCTTCCTCTTTCCAGTCTCTGCATCTTTGTTTCCGTTATTGTCTCTTCCTGGTATGTCCTTAACTATCTCGTGACCATCTAGGGACAGATCATATAATCCTCCCTCTGACTCCCCTATATGAATGCAGAATTTTTCATAGTTTCTTATTAAATTCCTAGCACAGTGGATTCCGGAGAGTTTGCTGTGTCATGTCTTTCCAATTAGGCCATTAAGTTTCTCAGGATGAAGGGAGATGCCCTTCTAGAACCTGGGTCCTCAAAGCACATTGGTTGAAAGAATAACTACTATAGCAATAATAAAAACAATAGCAAATAACAGTAATGATGATGATGATGATAAGTTGCTGTAGTCATTTTTAAGTTGTACACTTCATAGATTTCATAGGCTGCTTTTAAATAACTTTAAAAGTCAATGTGGGGCTTCCCTGGTGGCGCAGTGGTTGAGAGTCCACCTGCCGATGCAGGGGACGCAGGTTCGTGCCCCGGTCCGGGAAGATCCCACATGCCGTGGAGCGGCTAGGCCCGTGGGCCATGGCCGCTGAGCCTGCGAGTCCGGAGCCTGTGCTCTGCAACGGGAGAGGCCACAACAGTGAGAGGCCCGCGTACCGCAAAAAAAAAAAAAAAAAAAAAAATCAATGTCCTTCCCACTTCTGGGTATAGGTACAAAGGAAATAAAATAAGTTATCTTGAAGAGATTTCCATGTTTGTTTCAGCATTAGTCACAATAGCAAAGATATGGAAACAATCTAGGTATCCATCAGCAGATAGATGTATAAAGAAATGTGAGACACACACACACACGCACACACACACAGAGGAATATTCTTTAGCCTTAAAAAAGAAGGAAATCCTGTCATTTGCAATAACATGAATGAATCTGGAACACATTAAGCTAAGTGAAATGAGCCAGACACAGAAAGACAAATACTGCATGATCTCACTTATGTGTAGAATCTAAAAAAAATCAAACTCATAGAAGCAGAGAGTGGAATGTTGGCTACCAGGGCCTTAGGGGTGGGACAGATGTTGGTCAAAGGGTACAAAGTTTTAGGTATGCAGGATGAATAAGTTCTGGAGATCTAATGTACAGCCTGGTAACTGTAGTTAGTACCGTAGGTACTCTTGAAATTTGCTAAGAGAGTAGGTCTTAACTGTTCTCACTAAAAAGAATGATGACTGTGAGGTGGTAGATATGTCAGTTAGCTTGGTTGTGGTAAGCATTTCACAATGTTTATGTATATCAAACATTACATTATATACCTTAAATATATACAATTTTTATTTGTCAATTATACCTCAATAGAGCCGGAGAAAAAAGTCAATGTTAATTATCATTTAGAATACTTTAGGGAAGTTCCATAACTTTTTATGCTAATGTGTAAAATGAAGCAGTTTGGTTAAATTAGGGGCTACAGACTGGCAGCTACAGATGAATTCTGGTTTTTTGGGTTGTTTGCCTATTTGGGGGTCCATATTTTGGTTCTCAGTCGAGTTTGGTGATGTATAGAAATGTACTCCCCTGGATGTCATTTCAAAGTGTCTCAGGTTACCTGTCATATGCTTAGGCTCTTCTCTTGCATAATGAATACTATCCAGTAGGTCCTCTTGAGAGGCTTATGGCTTTACTAGTTATGGTCCACATGCTGAAATGGCAGTGGACTTGGGATCTCAGAGAAACAGTGAAAATAGAGGGAGAGCTGTGAAACAGAGTGCTTTGAATAGATTATAGCAATCTGTATAGGGAGTCTGCCGCGTCTGTATGGATGGACAGGTTCTGACTCTCGGGTATTCAGAAATGGAAGTTGTTGTCTAAGACTTATTGATGTGCTCATTCCTATAGCACTTTTCCTGGGCGTGGCAGGCAGTACAGGGGTAGATATGGCCATGCAGAATTTGGAAGTATTTTTCAGAGCTGGAATGTGACACAGAACTGTAGTTAGAGGTCTAGTGCTGGGGAGCCTTAGAGATAAACTTGTTAATAAGCAGTATGATGGCAGTTGACGAGATGGAACAGCAACACCAAGCATAAGAAGAACCGCTAATAAGGTGTCCTTCCCACATGAATGGGGCTGTGACTATGGGAGGTGACGGTGTCACTGAAGTTAGAGATAGTTATAAGCAGTGATCTTTAGGGCTTCTAGGCTAATTCATGTTCTGGAAGCAGATGTTAAAAGTGACTGGTGAAATTCAGGGCACATGATGAATCTGATGAACACTCTGAGACTTGAATGGACTGCGCTGGGCAGCTGGGGTATTACAGTGGGGTGCTGGTCTCTCCTACTGGGAAATAGAGTCACTTTGGAACAATGAATATCCCCTGGGAGTTCTGGAACTTAGTCAGACATTGATGAGAACAGGCATCTGTCTTCTGCTTATCCAAGTTCGGTTTAGCTCCGGCTGTCGTGTGTTGGCGCTAACAATTTGGGCAGAGGTGTCTCTGTTGGCGTGGCCTCTGCCAACGTGTTTCAGAGCTTCTCCCCTCTGGTTCTGCTGCCTAAAGTATATATAAGGTAGAAGCAGAGATAATGGAAGTGATAGCATTTCAAGTGCATGCTCAAGTGCATGTGGGCTTAGCTTCTAATTTTGACTCAGCTACTCCTGGCTGTAGAGTGAAGCTTATCTTCTCAGCTGAGTTAGCTTCTGTGGATCAGTGACTTTTGTTAATTCAAGCATCATTAACTATTTGTAAATGACAAATCATGTCAATGATTTTGGATAGAAGCCTAAGTCTTAGGGAAATAGGTAGAGAGCTGAGTTGCCTGTGTCAAAATCTTCTAGTGAAATAAGAGCTCATAGTGGTGTTGGAGATCTCAGGGATGTAAAATTGAGTTGGAAGAGGTTTGGGGTAGACCTAGACCCTCAAGGATGAGGATGTCCTTTCAATAGCTTCAGATTGGACATATCCCTGAGAAGACTGGTAATTGGTGCAAAGACACAGTGGGCCTGATGGACTCCAAGCACCCCTTTAATCATACTCGGGGATTCCAGTTCCAAATCTCTACATTCCTTGCCTTAGCCTGGAGACTCTATGGCTGTACAAAGTCCCCCATCCAAGGTTTCAAACCCATCTTTTTGTTTGACCCATTCCATTCAGGACTTTCTGAATGGTGGATGAGGGTAAACCCTGAGCTGTTGAGTAAGTTAGGAGATCACAAACTAGGATGCTTCAGATTAGAGGTCCTCTTTGACTATGTTTAGTAGCATAGAAAGCCAACAGGAATTTCCTGGCCCATAAAACAACTTCTCATGGCCCAAGACACATCTAGAATACAGGCTTCCATCTGCCTTCCCTTTACAAAAATCAGAATGAGCTTGTATTTAGCCTGACTGTTAAGCTTCATGGAAAAAGGAGGCTCTGTGAAATTTGTCCAGGAACCTGGGATTCATCGGGAGTGAGAAGTCATCTTGAATAGTGAGTGCACTGGGGCCTACTGGGGCCGAGGGACAGCTTCCTGTTCTACAGGAAGGATGCAGAGGCCCCCGCAATAGAGCTGGAGGGCCTAAAGAACTCTTGGAAAATGTTTCCTCAAGCCAAAAGGCCTTGGCTTTGGACTCAGACAGCCACTTTCCTGCTTGGCAAGAAAAGGAGAACCCCCCAGAAATCAGGCCTGTGGTTATCTGGAAAATAATTGCTAACATTTTCCGTCCACCAGGCAGTGGTCTATGTATTTTGTATGTACTGCTTCATAAAATTCTCACCCATCTTATGAAGTGGGTGCTATTTTTATTATTATTATTATTTAAACTCCATTTTATAGGTAAGAAAACTGAAGTAGAGGGGATTTAAAAAAACTGTCCAGTAGCACACAGATAGTGAGAACTAGAGATAGGATTTAAATGCAAGACATTTATGTGTAATCTAAAAAATACAACAAGGTAGTGATTATAACAAAAAAGAAGCAGACTCACAGATATAAAGGGAAAACTATTAGTTACCAGTGGGGAGGGAAGAAGGAGCATTATAGGCATAAGGGATTAAGAGGTATAAACTATCAAGTATAAATTAAGCTACAAGGATATATTGTATAACACAGGAATATAGCAAATATTTTATAATAACTATAAATGGAGTATAACCTTTAAAAATTGTGAATCACTGTATTATATACCTATAACTTATATAATGTTGTACAGCAACTGTACTTCAATCTTTGTAAAGGCAGGAAGTTTGACTCCAGAGCATCTGCACTGCAACTGCCTGGGTCCATTTTCCCTCCCTGGCATCCAGATTGGGTTTGTTGGAACAACTAGGAGATATGCTAGGAAGTAAGCCAGATCACAGGGTGTGCTTCAAGGATGATACACAACTTTATAATTTCCTAGGACCTTGGTTGTCTGGTCTCGGAAGTGGTAAAGGAAGGCATGGAGGCACATACAGATTGTGGGGCTCTCTGTGAATCACTTCCTATAAGTGTCCTCTTGGTCTATTTTCTTACTTTCTCTTAAATTGCCTTCTATCTCATTTCTTGGGTGTGACGAAGTGGGTCAAACCAATAGGAGCATCACCTTCCTAACTAGACTCCCTCACTCTTCCTCCCCACACACTCCCATCCCCATGTGACCCCTGCCTTCAAAGTCGGATGAGATCATCCTACTCCTTAAGACATGTCCATGGATTTCAAACCTTTGTATTCACACTCCTTGACTTGGCGTACCATGCCCTCCATGATTAGAACCCACCGACCTGTCTAGGTCCACGTACCATGGTTCCCCTCTTCCTCTCCCACCCCACACCCACCTTCATCCTTATACTGTAACCAAACCTAAGTGCTGTCAGCATAGTATGGTGCTCCACATCTCCATGAAGCAACACATGTCTCTCCTTCTTGCAACTTGCATACTCACACTTCCACCACTCCCACCCCCAACATCTTTTATGAAGCTATTACTTATATTTTAATATCAAATCCAATATTATCTCGTCTCTTGCTGTAAAGCCTTAAGGACTGACTGGTGCCTCTGCCCATCCCCCAGACAGTACCCTAGGAAGAGGACAAGCTCTGGGATTAGACCTGAGGTTTCACACCCTAATTAGGAAATATATAAGCATTATGGACTTGGATGGAAAAAAGATTATCTAAGTCTCAATGTCCTCATCAGTAAGATGGGTCGACTAAGATTTTCCACATTGAGTCCTTGGGAAGGGTAAATGTTGTAGAACATGAAAAGCACTTGGCTCAATGCCAGGTGCAGAGTAAACAGCAGAGAAGTGATGGCTGTTATCAGTGTTCCAGTTATCATCCTATTCATCTCACTGTTGGGTAACTGTCAACCCATGTGCATGTCTTTTTTCTAGATGTACACTTCTTGAGGATACTGTCTGTGTAATTAGATTTTATATCCCAGCACCTGGCACAGTGCCCGTCATGTAACAGGTGCTCAATAAACACTTATTGGATGAATTATAACTCAATTATCTGCCATCTGCTTTGTCCAAAGCCACATATTAGCAGGATCTAGCCTACTGCTCCCCTATTCCATCCTTCCATCTGCCTTTGTGTTTAGGGAAAGGGGAGTTTATCTTGCCTCTCCTCATAGAGTCAGTTCACACAGGTCCTGCCACTCTGTTCTCACTGCCTCCCAATGGTCCCAACCAGGTTACCTTGGGTTTCAGTGAATCTGACTGCTGGGTACCCCCTGGAAATGCAGGACTACTGCTTTCCCTCAAAGTGACGCTGCTGGCACCTTGCTAACCTCAAAGCAGGTGTGCTCTGTGGAAGCCACAATTCTCTTTCTTGTCCCATCCCAGCAGTGAGCACTTCATACCCGCTAACTCCTCTCACTGTCACTAACACGGTCCTTTGTAAGAAACACATTGTCAATAAGGGGATGAGGATAACAAAGGGAGCTTGTTTTGTGGCACGTGGGGCAACAATAAACATCACTATTCCTGAAGTTAATCAACTCTTTTTCCATGGCTGGCCGTTTCTCTTAGGAACCAGCTGGCTGACACACTGCCCAGGTGAGGCTGCTCAACTTTCTATCCATCTTTTCACACTTCTTCAAGGCCCAAGTGCCCCACCCTCTTTCTCCTGTGCTCTTCAGAGACTGTTCTCCAGTTTCTACTCCTGCACAGTCCTTCCCAACTAAAAGGGCTATCGACATGTTTCCTGAATTCAAGAGCAGTCTCTGCTCAAAATCCCACCTCTAGTAACGTAAACAATCAGGAGAAGCTTTTGAATTACATTTTTTCTTTAAAGGCTTTGAATATCTTAGAACAATGTTGAGTAATCTCTCTAAATGAAAGGGGAAAGAAAAATGCATTTTATCTGTGTGCAGAGCAAACTCCAGGGTCAAATCATTCTTTCCTTTCCTTTTCTTTTCTTTTCTTTCCTTTCTCTCCCATTCCCTTCCCTTCCCTTCCCTTCCCTTCCCTTCCCTCCCCTCCCCTCCCCTCCCCTCCCCTCCCCTCCCCTCTCCTCCCCTCCCCTTCCCTTCCCTTCTCTTCCCTCCCCTCCCCTCCCCTTCCTTTCCCTTCCCTTCCCTTCCCTTCCCTTCCCTTTCCTTTCCTTCTCTCCCTTCCTTCTCTTCCCTTCCCTTCCCTTCCCTTCTTCATGTCTTCTAAGCCATAGAATCTACAATAAGCAGGGTAGAGATGAAGGAATGAAAATGGGTCCACTTCAACTGGCCCCTTCTGCTCCTCAGTGTATGTGGATTGGTCCTATGACCTAAGAAGCCCCAAGTAGCCAGTATTGCTGGGATGAGCAAAGAACAATTCCCTTTTCTTTGGACCTTCCCTGCTCACCTGCCATCCTCTGTCTCTTTGGCTCCTCCTTGAGTTGTTTTCCTTTCTCCCTTCCCTTCTTTTCAGGGTTTGTTCTTCTTCTCCTAGGTTTCAGCCATTCCATTTTATTTGGGTGATGGCTGATGGGGGGACTATTCAGATCCTGCAGTTGGAGCATTCACAGGACAATCAGACATGTCATCCTGACAAATGATCTTCTACTAGAAGAGTGTCTGAATAATCAACATGGTTCTTCAAGTGAGGACTGATCAAACTCCCTCTTCTGCTACCCTGAGTGTGGTATATGACATTCCCTGGAGGTGGGGCATTCACAGGACAGGAATAAATCAAATCTTAGATTTCCTCAGCAGGAAAGCCAGAGCACTTCTTTTGCCTCTCTCCTCCTGATGAATCTCCCTTGATAGACCTGGGTCAGGTCAAATGTCTGGACTGTGCTCCAGGCAAAATACCCAATGGGATACTAAGGCTTTGAGAGAGGACTTGGAAGCCAACCTTTCCATTCGTCTTGCTGTTACCGTTCCTAGGACTGCTGTTGAAAGAAGGTGACAATATGGTCCCAACCTAGAGAAGATCAGCTGGAAGGAATTTATTTTTGGCTGTTGTACAATTTAACATGTTACAAAAATAATAATAACAGCTCAAGGAATTTCCTCACTGAAAAGTGAGTTTTAAAAAATCCAAGACTTTCCAAGGGCTGATGACGAGCTGGAGAGGGGAGCATGGCTGAGCTGAATCTTGAGAGAGTTGCCTAGTGCCGAAGCAAATGCTCTGGAGGGCTGCACTCTGTTTGGTAGATTAAGTACAGTGCAAACTCAGTAATCTGAACAACCTTTATTTGAACTGTCCCATTATTCAAACGACTCCCTGAAGCCAATTTCCTTTACCTTGTATGCTCTGACATGCTGAAATTGAAAATTTCACTCATTGTTCCTTTTTTTTTTATAAATCTTCAACCTTTATTAGTCAAACTGAACACTTCTGAGCTCTGATTTGTTTGGATAATTGAGATCCCCATATAATTTTGAATCTAACACCTGACGATGGCCCTGCTTAGAGGTTCTCCATCAGGTGGAAAATAGACAGGAAATAGGACATGGCCAGCAAGCAGGACTGCATGAAGACAGTGAATTTCCAGCCCTGCAGTCTCATGCATGATTACAGCCAATCAGTAAGTCCTCTATTTATTGAACTTACTCATAGAAGCAAGTGTATGTGAACGAATATCGTCTAGAGGTTAGTGTTCGTGTGCGTTGAAACCCTAGCTGCTGCACCTACTGTGTGACCTTAAGCAAGTTATTTAATCTCCTCAAGCTTCAAATTCCCCGTCTGTAAATTAAAAAATAATAATAACCTCATCCATGTCATTGAGTTGACTGAATAAATGAAATACAATGGATGCTTGAACAACACAGGTTAACTGCAAGGGTCCAGTTATTTGTGGATTTCTTTTTTCAATAGTAAATACTACAGTCCTAAATGACCTGTGGTTGGTTGATTCCACGGATGTGGCAGAAACTTGGGTGCCAAGGAACCAGGTATACACAGAGGGCCCAGTATAAGTTATACGAGTATTTTCAACAATGCAAAGTTTCGGCCCCCCCAACCCCCTCGTTGTTCAAGGACCAACAGTACACGTGCTTAGCAAGAGCTGGGAACCTAGTCAGTGCTTAGTAAGCATGAGCTATTATTACTAAATTCCAAGAAAAATTCAAATAAGCATAAGGTCTTGGCACTGCCATCAAAAGGTTTGCAAGCTATTTGGAAAGTCACTAAATAACACAACCAAACAACAACAAAACACAAAGACATACACACATGCACATCCACAAAACAGAACACAGATATGTGTCACAGATATGTGACCCATAAAGCCATAGAGCCCACGTTCAAATCCCGGCTCTCGCACTTTCTAGTGGTATGAGCTTGGAAAAGTTATTTAACATCTCAGTATCTCAGCGCTCTCAAATACTATAATAGTATCTATGTCACAGACTTTTGGGGTTGATTAAGTCAATTAATAAACATATAATTATTATATATTCTATAATTAACATATAATAATCAATAATATAATAATTAATATGTATAATAATTGTATAATGTGCTTGGAACAGTGCCCGGCATGTAAAGAGTGTCAGCATTAATATACAGTAGTATTAGTTGTTCAGAAAGGACATGTATATGTATACGAGGGGAAAAAAAGAGGTATTGGGTGATCAGAAATGCAGCATGATCAAGAGGGTGAATCACGTTTGCATGGGAAGGAAAAAGAACGTTCTCAAACTGGAAAGACATAAGGTTTCTTCAGCTGATGTTGAATAAGCTCTCACCTTTACCGCTATCACTGGGAAGGGACATTTCCTCTCAACAAAAGCCAGTGCTGTGGCAACGCCATTTCCCATCTGAGCTCTCCAGTAAATGATGTTTTCACCTCATTTGTAAGTAAATTGAGAAGTCCAGGGATGTCCATGACTTTTGTAAATTAAGTGAATGTAGACTACTCTCCTCTGTGAAAACGTCCTCCACATTAAGCCCTGAGGACCTGTCTCTCCTGCCTCACGTCTGATGGCTTCTTCTCAGTCTCCTTCCCTGGCTCCTTAGACTGAATCTGCCCCTGAATGGTGGTGGCCCCTGTGGGCCTGGTTTTCTCTCTCCCTTAGCTCCATGTGCTTGTTTTCTATGAATAAATGCATTCATTTTCATGACTCTACTGCCATCAGATGTAGAAATCTCCTACCACTAATGTTTTCAGCCTTAATATCACTCTACACTTCCAAACTCATCTGATTATCCCAAAGGCAGTAAAACTACAACCAAAGCTGAAATTACCATGGAAAACTAACACCTCTTCTTCCTTCTACCTGTTAATAATGCTTCTTTTCCTCCTCAAGATCAGTAACATCATCACTGTCTACCTGTATCTTTACTAGAATTATGACACCTCCATTCCTACACCCATGTATTCAATCACTGAGTCCTGCCCATCAGCCTCAGAAACTTTCCCCAAACTCACTCTCTCTTTTCCCCTTTTGCTGGCACTGCCTCAGCTACTCTCTGCTTGGCCTAAAAGCTATACCTTCTACAAATCTCTCCCCACTGTCTTCCCTTTTTACACAGCTGCCAGTTTTAGCTTCTTGGAAAGCAAATCTGTAATTGTCACTCCTTTGTTCAAACACTTATTTTGGCTCCCTATTGCTTGGGGATTAAGTCCAGTTACCTCTGGTCTGTCCTCCTTGTCCGGACTGGTCCTTGGACCAATTATAATAGAAATTGGCACCAGGATGGAGCAACGCTTTGCTTTAGTAGAACCCTATACTTTTCAACTTCTTGTTCCAAACAATGTCATAAATTATGAATGACCATAGTACAGGACATAAGAAGACAAATGACCCTGTTTGTTGTGTGAAAAACATAGACCATGAAGTACCCAATGTATAATGTGGTTTATCTGAACGGACTCCTTCTGTGTTGTTGTTTACCCTTCCCTTTGCATTGGCTTAAGTTGAAAGGGGGGATTTACTGACTGACCTAAATGAATAGTCCAAGAGGTGAAGGAGACTGTAGGCAGAGCAGTTGAGGTCTTAGAACTTTGTCTCCAACTCTGGGCTCTGTTTGCATCTGCTTCGTTTCAGTCTCAGACAGGTTTTCTCCGTGTGGCTCCATGATGACCTCTGGTAGCCCTGAGCCTGCATCATTTATGTAGCTCATGATCCCATAGACACAAAGAGAATCTTTCTAATTGGCTGGGCCTGAGTTGCAAATCTACCACCTTGAGTTGAAGTTCTAAGTCCATTTCTACTCAAACCAAGTGGACTGAGCAGGAATTTTTTTTTTTTTTTTTGGTGTGAGTGTGGAAGTTGGGAGGGGGGAATATAATTTCCCAGTGAGACAGACAAACTCTATATGCCCACTATGCCTCTAAACACAAATACTTTTCTTCATCCATTGTGATAAATACCTCCATGAGAAACTTCCAGGTATTCAAGCACCAAGAATGGGCCGCATATAAATGAGAAATATTAAAGACAGCCAGTTCCTGACCCAATGAACAAAGGTGGCAGAGAATTCTCCAAAAATGGCATTCTGGTAAGAACCGCAACAAAAGGACTGGCTACCACTTTGAACCTGAATTTGATTCTCTTCTTTCCTAATTTCAATGTGTCTAAATCCTTGGGATCGTGGCCCCAGAATTTTCCCACAGATTTAGCAATAATGGGCCCAGACCTCTTGAGGCAGTTATGGTTGAAAATACTCTGTCCCGCGGCCACTTTTAAGTTCTCTAGCATATGTCAGACCACAGGAACCAACTGGGGGTTCAGAAAGTAAGAGCCCTATAGAAAAGATTTTCTTCTTTGGTTTTCATGTAGCTTACTCAGGTCTTCAGAGATTCTAGCAAGCCCAGAGGGGCCACCCACCCCCATCTGTGGGAGTTAGAGAGCAGAGGTAATGCAGAGAATGGGGGTGAATCTCCCATAGACAAATAGTCAGATCCAATGATGTTAGACTGAGAGGTGACCAGGGAGTAGGAATGATCATTTGTAAAGAGAAAAGCGTTGAAAGGCCCTTTTGCCTGGCAAACATAAATACCCTGAAGAATAGAAAGCTGTGCGTGGATGTGGGGCTCGCTTAATGTGAATCCTACACCAGGCGTTTGTAAGTGATATAAAACTGTGATGTGCTGTTAAATTTATATCGCTCCCCCAAATGATCTACTGGTAGAACATATATATTTTTCAGAAAATGTTAAAGCTGTCATAAAACCTCATTGCTACAGATACAGTAGGTGCTTCGGAAGTACACACCAAAGCAGGGATTTGTAATCATTTCAGGGTGGTTCGTAAAAGAAAGCACATTGTGTTTCAACATCTGAGAAAGGACAAATATTCCCTTCTTCCCAAGGCCTGTTTTATCTCATTTTACATACTTAAAAAAGAGAAAAGAAGAGGCAAGCAAACAGTCTAAATATTTAAATGAAAGCTTTTGGGCTTCCCTGGTGACACAGTGGTTAAGAATCCGTCTGCCAATGCAGGGGACATGGGTTCGAGCCCTGGTCTAGGAGGATCCCACATGCCGTGGAGCAACTAAGCCCGTGCGCCACAACTACTGAGCCTGTGCTCTAGATCCCGTGAGCCACAACTAATGAAGCCTGAGCATCTAGAGCCAGTGCTCTGCAACAAGAGAAGCTACCGCAACGAGAAGCCTGCGCACCACAACGAAGAGTAGCCCCTGATCACCATAACTAGAGAAAGTCCGCACGCAGCAAAGAAAACCCAACGCAGCCAAAAATAAAAATAAACAAAATAAATACATTTATAAGAAAAAATAAATAAATAAATGCAAGCTTTTCCTTATATGCCCGGGTTGCTAGAAAGGTGAGAGCCAATGATAATTTCTTTCCCAAGTTCACATAGAGTTGTTGACTCTGTTTAATAATAGTAGATCTCATTCAGGCTGAACAAACTGGTCCCTGGGGTGGGGTGGGGGGAAAGCAGCAATAAATCAATACTCCAGATGTAATCTTGGTGTCTAGAATGCAGAGAGAGATTTGGGTGCATAATGGTGCTGGTTTGTCTATTGTCGTTCAGACACAAGCTGCCTCAGAAAGGGGCTTGTGGGAACCTGATAAGATGTGGTCAAAGGTGGGTTATAAATCACAGAGAGGCAGGATTCTGCTGATTTCATACACCCGCACTTTCTGGGGTGAAAAAAAAAGTGATAGATCTGCAATTTACTGCTTATCACATCTGCTAGAAGCTTTATAATACAAAAGCCTGACCTTCAGTGAATAAATGCCCTGGTTGACTACCTGCTTCTGTTTAGGAAATATGGTACCCCAGCAACCAAGAGCTGGAAGCCCTCTGATGACCTATTTAACAAGCCCATCTTTGATGGTGAGCCATGCAGAAGTGAGTTTTACTCACAAGCATCTCCTCCTAGAACAACAAGTGGATGGTACTTGTTGAAAGAAACTGTATATTTAACTCTAGGGGAACAAATGGACCCAAGGGATCATACGGATTCCACACTTGTTCAGCACTTGTTAACGTTTTGCAGATCACTGGACCACAATGGCTTCTCAAAGAATAGGGGAGGGAGGAGGCAGAAGCAAGGGGAACAGAGAGGTGAGAAACCAAGGAAGTTGCTGCAGCCCAGGGAAGGCAGCGCAACCTTGCCAGGCAAAGAAAGAACCACCTGGTGAAGAGAAGCAAAAATTACCATGCATTACCCTAAGAGGTGGTATATTTCTGTCTCATATTTCTTCCAGGGAAAAGTTTGAAAACACTGACTTTTTTTACTGCAGCACTTTCAAAATTAATATATATGTAATCCTAGTCTCAATAGAGGATGGGTCATCTCTAGTTAAAAGTGCATAGGAAAACAATACATCTTTGTAATTTTCAGATATGTAAAGCAAGTCAGTACTCCAAAAGTCTTCACATTCTCTCCTTGCTCCCTGATGGAGTGAATCTGCATTTTCCTTAACATACTCTTCCCTGAGTTAAATATGTTTTGAGTGGATCTGAGTTTTAAAAGAAGTCACTTCATGTTTAAAAATTGTTCGTTAGCTAAAAGAAGACACCAGAGAAGGTCGTTTTAAGCTTGCATTTGTAATTTATTTATAAAATATGTCATATTTATAAAATATGTCAGTTGCTTTATACTTGTGCAAATGAAAAATCCATTCATTCTTTCAACGAAAATTGATTAGTTAGTTATTATGTAGCAGGTACTCTCATAGATGCTGGCAATTAGCAGTGTACTAGATAACAGCAATCCCTTCCTTCGTGGAGCCTACAGTTTAGTAGGAGGATATGAACAATAACAACTAAGTAACTACAATATGTAGTCTGCCGACACAATAAATGCTATGGAGGAAATAAGCAGGGAAGGGTCTAGAGAGTGCTGGACTGAGTATGGGGGGTGGGAGGAGTTTATAAATTATTTAAATTTGAAATATTTCCCAGTGGTCAATAGTTTTAAATTTCTCTCTCACACCTTTTAGCCATGATAACAACTAGAACTGGAAGTGATCCATTTGTATCTCATCTCTTTGCTGCGCTCTTTTCTACCTGAGAGTGGACAGAGCTGCAGAATGGCCAACAGTCCAGGATAACCAAGATGATGTTGAGTGACCAGGTCAGCCTATTTCACTACCCATTACCCAGCACCTCTTAAAAACAAAACTGATAAGTGCGTATAGATGAAAATATTGTACTACCATGTGCACGTCAGTTACTAAGAGTCTCAAAGGATACAAGGCACTCCTACTCCCTTTTCTGTACAATAGTTCTTTTTTTTTTTCTCTTAGCGAAAGCAGCAAGATTTAGGTTCTAGTCTTAATTCCATCAAACTGGGCTTTCTTACTGTCTTCCTGTATCTGAGGAAGCCTTAGATGATGCTTCTTGGCATGGAGTATTTTGAAAGATTATTTGCGAGACTACTGGGCAGGTTCTTGTTGACCACATATTTTTTACTCAATTCTCTGGGAGAAATTGTAACAGGTGGTATCAGTTGTGATGCTTTGGCTGAAGTAACAAAAGCCAGCTCCCGGTGGCTTATGCAATAAGGATGCTCAAGGACTCACAGAACTGAGAGTCCAAAATTGGGTGGAGTATCAAGTGATGGGCCTCCCACCTTCATTTCTCTCCACTCTTTCAGCTCTACTCTGCTTCCTATGCTGCTCGTCTTGTCTTGTGGTCTCAAGATGACTGTGGTCATCAAGGGCTAAGGTGGGGAAAGGAGTGGAGGGGGGAAGAGAGGGAGAGACAGAGAGAGACAGATGAGAGGGGGGGGGGGACTTGGATTTCTCTCAAGAGTCCAGAATTTTTTCCCTCAGAACTTCTGGAAGCCAAATTCATTTGTTTTACTGGCCAGTATTGCCTTAATTCAGCCCATCCCTAAGTCAGTTGCAAGCAAAAACATTGCATAATTGGCTTTGACCCAACAGAACCCATCTCTTGATGGCAGGGACCTGCCTTAAGCATCTTTTGTAGGTGCCTCAGACCAAAACACTGTGATTTGTCCATAATGGATACCCAGTTATTTATTTAATTCAGTCATTTATTTAAAATGTATATCAAGTGCCTATTCTTTTCCAGATCTCAGGACTAAGGATTTATAAGTGAAAAAAATTATCAGTGGTAAAACAATATGTTCCTGTTCTCTTGGAGCTTACAGTCCCGGGGAGGGGGAGATGGTATACAACAAACAAATAAGTCAGTTGAGTGACAGAAAGTGTTTTGTGAAATCTAGTGATCTTAAAAGTGTAACTCAATTCACAAGAACTGGCAATCAGTGGCCGATGTATGAGTGTCCTCCTAAGCCAGAGGTGAGACATAACACATATATAAGATGCTCCAGCAGATGCAGAACATAGTACAGAATCATGTTCAAACCGCCACACTTCTGTTTTCTTAATCCTACTTAACTTAGACCTGGTTGGCCCTCACCTACACTTGTAGGTTTAGAGTCCTTATTTCTTGCCTCTTTTGAGTCTTCCTTAATAATTTTCTGCTTTTTAAGCCTTCCCTTTGCTGTGAAGACCCCTCATCTACTGCTGGATGAATTGGCTGATAACTGTGAGCATTTTCTTATTCTCCCAGGACTGGTGTTAGGACCATATGAGATGCTCTACTCCTTCATCTGACCTACAGTGTTTGAAGATAGTAGCATAACTGTCTTGCAGATGGAAAAACTGAGCCCCTACGGATTAAATAATCTGTTCAGTGTTATACAGCTAGAAGATACCAGGGACGTGATTCAAATCCACACTCAAGGTCCTCTTGAGCAAATCTAATATGAAATTCTACATCTGTTCAAAAATGTTTCTTATGTTAAGTGTGTCCATCCTAAGACTGTAGAACCCATGTTACACATCTCTTCTTTCTTCCCCACATTTCTGGTACATAACACTGTCCTGAGAGTAGAGTAAAATCGATAAATGATTGAGGGTAGAGGGCTTCTCGTTTGTGTGAAAACAATATAACAGCAACCTTGGAATAACATTTTTCAAAAAGAATAGTAAACGGTTATTTTTAACCAGGTGACAGCTAAGATATTCAAATAATAGATGAATTTACTCTGATGGTCATGCAGATAGATATTAATGTGGCACTGAAGCGTTTCCATCAGTTACATGGGCATGCATTGGCTCTAACCATGACATCATAGAAACATCAAGGCCTTTCAAAATAGTGATCAGGGAACAATATGGATCATAATTTTAAAACAACCCTTCTTCATGCTTTAAAGTACAACTGTTACCAACAATCATAACAACTCAGGTTTATGGTTGGAGAGCGATCCTGCTGAGCTGTTGCTGCACTGCCTGATGCTCACGTGGGATCCAGAGACCATCAGTCTGCCTCTGCCATTCAAATAACGCACACCCACTGTAAATGCCTCTCGGAATTTATGCCACTCGTGAACACTCATTCATTTGGATGACCAGTACCCTGCTCAACCAAAATTAAAAAACAAAATAGTTAATACACTTCAGTATGATTTAGTACATATAAACATGGTGATCATAAATCAAGAGAAGTTCCCCAACAGGAAAAACATAAAATTTCCAGATCCATTTTAGAAATCTAAACAATTCGTGCTCTGGCCCCCAACTGTCATGGGATCTTGGAATTGTGGTGTTATGGGAACCCGGAAAACTGTAAGCACCCATCCCGCTCCCCTTTGCAAGGTCTCCTGTCAACAAGTCCAGACACAGGAAAAAAAATGTTAGACACCTGCAGAGTGGTTTTTAACAGTTTGTTCTTTTTTAAATTATAAAATTAAATTACACATATATTCTCCTATGAAACTGTGTTTAGTGACTATCAGGGAAACAACTGCTGAAACAAACAGAACCTGAAGTGTAGAACAACTGAGATACACTAGAAGATTCTTTCTTGCTCACATAACAGACAAGGCAGATGTTCTTTGTTCATGACGGTGATGTTCCTCCAACCGTGGAACCACTTGGTGGTTCAACAACCAAGGCTGAATGCGGTTCTAACATTGTCAACACAAGTTCTCTGAAACGTCTGTGGTCTGTTTCATCCTAGTCATCCAGAAGAGCTTGGAGAAGCATGTGCAGAAGATTTCAACAAACTCTGCCTGAAAGTGGTTTCTATCACTTCCCCTTGCATAGCATTGCCTAGGACTCTGTCCCATGGTGAACCTAGCTGCAAGGGAGGATGGAGAACATGGCTGTGGCTATGTGCTTAGAAAGAAGAGAAGAATGTGCATTTTGGTGAATGGTGGCTCTCCCTGTCTCAGTGATAAATGTCATAGCGCTACAGAAACTTTTCCCAGAGTTATCCTACATCTTGCTTCTCAGTGCCTACCGGTTCCCTCCTAGGGCTTCTCTGAATTCAGTATTCATTTTGGCACAAACTTAAGACTCATAAGAAGGTAGTCAAATGGTACAAAATTCCAGTTATAAGATAATTAGGTACTGGGATGTAATGTAGAACCTGATGACGATAGTTAACGCTGCAGTATGATATATACAACAGTCGTTAAGAGAATAAATCCTAAGAGTACTCGTCACTCAGCACGGGAATTTTTTTTTCTACTTTTTGTTTTTGTACCTGTGCAAGAGGATGCATGTTAACTAAGGTTATTGTGGCAATCATGTCACAATACATGTAAGTCGAATCATTATGCTGTACACCTTGAACTTGTACAGTGCAGTATGTCAACTATATCTCAATAAAACTGGAAAAAAAAGATTAAGAAGAGAGGAAAGCACAGAGAAGAAAGTGATTGACACACTTCTCTCTCTGTTGATAACTAGAACTGTCCTTCAGCATTTATTGACACAATACTGAAGACTGCTTTAATTGAACTGAAACAGAAAAACAGTATCTTCATGATGATCACCCATCATTTACAGGAAAGAATAAATTGACCTTCGGTCTTCTCATCTCCTCACTAGCTGTCAGCGTCCTTCTCTCATAAGCCTCATGTGCAAACCAGTAACTGTCTCCACAGTTTACCTCTGAATGCTCCCTCACCCCCATCCTAAAACGAACTATAATCAATTCATTCTCCTTCAGCAATGCTCATCATTGTAAGAGATGCAGGTGCAATATTTCTGGAAATCCACTCTCTCATGGTTTGCTGAATGTTTACTAAGTCTGCTTATGAAAGATCTCACAAATCCTCTGCTTAGCTCACTTCGCCTTTCTGCAGTAGAACAGAGTTCAAATTAGGTTCCATGTCTGAGAATGAGTGAGAAGGTGAGATGGATTTCCAAAATAAATCAACTTACCTGGGTCCCTTTAAGTATGTTAGAGACCACAGACCGAATCAGAGACTTGAGGTACCCTCTAAGGGAACCCCCTGAGGATTCAACCAGAGTTTTCTAAGCTAGAAGAGTTGATGTCAGTCAGACAGAGATAGACAAGAACTGTATGATATCACGTATATGTAGAACTTAAAAAGGCCAAACTTGTGAAAACAGAGGATAAAATGGTGGCTACCAGGGGATGGAGGGTGGGGAATAATAAAGATGTTGTTTAAGGGTAGAAACTTACAACCAGTGGTAAATAAGCCCTAGAGATCTAATGCACAGTATTGTGAACGTAGACAACAATATTGTATTACAAACATCAGACTTGCTAAGAGACTAGAACTTCATTATTCCAACCACTAAAAATGAAGGATAATTACCTAATGTGATGGAGAAGCTAGTTATCCCTACAATGACAATCATATTATAATATATAAATGTATCAAATTAACATGTTGTACATCTTAAATTTATTCAATGTTATATGTCAAATATATTGATATTTCAATACAAGGTTTTTTAAAATATATATTTTTAAAGTGTTGATGTCAGTACACCATAAAACTGTATTTGAATGCTGTGCTGATTTCAATGACCACAGAGGCCACTTCAAGTGTAGCATGCTGACCCACTGGAGAGCCTCCGTTCTTTATGTACTCATATTAAGGAGGAAAGTTCCCCCATCCAGGACTTCGAAATTCATTGAAAAAATATGAAATCATATTCCTGACATTTTTGAGGACTTTATTTCATTTTGGTGCTTCTGAGTGCATAGATAACCTTTCTTGTGAGTTTCTCTACCCTGTTTTTCACCTATACTCCTTCCTTCTCTTTCCCTCTCCCTGCTTAATTTCTCTCCTCTCTCTCCTCTAAAACCTGCGGGCTAAAATTGGTCCCAAGCGAGAAAAAAGGAGAAGCAAGAGGACTCCTTGAAATGTTTCATTCCCACCCCCTACCTCTCCTGCATTCTGAGACTGTCCCCAAGGAGATTTTAGCCTGGTCACCTCCCTCCCATCTTCCCCTTCCTCTCCAGATTTGTGCAGATGACAGCAACATGTTAGATCCCAGAATGGTAGCTTTTTTCTTTTTTTTTTTCATAGCACAAGGTTCTCTTTATTGTGATGCTCAGTGGAAAACATCTGTAAACCAGCTCACTGTAGTGTTGACAGCTGCAACCATGCTAAGGCACGTTCTTTATATAAAAAACGGGCGTGGTGGGAGTTCTGTTCACCCCTTTGTGACAGCAACTGGGACCTGAATTCAGAGCTTCTTAGGCATATGTAGCTTTTATATATCTTCATGATTTCTTGAGAGTTTGTTTCCTTAAAAATAAACCTTCTTTGCCATAAGTAAGTCCAAATGCAGCATATACAAAACAGTTAGGAATACAGGGAAATTCAGGCACCAGTGTAGACCAGTGTAGAACAAGCTACTCTCTTCTAGACATGGTTACAAAGGAAAGGCAGTGATAAAGACTTGGAATTTTACCATTTATTACAGTTAGAGGGAGAAAAGACAACTTTTTTTTTTCTTTTAAAAATATCTGTGCAGATGGCAGAGTCTTGAATTATACTGATCTGTCAACAGTGCAGATCAGCAACCCTCGGGCCCCAGTCCTGGAGTAGGTTCGAGATCACCTGGCCCTTTCCACTGCTCTGGCTGTCAGACTCGAGGCAAGTCCCTTAACCATTAAATATATTTGGTCCCCGAGGGTGTTGGGAGAGGTGTTGGCCTTTCCAGCTTGGCCCCTGGGCCCTGTCTTCTCAGTCCAACAGGCTGAGAAGACAGTCCCGTTGCGGCAGGGGCGGGCTGCCCTCGGCAAAGGACAGAAAGGGGTCATCACTGCACTTGAGACATTTCAGAATCAGGAAGGTGATAGTGGCGCCGCCCGGCAGGGAGGAAGGGACGCTGCGGAGGCTGGGAAGGGGAGGTGGAGTCGTCGTTGTCGTCTGGCTCGGGCAGCAGGAGAAGAGGTGTTTATTCGGCAGCTTTGGCCTCAGCCCCATCGGCTCTGCCGTGCACCTCCTCGTCCGAGCGGTCGCCGGCCCCTTTCCGGGCCATTCGGCGGGGCACGACAAACGGCAGGTCCCCACGCCTGAGCTCGTTCTTGAGCGAGCTGACCTCGCGGTTCATGGCGTCCAAGGTCTCCGTGGCATCCTCCAGCTCGCGCTGCAGTTTCCGGCGCGAGGCATTAGCCCGCTGGGCCTCCTCCAGCTGCCGCTTGAGCCGCTTCAGACCGGGGTGGGGGGGGCGTTGGGGGGGGGACGCCTTGTCCGCCCGGTGCTTGCGCTGCTCGGCGTTCCTCTGCTCATCATCCACCTGCAGCAACGCATCCTCCAGCTTCTTCTCGGCCCCATGCACCTGCTTGCAGGCCGCCTGGCGCTCCTTGGTCTCGTTGTCCAGCTGCTGCTCCAGCTGTGCGATCTTGGCCTCGAGGGCGGCGATGGAGGCCTTGGACTTGCCAGTGCCCTCCATGTCCTGCAGCTTGACCTTGAGCTCCGTGTTCTGGCGCTGCAGCCGCCGCCGCGCGTTCTCGTTCAGATGGGGGCTGATCTGGTCGCTGTGCAGGTTCGCCTTTTTCAGCCTGTCGCTCACCAGCTCCGCGCTGCCCTGCTCCTCCGCCAGCTGCGCGATGCAGGCCTCCGGGCGCCACTTCCCTTCCAACGCCGCTGCTGTTGGCCCCCTGGTCAGCCAGCTGGCCCCGCTCCTGCTGGGCCTGGTGCTTGGCACGCTCGGCAGCTGCCAGCTTCCCCTGCAGCTGGATCATCTCGGTCTCCATGCTCTGCTGTTTCTTCTCATTCTCCTTGGCCTGCGCCAGGATCTCCTGGCGGGAGGCGCCAGTGTCCTCCAGCTCCCACAGGCTAGTCCTTCATCTGGGCCTGCAGCTTCGTCCCGGTCCGTTGTGTGGCTTTGTCCCGGTTCTTGTTGGCCGAGTCGATGTGGGCCTCCAGGTCCTTCAGGTGCATCTCCAGCTTCTTCCGAGCGGCCACGGCCATAGAGCGCTGCTTCCTCTCATCGTCCAGCTAGGCTTCCATCTCCTGCACCTGTCTGACCAGCTCCTCGCTCTTCTCGTCGCGGCCCTGCAGGTCCCGCTCCAACTGGGCCTTCATGGCCTACAGGTTCACCTCCAGCCACAGCTTGGCATCCTCGGCGGCCTGCAGCTCGTCCCCCAGCTCCTTGAGCTGGGTCTTCATCTCCTCTCCCTGCCACTCCAGGGCCCGCCTGGACTTCTCCAGCTCTTGGACGCTCTTGCCGATGTCGTCCTGGGAGCTCATGAGGTCCTCCATCTCCGTGCAGATCCGCTTGAGCCTCTCCGGCTCCGCCTTCTGCCCCATGGCCTCCTCCAGAGCCCGGGCCAGAGATGGCGCCTTGGTCTCCTTCTCCCGGGCCTCCGCCTCCCGCGTCCTTGTCGGAGATGGTCTTCTCCTCGGCCAGGAGCTGGTCGAACAACTTCTGCTTCTTCTCCAGGTTGGAGACGCTCTGCCACTGATGGTCCAGGTCCACAAGCAGGTTGTCCAGCTCCTGCTGCAGCCGCGTCTTGGTCTTCTCCAGCTGGTCGTAGGCGGCCACCTTCTCCGCATAGCGCTGCCTCAGCCCCTCCAGGTACTTCTGGAGCTTCCTCTTGGCCTCCTTGGCTGTCTCCAGGCACCCACGCCGTCCTCCATCTTCTTCCTCGTGTCGGTGACCTGGACGTGCAGGGTGGCGATCTGCCTCTCGAGGTTCCGCTTGGCCTCTTTCTCCTCCACCAGCTGCTCTTTTAAGGAGTTTTCTCATCCTCCACCTACTTCAGCTTGGGGCTCAGACTCAGCTTCTGCCGGTTCTCCTCCTGCAGGAGCTCCTGCGTGTCATGCAGCTGTGACTCCGGAGCGGAGAAGTCCTTGATGAGCTTGCTGGACTTGCTGTCTGACTGCGTGAGAAGACCCGTCACATTGTCCAGCTCGACCTGCAGCTTGGAGACCTTGTCGGCTAGCTCCGTGAGCACGCGCTCTCTCTCGGTGAGCTTGACCTGCAGCTCCTGCAGCTGGGGGGGTGGTAGATTTTATCCCATAAAACTAATGTCAGGAGGATCTCCAACTGTCAGTAAATATGTTATCAAAAGGCTGTGAAGGGCTGGAAATTTATTTTAAATAGTACTGGTATTCCTCTCCTTTATAGAACAGTTGCCTCCTAGACCTCTAAACTGAAGGAATTCTTGAATGAAAACATCTTCATTCTGGGAACAGCATACGGTTATGGTTGCAAAACTTAGGAGTCCCGTTTCATCATTATAATTTGATGATCTCATTCTTAAACTGCTAAACATTCTTAAACAGCAGGGTGTTGTAGTGGAAGTTGCATTGGGGTTTTACATCAAAGAACCCCAGGTTGAAATCTGGACTCTGTCACTTAATACTAGTATAACCTTGGGCAAATTACATGCCCCTTCTGAATCTCAGTTTACACGTTTCTACAATGGGGAGAATAATTCCTATATTTTTAAGAGTGGTGATTAAATGACAGGTTGCACATACTGTGCTCAACATTTTAGAGACATTCAATCTTTTCTGGCACTATGGGCATCTTTAGGGAAGTCACCTTGTATCTGATCTTGTATTAAGAAATAAGTGATATTCCATTGTATATATGTGTCACATCTTCTTTATCCATTCATCTGTCGATGGGCATTTAGGTTGGTTCCATGTCCTGGCTATTGTAAATAGTGCTGCAGTGAACATTGTGGTACATGTCTCTTTTTGAATTATGGTTTTCTCAGGGTATATGCCCAGTAGTGGGATTGTAGACATAGAGAATGGACTTGAGGACACGAGTTGGGAAGGGGAAGCTGGGGCGAAGTGAGGGTAGCATCGACATATATACACTACTGAATGTAAAATAGTTAGCTAGTGGGAAGCAGCAACATAGCACAGGGAGATCAGCTCGGTGCTTTGCGATGACCTAGAGACGTGGGATAGGGAGGGTGGGAGGGAGGCTCAAGAGGGAGGGGATATGGGGACATATGTATGCATATGGCTGATTCTCTTTGTTGTACAACAGAAACTAACACAGTATAAGCAATTATACTCCAATAAATATATATTAAAAAAATAAGTGAATGAATGGATGAGTGAATGAATACATCTATCTAGTCAGTGTTCAAAATTTTTCTAAACTCAAAAAATAGCACTTGATATGCTAACAGCACCAAATGAGAAAAACTTTATCCACTAAATGAAACAGCTCTGACGTTAAGTCCCAAACAATCACAAAATCTACAAACAACCATTGCCTTGTCAAAGCCACAAAGCCATTTGCTAAATAACACCTGTTTTTGCACACACTAGAGCAGAACTCCCCAGGGAAACAAGAAATGCACACTTCGGGTATTGTATTTTACACTGTCCTCTTTGTTGCCCTAGTATAAGGATAAAGATATTCAGAGAGATTAACATAAAAATGGAAAAAGTGTACTCCACCTCATCACCACCCCCTGTAAAAAAAAGACCTAGAGGGCTTCCCTGGTAGCGCAGTGGTTGAGAGTCTGCCTGCTGATGCAGGGGACACGGGTTCGTGCCCTGGCCCGGGAAGATCCCACATGCCGCGGAGCGGCTGGGCCCGTGAGCCATGGCTGCTGAGCCTGCACGTCTGGAGCCTGTGCTCCGCAGCGGGAGAGGCCACAACAGTGAGAGGCCCGCGTACCGCAACAACAACAACAACAACAAAGACCTAGAATATCAATTTAGAAATTTTCAGGTAATTAAAGTGGATTAAAACAAAATAAAACATCCTTAGCCAAATGTTCTGATCATTAGGAATTGCTTTCTTAACACTAGTTGAAATGTAGAAGTCAGATTGAAGAAGATGAGAAAGCTACCAGAATTTCTCACCCTTGTATTTTTATTTCTTATGTTATTATTGTTATTATTATTATTATTTTTTTGTGGTACGCGGGCCTCTTACTGTTGTGGCCTCTCCCGTTGCGGAGCAACAGGCTCCGGACACACAGGCTCAGCAGCCATGGCTCACGGGCCCAGCCGCTCTGCGGCATGTGGGATCTTCCCGGACCGGGGCACGAACCCGGGTGCCCTGAATCAGCAGGCGGACTCTCAACCACTGCGCCACCCGGGAAGCCCCTCTTATGTTATTATTTGAGTGTGGAATACTTTTAAACATATCTTGAATGATAATATCTTCCAACCGTTATGATTTGTTCCTTTAAACAAGTGTTTTGAGGATATTTTTCACATTCTGACCTGTGATTTCATTGTACTCAGGGCCAGCTGCTTTCCCGTAGACTGAAACTCTGACGTTTATAATGGAATTGAACAGTGTAATAGGATTCACTTAACAAAAATGCTGCTGTGACATGAACTTTATGGGACCTTCCATTGAACAAGGGAGGCCTGTTTTAACATTGTCTGGTTGCTATTTCATGGCAGAAATGGAAGCAAAAAACGCAATAGCTGGGTCTCTGCATAAATGAAGCCACACCATTTTTCTTTTTCTTCTCTTTTTTAAAATAATTTATTTTTTTAATTGAAGTATAGTTGATTTACCATGTTGTGTTAATTTCAAGTGTACCGCAAAGTGATTCACATGTATATATAAACATAAATATATACATATATGTTCTTTTTCAGATTCTTTTCCCATATAGGTTATTACAGAATACCAAGTAGAGTTCCCTGTGCTCTACAGTAGGCCCTTGTTGATTATTTATTTTATATATAGTGGTGTGTATCTGTTAATTCCATATTCCTAATTTATCCCTCCGCCTACCACCTTTCCCCTTTGGTAGCCATAAATTTGTTTTCTATGTCTATGAGTCTGTTTCTGTTTTGTAAATAAGTTCATTTGTACCTTTTTTTAGATTCACATATAAGTGATATCATATGATATTTGTCTTTGCTCTATCTGACTTACTTCACTTAGTATGATCATCTCTAGGTCCATCCACTACACCATTTTTCTACAGTGGAGACACAGTCATAAAATGATGGCAAAATTAAAACAACATTTCACCTTTTACTCTTTGGTAAGATTCTCCGTATCCGTATAGAAGAGAATATTTTAATATTCTGCCAAAAAACATAAGTGGTCTGGTAGCATCCTCATTAAAGCCTCACAAAGTCTTCCAGAGTTCTCGAATCTCTGGAGCTCTGCTACTGCTTCCAAGTAGCTAATGTGATGTTATTTTACAACACTCTGCCAGAGCTGCTTTCTCTCCAACAAGAATCTTACTAGCTTTACCGTTTGGCAGCCTGTAGCATGTTTAGAAAAAAATCCATAAACCAGATGGCGGAAATACAGAGTAATCTGTTTGGGAAACCCAGGTTATAAATATGTGCATGTTGGGAAAAGGGCAAAAAGTTGAGGTAAAGCAGCTGATGCAGCTTTCAGGCTGGGCTCCAATCATGACATTTTTAGACGGGTGCCCTGAGAGCGTCTACATGTTTATTTTCTATTGTATTTTTCCCCTCATGCTCAGGAAGAACCCACAGGAGTTCACTCATTTTCCCACACTGGAAACCAAATTGAATCCTGACTTGGGAGTTTTCATCGAGGTTTCATCTGCAAAAAGTATATTCTTCTGTTGGTGGTGAGAGAGGGTGGGGATGAGGTGTTAGGACTGGGGTGCATTATCGTGTGACCCAACTTCCTCCTTCCTTGACCCTTCTCCATATGTGTGAGGATTTCTCCTCACCCTAATATCAACTTCCAAGTGAAGTAAGGCTGAAGTGAAAATCAACCTTAAAAGAACAGAGATGGTTTACAACCACAGTTTGTGTACGTATTGGCGGGGGGTGAGTGGGTAGGTGAAAGAAGAAGGGCACGACTTTGCGTGTGTGTGTGTGTGTGTGTGTGTGTGTGTGTGTGTGTGTAGGGGGAGTGACTTGTGTTATTAGATGATTGCATTCATATGAATAGCAAGACCTTTTCATTGCCTCAGGGGCTGATCACAGCCTTCTCTCTTTCTACGGCCTTCAAGAGTCACAGCCTTGCCACTATCGATTAGCTCAGGCCATCAAAGAGTTGCTCCCTAATCTTCCTGCTGTGCTGGGTGGTGTACTTTTTAGGCACTGTGGATGGACAGTTAAACTGATGTAGCCTGCCTTCTCGAGACTTATGCCCCTCCATAGCACCAACATTGCAGTCAGCTATGCAGACACAAGGCAGCTGCATTCCTTACATCCTTGCCCTTGCCACCTTAAGGAAATTGAACACTCTAGGCCATGTTAGCAGTAGTTGCAGGCATACAGCCCACTGGGGAAACAATGAAGAGCTCAGCTATATTAATTCTTCTGTTTGGCTGCAAGCACCCCTGAGATCTCACTTGAGTCTTCCCGGGGACTCTGGGGGCCTCCCTTAGTTGCCGCCCCTCATTGTTCCTAGCCTCTGCCACTGCCTGACATTGCTGGCTATGGGTACATCCCTATTTTTCTCATGACTTCAGCAACACTGGTATAATCTCACTGGACGTTCTCCTATAGCTGCTGCATGGAGGCAAGAGAAAAACCCTCTTCCCACTGGTGTTTCATCTTTACTGTTGAAGTGCAAACAGGGAAGCTGTGTGCTTTCAGCCTCTTTAGTATTCTTAGAGGCAAGTACCTTTTATTGTTTCCTTCTTTCAGCTTTCTGTGTCCTTTCCCTTCTTCTTGGGGTTAATCACTAATGCCAGATGGTGCGATTGGGACAAAATTCAAGCAGCAAGGCCAGGGCTATGGCTGTGGCCAATATCAGCTCTCCTATTGAACCTCCCACCACAATCCAATGGCCTCCACCTTCCCAATGACAGGGTGTCCAGAGAGTTATCATATGATTCTCTGGGATCTTCTCTGGAGATGAGCCACAAACTCCAAGAGCCTGCCGAAATAATCCTCCACACTCTGATATGCCCAATTTCAAATGATTTTATAGCTTAAGCTGTTACTCTTGCATCCATTCCATGTAAATATTCCTTATCATGGTTCCATATTCTTACTCAGAGCTCACCATGATGGAGAGATGGTCAGCCTTACATAAATTTACAAGTTAATTACTTATATCAGTAAATCATAAATATTTACTTACAGTAACTAAAAAAAAATTAGGTATTACAATTTTAGAGTGTTTACAGAGACCAACTCTCTTGAATATCAAGAAAAGAAAACTCAACCAGCAATCTTCAGTTCTCATGAGATTCTCTAGAACTCTTTTAACAGCTTAAACAGGTACTCAAAACCCACAGCCATTTGGCTCTGGAATATTCTGCCTTTTGAATTATCTCAGCAAAATAAGCCCTGGTATGGATGGAATTGTGCCCACCCCCACCCCACCCCATCCAATTTATATATTGAAGCCCTAACCCCCAATGTAATATTTGGAGATAGGATTTTTAGGAGGTAAGTAAATTAGATGAGGTCATAAGGGTGGAGCCCTGATCTAATGGGATTAGTGTCCTTCTATGAAGAGACACCAAAGAGCTCTTCCCCCCACCCCCACTCTTCCTTTCATGTGCCACGGAGGAAAAGCCACGTGAGGACACAGCTAGAAGTCAGCTGTCTTTAAGCCAGGAAGAGAGTTCTCATCAGAAACCAACTTGGCTGGACCTTGATCACGACTTCTAGCCCCCAGAACAGTGAGAAAATAAATTTCTGATATTAAGCCATCCAGTCTATGGTATTTTGTTATGGCAGCCCAAGCAAAAGAATATAAGCCTATCAAAATGTATCTGGTATCTAGTTCAGCCAAGCCAGTTTCTTGCATTAGAGGAGCAGAACCAAAAAATCACGTTCCAGTCTGTTTTTATGAAGAGCAGAGGAGAGATGGCCTGAGGGCTCAAGAGAGGTAGCATAGGTGAAGTGGGATATAGAAGACACTTAATGGAATGCTGTACTCAGAGGCAACATACAAAAGCAGAGAAAGCCAGATAGACTGGACTAGAAAAAAGAGTTAATTTATCAAACTCATGAATGTTAATTTTAGAGCCAAATGCAAGTGTTTTTTTTTTTTTTTGGCCTGAGAACTGTTTCTTCTTGTTTACAAAATGCACGTCTGGCCCTATCTTGTGGTTCATTTATAGCTATGGACTTTGGATCTGCAGGAGGACTTTCCAGCCAGAATTTTTCCACTTTCCTTGCAACTATTTCCATCCTGGTTTGAAAGAAGACAGAAGATTTTCAGGCTTCTATGTTTATAAGAACAGAAGCATCCCTTTCATAAGGAATTGGATTCTTTATTTTCTGCATTGTATCTTCTTCCCTGGCTCCTTTACCGTTATGTTTCATGCGTGGGTTTTTCAGCCTTTCTGCTGTATTCTCCTCTGTTTTAGCTCTAAGGATTTTCTTATATACTGCTACTACACTATTTTAGTCACATGAATTTATCTTTCTGTGTGTAGATAAATCACAAATCTATATTTTCATCTCTATCTTTTTCATAAGTTCAAGATCCGTAAATCCAAGTGCCTTCTAGATATTTCTAATAGAATATTACACATCAGTCATCTCATACATCCCATATCCAAAATGGAATTCACTGTATTTCCCCCCAAACCATTCTCCCTCATGTATTCAAGACTCTGTTTAATGCATCATCTATCCCCATTTCTCAACTAGATAGACACCTCAAAGACACGTTCAGCTTGTCTCTCTCCTTGGCTCCCTCAGCCTTAAGCCCTACAATCTAGTCACTTAACGAATCCCTTTGTTCCCCCCTCAGATATGCGCCTCAGTACTTGACAATCCATGCTCTCCCACTGTCACTGCTGCAGCCTTAGTGCAGATTTTCTTAGTTTATTGCCTGTATTTTCCCACAGTCTCCTGGTTCGTCTCCCAGCCCCAATGCAACTAGAGCTAGTGTTTCGCTGCTTCAGACTTACATCTCAAGTCCCCACAGGCTTCTATCCTGAGCCCTCGCCTAAGATTATTTTATCAAAGTTGTCAATTATGCCTCATATATAAAATCTAATGGATTCTTTCCCATCCTCATTATCTTGACCCCTCTTTAGCATATGATGCTGTCAACTACCCTTTTCATTAAAGTCTCTACTCCCAGGTCTTAGACTCTTATTTCCCTGGTTCATTCCCTACCTTCTTATTATTTCTGCCCATCTCCATTGTTGACACTTCATGGTGACTTCAACATTATCTAGATGTAGTGAGTCTGTTTCTTTATTTTGTTTTTTAATCTCTAGTGATGCTTTTCCCTTAGAGACTAGTTTGCCTGACATGAATATTATTGCTAGCTACATAGTATCCCAAAACACGTAAGCATCCTGCTTTGAAAAGAGTTTTGTTTTCCTCAAAGTTTTACCATTATGAAAGAACCTTGTGATGAGCTTCTTTATACATACATCTTTGTAAGTTTCTTTGGTTGATTTCTGGTATAAATTCCTAGAAGAAAAATTTGTGGTTCAAAAGATGTATTTTAAAAACATTTTGCGATACGTAGTCACTGGAGAATATTCCCAGTAGAAAAAAATTGAACCAACTAACACTTTCATCAGCGGTTTAGGAGAATGACATTTTTCCCATTCCCTCACCATTAGCAGAACGTTTTATCTCTGCTATTGTGACAAGCAAAAGCAAACGAGGGGTGTTTTGTTATTTTATATATCTCATATTCTGTCTTCTCTAACCATATTCTTTGCTCATTTTCAAAAATATTAGTTCTTTTTGATATGTAAGAAACCTATGTAATAGTGATATTAACCCTTTTCCAATACATTTCAGATATTTTAGAAATTTGTTATTTGTCTTTTAATTTTGTTAGTAGTGTTCTTATGTACAGTTGTCCATTTTTATATTTCTCAGTAACAAAATATAGTAGCCTCTTTATTTGCAGTTTATCTCTTTGTTTTACCTTAGAATGATCTTTCCTCCTCCAAAATTATATAAATGTTCATTTATATTTTTTCTAGATCCTTTATAAGTACTTTATAGATCTTTTCAATAGCACTTGTAATGAATGTCATCGCTCTATTTGGAATGTCAGTTGGTAAATTCTTTGAATACAATTTCTTTTTCAAGTAAGAAACTAGGAAATGTTGAATTTTATATATATATATATATATATATATTCTTTTCTCACTGATGTGCAGTGCTACATTTATTGTAAATTGAATTGTGATTCTTCACTTGCTTCTAGACTATTTTATCTCTTTCACCTGTTTCTTTTTAGACTGTTTCATTGGTTGCCTACTTATTCTGTGATTAGGGCCGTACTCTTTTAAATATCATTGCTTTATCATATGCTTTATTATCTAACAGTTCAAGTGTATATCATTTTTTTTGTTACAATGTTTATTGGATATTTTTGCCCAGTTATTTATTCAGAGAAACTTAAAAAATTTTTGTCAAGACTTTCTCCCCAAATATCCTTTTGGGAGTTTAATTAGACATATCAATTTTACAAATTAACTCAGGAATTAAGACTCTCCAATATGGTATGACTTTAATTCTAGTTAATGGAAAAGTATAAGTGATAGCTAGTTGATGCCCTATTTATGAGAAGTAGGTAAATAGCACAGACGTTTCTGTAAGGATGATTCCCTTGTTTCTGTCCTGCACCTCAAAGGAATAAGGCATGGAAAGGGGGTTTTCTTCCAGGGACTTTCCTGCCTTTTACCCCATGTAGAACATTTCACAGCTTGTCTCATTACAGCATTTGTAAAAACACAGTCTGAAAGCAGTGGTGCATAAATGAATTATTTAAGTTTTGCAGCAAATCGCCCTCATCTTGCTTGCTGCCTCTTAATGCACTTTAAGTGAGCCCAGGGAGGCGAATCATAGAAGGCACGGGGTGGAATGTAAACCAAGTTTTATTAGCCACAGAAAGCCACACTATAACATTTATTAAGTATTAGAAACAGTGTGTTTAAGTAAGTTTGATTTGCTGAATAATCACCGACATTGCAGCCATCTTCCCCGGATAGGAGCACTCCCTTGTCAAAAATATTTATTTTCTTGTCACTTCTGTTAATATAATGGGCTCTTGGGGTTTTGTGAGAGTTTCTTAGCAAATCGTGATTTTCAGCAAATTACCATGTGTCTCCCACTGAATACAGCTTTAATAGCTGGGAGGAGGAGAGGGAAACCACCCACATCATTGACTGAAAGTACATCATCTTATTACTGGTGCCATTTTAGGGGCTTCAGCTGCCCTAGGAAAATGAGGAGCTAGACACCCTCTTAAGTCCATCCCAGTCCTTCCGCCAATGAACAGTGTCAATAAACTTGATGTCCTCCCCCCACCACCCCGTCAGATGGGCCTGAGGCTGAATTCCTTTTCTTTTTAGGGGTGAATCAGCCTTTAAGACCAAATGATTCATACCACAGTTACCAACTCTTCCTTTCTTATCTTTTTCGTTTTCCTGATGCAGAATGAAACAGACAGATGCTCAGAACGTTTCTGAGCCTTGGAGCACTTTCCTAACCTTGCGTCAACGGGGTGAGTTGAGAATAGGTGATTCCAGGATGCTCTGCTATATACATTTATGGTATAAGTCCTTTTGTTATCTTTGGCTAAAGCCACTATTTGAATTCCAGACAGAAAATAACACTAAAAAAATTAAACATACCTAAGTACTCAGTGGGCAGACGCTGGCTGATAAATATTTAATGCAACTGAGAGCCCACCTTAGATATCGCGAAACATGGCCTGTTTGGGTACTTGCCTCACTCCTCTGTGACCAGAGGCTGCAAATATGCAAGCGGATGCCCCTTCGTCATTTCTTGTCTTTGCTGGAAATAGTCCTTTTGACAGGGACACCCACTGATTGCCTTCTGTTCATTACACGCAGACCTGTGGCATTGCATTTCCAGAGATACTGAGTGAAGATCCTAGTACAAGGCTTAGGAGTCATTGAATTTTACTGCCTACCAACCCCTTTGGCATCAGTGAAGAGATATTTTCCTTTGTAAGGTGCCTGTCAAGACTGTGGTCATCAGTGAGGAGGAGACTGTTGTTCTACTATAAGCTAAGAATTCCGCTGGGTTTGTGGCTATTTTTTATGTTCAAGTTGTTCGTTATTTACTGAGTGAATCAGAGTAAGAAAGAAGAAATTTGTAATACAGGTAATATCTCATATGACGCAGGTAAACATAGGTTATTGCAGAAGCATATAGGTGGGACCTTGACCTATTGACCCAGTCTTGAAAGAGATGTCAGGCTGGGAGGGTCTGGAAAGAGCCATTGGAAGACATGAAATCCAAGTTGAGACCTGAATGTTGAGTAACAGACAGTTAAACAGGAGTATCTGCATGTGCAAAGGGTTAGAGGCAGGAGAGAGTGTCTGGACTATTGAGAGGAACTTAATGTAGCTGGATGTGTCTGGGACTCAGAGGGATAAAACATGAGGCTGGAGATGTAAGCAGGGCCTTGTTCAGGAACAGCCTTAAAGCTGCTGGAATTTTCACTCAGCTCTTGAAGACAATGCATTGTATTAGAGATTTTAAGTGGGGGAGTTACGTGATCAGATTTCAAACGTAGAGAATGTACTGCTTTATTTTTATTACAAGCATGTATTCAGAAAGAAAGATGACTGTTGTAATGTAGAGAATAACTTGGAGGGGGCAACCTCGAGTCTGAGAGGGAAATTAAATCATTAATTAAGCTGAGAGCTGTTGGGCTGACTATGAATATCTCATTGGAAAGAGACAGAGGGATGTGTATGTGGTAGGGTGGAAGTGTGTGAGGGGTGGATGTGTGCATTGTACCATTTTTCAAACAAGACTGATGATTTACTGGATTTATTAGGCAAGAGAGGAAAGAGCTAAAAAAGACCAGAGGAGTTACAAGATGGATGCCAGTCCTTGAATGGAATCTGTCAGGAGAAGGAACTGGTTTGTGAGGAATTCCTGTGAAGTCAGAACCCTTGGGGGCAACCAGGTGAAAATACCTTGTAGACGGTGTACATTCAGGTCTGGAGTTCTGGAGAGAGATTCTAGTTCTCACTTCCCCTGCCTTTAACCACTCCATAATGGAAATAGTTAATCATATCATCTGTTTACCTTCAAAGGACCATTTGAAGCATCTCCATAAAAAGATGGGATCCCAAATTCAAATAAAAGCAGCGGCAGACAAATGTTTTAGGTTTTTAAGTATCATATCAAATATTGAGATATTAGGAAATTCCCAGGCTTAGGAATATTTTTTAAAAGTTTTTTTCTCAAATGTATGACATTGCAAATAGGAAATAAATGCTCATTAGGTCTTAGTGGAGATAAATGTTATATAATATTGAGAAGGATTCTTAGTTTATAGTAACAGGAGACACCTCTATATTAAGCTATTTACCTAAATGAGGGTATGCCATGCTAGGAAACTAAAGCAGAATTAAATAGGAAGCCATCTTTATAGGGAATTTGAAGCCTGTGCGGTCAAAGGGTGCAGAAACAACCTTGTTGGAGACACTTGGACTTATTTGATGTAATAAAACAATGAAGAAATTCAGACAGTGATTGGATAAAGGAAATCTGATTTGAGTTTACATCTTTTTCCTAGGGGGTTTTGCTAGGAAGTGAGAATGGGTTTAAGGACCTCTGAAAGAATTAAAACAAAAAATAATAACCAATAGTAAATTATTTTTGGTGGTGAATAATTATCGTTTAAGGAGGCATGATTGAGAGGAAGTCCTTCCCCGAGTGTTCGTGTGTGTGTGTGTGTGTGTGTGTGTGTGTGTGTGTGTATGTATTTCACAGTTTTTTCCTCTCCAAGTCTATTTTTGCTCTTTGTTGTCCCAGTATTGGTCTGACTGTATCTGTAACACAGTGATCACTGATAAACATTTTCATTTTATTCATAGTGTTGAATAAGGTGCTCTGGTTTTCTAGAAACTTGACTTAATAAGGTTTGGAAGCCTATTCTCTACCTCTGAGGTGATATGGGAGCAGTGGGTATGGGTCAGAGGATGGGTTGGGTCAAGGGACTGATAAGAAAATGTAAGAAGGAAGAGAAGAATTCAAGAGATGATGTAATAAGTGCACAAGGCAAATGCTTAAAGAGAGAATTAGAGACCACGGTTCTTCCCCAAAGGTGCAGGAGACCAGACAGTGTGCAGCAGTCCAAAGATCTGTAGCCAGCTGGCCAAAAAAGCTCACAAAACATGCACTTTTTTCCCCCAAAATTTACATACTAATTCTTCAGTAGCACGGATTAAGTTGGTGTATAAACCTTCCTCCTAATCTTCACTATCACTTTCTATCACCAGTGTTTGTTATGTCTGGGTGGCAGTCTGCTCCTCATACCTCGTGCTGGAAGTCTTGACCTCCTTAGCACCTTTCAGGCAGTGTGATTTCAATGTACATTGAAAACTACTCTGGTTTATGCAAAAGTTAAATAGCTTTTCTTGAATATCAGTCAGAAGCTTTTGGCAGACTGTTGTTGAGTACTTAAGTGATGGTCCTTGTGAAATTTATATCAGTCGCATCAAACTCTCCACCTTGGGAAATCCTAGGTTCTATTTCAAAAGATTCAGCAATTTCTACTAGTTTTAATTGTCTTATGCCTATTTTTGTTTTGCTATTACAATCATCTTTGCTTTCAATATTGGATTACAGTGTAATATTTTGAATATACTTGAAGTAAACATTAATGTCCCCAATACAGGATAACTCAGCTGAAGTAAGAATGGTATGAACAGATTGCTTCCATGACAACCATGCCACAACTGACTCACTGTTCTGTCTCTTGACTGATAAATTTTTAAAAGAATTATATTTATGGAGTGGTAAAACATGTAAATGGTACATAATTCTTAAAACTCAAAATAATGAAAAGTAAGTTTCCTGGTTCCTCTTCCTAGTGGCTAGCACTCATATCAGTTTCTTATGTATCTTTCATACATTATCTGCCAACATACATTCATACACTTTCATATAACATTATGTATTTGTTTACCCAAATGATAAATTTTTTAAAAAATATTTTTATTCATTGCAAGCGATTCCTGGTAGTTATTTATTTTATTTAATTTATTTATTTTTGGCTGCGTTGGGTCTTCGTTGCTGCACGTGGGCTTTCTCTAGCTGCAGGGAGCGGGGGCTACTCTTCGTTGCGTTGCACGGGCTTCTCATTGCGGTGGCTTCTCTTGTTGCGGAGCATGGGCTCTAGGCGCGTGGCTTCCATAGTTGTGCCTCGTGGGTTCTAGAGCGCAGGCTCAGTAGTTGTGGCACGTGGGCTCAGTAGTTGTGGCTCACAGGCTCAGTAGTTGTGGCGCACGGGCTTAGTTGCTCCGCGGCATGTGGGATCTTTCCAGACCAGGGCTCGAACCCATGTCCCCTGCATTGGCAGGCAGATTCTTAACCACTGCGCCACCAGAGAAGCCCGATAAATATTTTTATACCTTATTTTTTTCACCTAATACTCTATCTAGGAAATCCTTCCATTTCAGTGCATATAATTAACTCATTCTTGTTTACACTTGGATAGTTTTATATCATTTGAATTTGCCATAATTTACTTAACTGATAACTCTTTATTAATGGAGATTTTGGTTGTTTTATTTTAGTTTTAATTTTTGTATTTTTGTTAATGACAGTGCAGCATCAATCATTCATACAAATATATGCATATATGTCAATGTATCTGCAAGATAAGTTCCTAGACGTCAAATTACAGGGTCAAAGCAAATAAGCATTTTAAATTTCGATAGATTTTGACAGATTGTATTCTATAGAGGTTGTGCAAATGTATATTTCCACCAGCCTTGTATGAGAATGCCACTTTTGCCAAACTCATTGTGTACAATCATTCAGATTTTGTCAAACTTTTAGGTGAAAAAAATTGACATCTTATGTTGTAAGTTTTATGTTACTCTTATATTGAGTGGGGTTAACTCTACATGTTTTAAAAGACATGTGGTTCTTCTTTGTTAACAATTATCTGATCATGCTGCTCGCCTAGTTTTCTATTGGCTTGTTTTTTCCTTATTTGATAATAGGAGCTCTTTATATAGATAAGAACTTATCACATTGCCTATGATATATATTTTAGATATTTTTTATCAGGTTTTTAAACCTTCCATGTTTTCTTTTTATTACCTCTTTGTTAATCTTTTATGATAAAATATTTGATCCACTTGGCATTTATTTTGGCATATGGTATAAGTTAGGGATCCAGTTTTTTAAAATAGCTTTTCAGTAGCCTTGACATAAATTATTGAATAAATATATCTTTTCTAATTATTAAAGTCTTCCTTTTGCTTTTCAGTGTTATTTTTAATGTTTTCCTTTTATAGATTATAATATCACAGATTCTGCTTATCTAGCTTTTTCCTTATATCTTCTATTGTTACTATTTTGCTATTGTAATTGGGATCTTTTCTTCCATGATATCTTGTAATTTGTTGCTCTTCCTGTATAGGAAGGTCCTGGATTTGGGATATCAGATTTTTAAAATATTTATTTTATTTATTTATTTTTATTTTTGGCTGCGTCAGGTCTTAGTTGAGGCATGCGGGATCTTAGTTGCGGCACGTTAGCTTCTCTCTAGTTGTGGCGTGCAGGTTTTCTTTCTCTAGTTGAGGCGCCTGGGCTCAGTAGTTGTGGTGCACGGGCTTAGTTGCCCCGTGGCATGTGGGATCTTAATTCCCTGACCAGGGATCGAACCCACATGCCCTGCATTGGAAAGTGGATTCTTTACCACTGGACCATTAGGGAAGTCCCGGGATATTAGTTTTGTACTCATCCACATTTGTACATTATCTTACTGTTTGCAATATATCGTTAAGTCTTTGGGATTTTCCATGTGTACAATCACAACATCAAAAATAATAATTTTACCTTCTATTTTCCAACTTGAACAATTTTACCTCTGTTTTCCTTCCTCATTACAATGGCTAGTGCCTCAAAAACAGTGACAGATAATAATGGTGGTATTGACCACTTGGTGGTGTTCTGGATATTACTGGTAATGAATCTAGTATTTTTCCGTTAGGCATATATTGACTTTAGAGTTGAAATTTTATATGTGTCAATTCTCATTTTGTTAGGAAGTATTACTTTTCCCTATTTTATTTAAAATATTTGTGTATTTCTTTTCTTATTCCAGGTTCATTTTTTCAGTCAAAAGTTCATATAAAACTTTTTCAAATGCCTTGTCAGCACCTGTAGACATGCTTATCATTTTTCCCTTTTAATGTACTAATACAGAGCAGTATTGTTTCACCCCTGCAATCAACCCCACTTGGTCAGGTATATGTATTCTTTTCACGTACTGTTAGATTCCCTCTAATAATGTATTACTTAGGGTTTACTTTTATATTCATAGGCATATTGATCTGCTCTGTTCTTTTTATGCATTTTAAGGCTTCGATGTGATATATTTGCTTCATAAAAATAGTTTATATGCATTAATTTTTACTATTCTTAAATGCTATCCCATAGTCACTTTTTTCATAGGTATTAGAGGGAACTAAAATGTGTTTTCTCTGTTTTTAGGGCATAAAATTTAATATATATGGATCTGATCCACCCCATAAAGGTCCAACAAACTTTCATCTCTAGACCATTGTTATTAATTTCTTGCTTACTCTTCCAGAGAGCTATTTTGTGTACATGAAAGCAAAAATTTATATATATATTTTACAAATGATGACAGACTATGTAAACTCTTCTGTGCCTTGGTTTCTCACTTAATAGAATACCTTGGAAATCTTATCATTTCAACATCAATTTTTTCCTCAATTTTTTCCTGAGTTGTTTTATGATGCCTGCACACAATTCCAGTGTATAAATGTACATTATTCGACTGTCGCTTTTTAATGGGCTCTCATGTTTTCTCCCATCTTTATGTCTTAAAAAATAACACTGCAATAAATAACTTTATACATACACCATGTGTGCAAGTATATTTAAGGATCAGTTCCTAAAAGAGTAATTCCTAGTGTATTTACTAATATAACAAATAAATGATATGGCAGTTGAAATCTTGATGCCTTCTCATTTTATAAATGTTAAATCTAAGAGACATGGACTTCCCTAGTGGCACAGTGGTTAAGAATCTGCCTGCCAATGCAGGGGACATGGGTTATATCCCTGGTCCAGGAAGATCCCACATGCCATGGAGCAACTAAGCCCGTGAGCCACAACTATTGAGCCCTCACTCCGCAACTACCGAAGCTCACGTGCTCTAGGTCCCGTGTGTCACAATACACAAAAGAGATAGAAATCATCATCTAGGTCACCTTCCCATCAGGTGTGAAAAAAGAATATCACCTTAACTTACAAGTCACACTTATTTGAGATAGATATTTATAGTATTCCGGTTCAAGTGAAAAACCAAAATTTTCTATTTAACCCATAAACAAACTTTACATTCTAAGATATGCATCACTTACGTTCATTTTAGATCTTCTGTGGAAGAATTATATTTGATTTTTTTATTACAGTTTAAGAAATGCCTTTTGAAATGCATTTTTGAAAAACCTTAAAGATAAGAATCAGTAGAGCTTAAAATGAAATACGTCTTTCTTTTTCTTTTTTTAAAGCTGAATAGGGCTTTATTTATTTATTTATTTTTAACATCTTTATTGGAGTATAATTGCTTTACAATGGTGTGTTAGTTTCTGCTTTATAACAAAGTGAATCAGCTCTACATATACATGTATCCTCATATCTCTTCCCTTTTGCGTCTCTCTCCCTCCCACCCTCCCTATCCCACCCCTCTAGGTGGCCACAAAGCACCGAGCTGATCTCCCTGTGCAATGTGGCTGCTTCCCACTAGCTATCTATTTTACATTTGGTAGCGTATATATGTCCATGACACTCTCTCACTTTGTCCCAGCTTACCCTTCCCCCTCCCCGTGTCCTCAAGTCCATTCTGTAGTAGGTCTGCGTCTTTATTCCCATCCTGCCCCTAGGTTCTTCATGACCTTTTTTTTTTTTAGATTCCATATATATGTGTTAGCATACGGTATTTGTTTTTCTCTTTCTGACCTACTTCACTCTGATTTGTGATTTACACTTTACTTGCATTGTATTTATTTTGGTTTTACACTGTGAATGGTAAATATTTTTTTTTCTTTTAAGAATTATCTATTATGGGAGTGAAGTAAGTCAGACAGAGAAAGACAAATAGCATATGATATCATATATGTAGAATCTAAAAAGTGACTACAAATGAACTTATCTACAAAACAAATAGAGTTACAGATGTAGAAAATAAGCTTATGGTTACTGGGGATAAGGGCGGGGGAGGGATAAATTTGAAGATTAGGATTGACACAGACACACTACTATATATAAAATAACTAATAAGGACCTACTGTATTGTACAGGGAACCTTACTCAGTACTTCGTAATGACCTATATGGGAAAAGAATCTAAAAAAGAGTGGATATTATGTATATGTATAATAGATTCACTTTGCTGTACACCTGAAACTAACACAACATTGTAAATCAACTACACCCCAATAAAAATTAAGAAACAAAAAATGAATCTATTATGTAGTTGAAAAGAGGAATAGAGGAAGGGGAAACTGGCAAATTCCTAAGTGCTCAGCACCCCACAGGTTCTTAATCCAGTGGTGGTGGGTTTTGGCTGAGAACTCTACCTTGTAATGTTATAAAGCTAGGCTATACGATACTGTATCATTAATGTTGTGCACCAAGACCTGTAATTGTGATTATTAACATTCATAGACTTACCTTTAACTTACGAAGTCAAAGAGGAACAAAGTCCATGACTAATTCTCTCACGTATTTGGCTTAGAATCTCAATATTTCAGAGCAGGAAATGCAGGCTATTGCCAAGTTGTGTTATGGAGAATGGCATATGGCTGCGTGTCAATTAGTGGGTTTAAGGATCATGTGATCAAACGAAAAGACCTTTTCTTAAATGTCAGCGCTATTGTGCTGTGTAGGCACCAAGTCTTAGCTAGCCAGCCAGTTAAATGGTATCAAAAACCCAGACTACATCTAATTTGCCCTATTTCAAGAGTGAACCTGTTTCGAACAAGTCTAATTTTATTTTTAACATCTGTATGCCTGCAAACCTTTTACTGTAATTAGAAAGGAAAGTTCTAGCATGGGAGACATGAGGAGAGGTTGTCTTTGGCTGGCATCTGGTGTCTTATACAAAGCTTGCTGAGGGTCTGTTACAAAATATGTTCTCTCGTCTGAGTTGCTGGCTGGTTCTACTCTTTTGGAGCCGAGGGAGAGTAGGGAATGAATTTGGTCTCTGCTAACTGAGTTCTCTCAAAAAAAGGTTTTGTTGAGCTCTTAAAAAAGAAATTATATCAACAGTAATTCCAACTCCTAAAAGCAAAATCCAAACCTGGAAAATGTTATGGGTATGAATGTTCAGTCACAGCATTTGGGTCACAAGTTGGGGAAGGTTGTGTAAAGAGTAGGACACAAAGGAGTGTTTGGGGAAACATGAAAGGTGGGTTTAGTTTATAATGATGGCTACTGGACCCACAGCTTCATTACATGCTTACAACTACAGAGCTTGTTGCCAAACCTTCAGAGAAAGCCAGCAATCATGCCAACAGGTCTAGACTTGCTTTGAAAGTCATAAGATTAGAAATAGAAAACTAAATGTACTGGTTAAGAACTTGGAGTCTAGAGTCAGACAGATTTGAGTTTAGGCCTGACTATAACACTTACTAGTTGTATGACAAAGAGAAAGTTGATTAACCTCTCCAAGGCACAGGTTGCTTCAGTTTCCTTAGCTGTAAAATTGAAATAATAATATTGATCTCATTTATTAGTTGACATTTTATTGTAAGGTGAAGCTATTTATCATTTATATCAGTGTAAACCGGCAGAATCCTATTTTGTTACAATTATTATTGTCCACTACTATCAGAATTTATTGTAATGCTAAAATTGTCCCAGATTTAGGCAATGAGAATTCCTTCAAGAAAATATCTGTATTCTTTGGACATGATTCTATCATTTTTTTAGGCCCTTCCTTACATTCTGGCCCCCAAAGTTATTTCAGTCCATCTTGTTTTTCCCTGGAGACAGCCATTTTTCCAAGGAGTCCTAGTTCCTCTAGTGGAGAATGGTAAATAGAAAACAATAGTTGGGTGATAAGTGTTGCTATTGCTACTGGGTTGCCACTACCTTAGTCTCCCTTAGTGGACAGCACTAGGAAATTATACATAGTGTATACAGTTTATACTAATCTCTTCATTACCAATACAAAACCACAGGGTTTATTTTAACTTCCCCCTTTCTGTATTTGTATCTCTTATCTCTGACAGTGAGAACACTGACTCCTGGTATCCTCAACATAATTATTTATATGTACAAGTCCCTGCATGTAGCAAACATCTGAATCTGTTGAGTGCTTCCTTGCTTGAGTGCCATAATGCTACCTTTCCATCTCTCTTGGGTCTATAAGTTTTTGATTAAAAAGGAAGGAAGAAAGGAAGGAAGGAAAGAAGGAAGGAAGTGATGGTGGGAGGGAAGAAAGAGTAGGAAGAAAGAAGAAAGGAAATATTTCTAAATAGGATTCTGTATGCCATCACAAACATCTGAGCTGGGAGGAATGGTAGATAGTAATGGTGTAGTTCTTATTAGTATAAAATGGGCAAGACTTTACCTCTCAATGAAGTAAAGAAAAAAAGTGAGCAATAATATAAAAGAGAGAGATAAAGAGACAGACACAGAGAAAAAAAGAGAGACATAAAGTGAAATAGAAGAAGCTACCCAGGGCCAACACTTTTAGCCTCAGCCTTACTAGAAGTGTGAGTATCAAAAGCAGAAATTGCTGAAGGAAAACCAGAATAGAACCTTTGAACTGTGGAGCCATAAGAGGACTTTTGAGTTGGTCTCTGGAAAAGAACATATTACATTTACATTGAGAGACTATCATACTAATTCAAATCACCCTCTTTCACTGTTCAATCTATTTTCTTTCACTCTCCTTTATTTTCTTTCACTCTCCCTTCCAAGATATACTTAGAAATCATGTTGATCTCTACCAAAACTTCAGAATTATTATTTCTTTATTGAAGTATAGTTGATTTACAAGATTGTATTAATTTCAAGTTTGCAACATAGGAATTTGACAACTTTATAGATTATACTCCATTTAAAGTTGTTGCAAAACAATGGCTATTTTCCCTATGCTGTACAATATATCCTTTCACTTATCTATTTTATACACAGTAATTTATACATCTTAATTCTGTACCCACATCATGCCCCTCCCTTGTTCCCTCTCCCCACTGGTAACCATGAGTTTGTTCTCTATATCTGAGTCTGTTTCTGTTTTGTTATATACTTTCATTTGTTTTACTTTTTAGATTCCACATATAAATGACAGCATACAGTGTTTGTCTTTCTCTGACTTATTTCACTAAGCACGATACTTTCTAGGTCCATCTACATTGCTGCAAATGCCAGAATTTCATTCTTTTTTTATGAGTGAGTAATATTCTATTGTATATATATGACCACATCTTATTTATCCATTCATCTGTTGATGGACACTTAGCTTGCTTCCCTATCTTAGTTTTTGGACATAATGCTGCTATGAACATTGAGGTGCATGTATCTTTTCAAATTAGTGTTTTTATTTTTTCCTGATATGTACTCAGGAGTGAAATTGCTGCATCATATGGTATTTCTATTTTTAGTTTTTTGAGGAACCTCCATGTTATTTCCCATAGTGCCTATACCAATTTACATTGGTATACTAAGGTTCCCTTTTCTCCACATCCTTGTCAACATTTGTTATTTGTGGCCTTTTTGATGTTAGCCATTCTAGCAGGTGTGAAGTGATACCTGACTGTAGTTTTGATTTGCATTTCTCTAATGATTAGTGATGTTGAGCATCTTTTCATTTGCCTGTTGGCCATCTGTGTGTCTTCTTTGGAAAAATGTTTATTCAGGTCTTCTGCCCACTTTTTTAATTGGGTTGTTTGGTTTTTTGATATTGAGTTGTATGAGCTAGTTATATATTTTGGATATTGACCACTTATCATTTGCAAATAGTTATTCCCATTCAGTAGGTCGTCTTTTCCTTTTGTCAGTCGTTTCCTTTGCTGTGCAAAACATTTTAAGTTTAATTAGGTCCCATTGTTTATTTTTGCTTTTACTTCTGTTGCCTTAAGAGACAGGTCCAAAAAAATTATAGTTATGATTGATGTCAGGGAGATTTCTGCCTTTGTTCTCATCTAGGAGTTTTATGGTTTCAGGTCTTACATTTAGGCCTTTAAACCATATTGAGTTTATTTTTGTATATGGCGTGAGGAAATGTTCTAATCTCATTTGTTTTTACATGTAGCCATCCAGATTTCCCAGCGCCACTTATTGAAGGGACTGTCTTTTCTTTACTGTGTATTCTTGCCTCCTTTGTTGTAAATTAATTGACCATAGGTGCATTTATTTCTAGGCTCTCTATTCTGTTCCACTGATCTATTTGTCTGTCTTTATGCCAGTACCATGCTGTTTCAATGACTATATTTCTACAAAAAGTATTTATTACTTTGAGAGAAATGTTTTTATTTATTTACTGAACGAGGTTTTGTTTGTTTTCCTTCTTGAAAGAAATTCTATATTTGTCCTTAAGAGAACTATTTCAGCTGGTTTATACTTTAGATGTACATTAGATCATTTACCAAAAGTTATATAGAACAGATAGGTTTTAAAACAAATTAGAGAAATCTTGGCTATTTGCTATCCAAAGATCATTCGGCAGTAAACATCTCACCATTATCCTCATTTTGTTGGACGTCCATCGATTTTTTTTTTTGGCTGTGCCACGCAGCTTGTGGGATCTCAGTTCCCTGGCCAGGGATTGAACCCGAGCCCTTGTCAGTGAAAGCATGGAGTCCGAACCCCTGGACCACCAGGAAGTCTCTGTCTATTAATTTCCATTGAGATATTTGTGAATAATGGAAGGCTAATACTAGCACAAGGTAAGCCTGTTTGAACTTTGGAGGAAGCTGAAAGGGACCTTGGACTTAACTCTTTGCCTGCAATATGCACTCAGAAACATAAAAGTTTCCAACCCAAAGATAGCCATAAGGCATTGTGTAACTTTTTAGGGTATGTTTCTTCTAACTCCAAATAGTGATTTTAAGCGTTATGGCGGTTCCTGGAAACATCCTACTGCTTTACTTGTGACCTTCAAAAAAATCTTCTACCTGCTTTTCCTTTAAAAAAAAATTGATCCCGGGGCTTCCCTGGTTGCGCAGTGGTTGAGAGTAGCCCTGCCGATGCAGGGGACACGGGTTCGTGCCCCGGTCTGGGAAGACCCCACATGCCGCGGAGCGGCTGGGCCCATGAGCCATGGCCACTGAGCCTGCGCGTCCGGAGCCTGTGCTCCGCAATCGGAGAGGCCACAACAGTGAGAGGCCCGCGTACCGAAAAAAAAAAAAATTGATCCCATGAGACACTTAGTATATGTTTTAAGTCTTTATTTAGTTATAAATAATCTTTTTAAAGCCGACCTTCATTTATCAGAAGAATTAGTTGTTCCTTTTGGCAGTCAAAAGAGTGACATATTAGAATGTCTCTACCAGAACTTCCCTCTGTGTGACTTGGACTTTTTATTTACATTGAGGGGGAAAAAGAATTTGATCATAACCCTTCTCAGTGTTATTTGTCTCTCCTCCCATCCTTTGGTCTGAAATGGGAGGACTGAAAATATTAAATTATTTGAGTGGCTTAATGATTTTATATTAAAAGCTGAAGATATGACTTCTAAATATTGCCTTGAGAAAACAAGAATCTGTTTTCAATAGGAGACATTATTAGAAAATGCATAATATGCAAATAAGCTTTTAGCCAACATAAAGCACACTTCTGTGAACCTTTGTCTGCATAATAATTCTATTCAAACTTCAGCAAAAATCAAGATCCCAACCACTTCACATACGCTGATAAACTAAGTAAATAAATACTATTTCAAGGGGGACTGATCAACATTTGAATAAAGTGTCTTCAGTAATAGAAATACTTTCCATATTGTTGAATTTGTTTGTATCTTCCAGTTTGTGTCTTAATGTAACAAGTTCTGAGTATTGACAATATTGTTTTCTCCATTCCCTATGCTTTCACGTAAAGACTTTAGTGTGATTAGAAGCTTTTATGTATAGTTTTCCCCCTATATATCCTTTAATCTTGAAATGTCTTCCAACAATGCCTTGGAAGAGTGTGATGATCAGAATAAATATTTAGTTCTTTCTTACTAGATCTTTAATATCATGTTAGGAAGTTGGTACAGTATATTTATGGGAAAGAGAATAAGTTTTATTATTAGTCACTCAAATACACATATCTCTCGTATGTATGTACAATTGGCAATAAGCACATAAAAAATTTCCAACATCGTTAGTTATCAAGAAAATACAAATCAAAGCTGCAGTGAGATACAACTTTATATTCATTAGGATGGCTATAATAAAGAAGTCAGATAATAACCAGTGTTGATCGGGATATGGAGAAATCAGAATTCATAGACTGCTTGTAGGAACATAAAATGGTGCAGTCATTTGGAAAACAGTGTGATAGTTCTATGGGTTTGATAATTGCATAAAGTTTTATCCATCACCATAATGATATAGAACAGTTTTATTATTCCCTAACTTTTTTCCAACTACTCCTTTGTAATCAACTTTTATGCAACATCTAACTCCTAGCAACCACTGCTTTGTAATTTCACTATAGTTTTGCCTTTTCCAGAATGCCAAACAAATCAAATTACATAATATGTAACCTTTTGGCCCTCAATTCTTTCACTAAACAAAGTGAATTTGGGGTTCATCCACTGTTGTGTGAATCAATATTTTGTTCCATTTTATTGCTAAGTAGTTAGGATTCAGTTGTTTGGATGCACCACAGTGCTTTTATCCATTCGCCAGTTGAAAGACATCTGAGTAGTTTCTTGGCAATTACAGCTAAGCATTCACATTCAGGTACTTTTGTGAACCTAAGTTATTTTTTTCTCCAAGGTAATCAACTATGAGTGAAAATTCTGGGTAAAATTATAAATGCATGTCTAACTTCATTTCAAAAGTTGCCACATTTGTCCACAGTACACTTTATACTGTACTTTTGTACATAGTGAACATTTTTCCTATACATATTTCCACCAGCTATGTATGAAATTCCCCCTGGCTTTACAACTTCATCAGCACTTGGTATTGCATGTTTTTCTTTTCTTTTTTGCAGTTACACTAGGTGTGTAGTGTTATCTCACTGTGGTTTTTTATTTGTGAGGACTTAATTCTGGGCTGTCTATTCTATTCTGTGTGTCTATATGTCTCTCTTTATGTCAGTACTGCATTGTTTTGATTGCTGTAGCTTTGTAGTAAGTTTTGAAATGAGAAAGTGTGAGTTCCAGTTTTATGTTCTTTTTCAAGATTATTTTGGCTATTCCTTGAGACTCCATATGAATTTTAGGATGGATTTTCTATTTCTGCATAAAGCATCGTTGGGATTTTGATAGAGATTGCACTGAGTCTGTAGATCATTTGGGGTACTATTGACATCTTAACAATATTAAATCTTCCAATTCAAGAACATGGGATGCATTTTTATTTATTTATGGCTCTCTCTTTATGCATGTTTCTTCTCTCCATTATTCTCTGAAATCTAGCTGCCTTGGTCTCCCTACACTCTCAGCTCTATTTCCCCAACTCAGGGAGTCCACCAGGATTTGCCTGTTTCTCCTTCCTGTCCCACAGACTGGAAATTTTCTCGAGGCAGAAAGTTGGGCACTTGTAGAGTTCACCTTGTCTGTTTCTCATCACTCAGGGATTACTGATATTTTTGCCTGTATCCAGTGTCTTGAAAATCACTGTACTATATATTTTCATAGTTTTTGATTGCTTTAGGTAGATAGATAAATCTAGTCTCTGTTACTCTATCATAGTCAGAAATTTGAGTCTCAAATCAGGGTTCCTTCCCAGCCATAAAAAACTCAGAGATTCACTCTTTCCTGCATGTTAGCAAGTCTATCCTGCCTTGGTATCTCTCTGATGTCTTCAGCTAGATTTTTTTAGTATTTTTTTTCCAGCATTTTTATTGCCATAAGCAGTTTTGGACTAAGATGAACTAGTCCACCATTGCTGGAAGCAGAAATTGTTATTGTGCAATGAATTTTTTATCTTCATTATGCATTTTACCATCTACCGAACTCTTGCTATAATCTCTAAATCATTGACTGATCTTTCCAACCATGGCTGGAGAAGTTTGACACACACTCGTTTAATAAAAACTGTGTGTAAGGCATTATCTAAAGCAATGTGAGAGTTATAAAATGATAGAAGACTTTGTTCCTATTCATGTAGATTTTTAAGGGCTAATTCTAAAAAGTTATAATTAATTGGGGTAGAGATATGTATATAAAAACACTGTGTATCTTAATAATGTTAAAGGCACTTAAATGCCAAAGAATATATAAGGTTAAAATATTCCTTGCACTTTAGTTGTCAAGGCAAACTTTTGTTATTTGTAGATATAGAGCCATTAATAAATCCAATCAAATCAAATTGTTGCCCTAACTTGAATGTCCTTGAGCAAAATTAGACTTGTAAGATGCAAATAATCTTATAAGGTATAGCTTTCATTTTTTTGACTAATTAATTTCTTTATATAACATGAAAATGTTTAATGCCTGCAATGTTCTAAACCCTAAGGTAGCGAAGATCACTCAAATAAAACTCAGAAACCTAGAATAAATTAATGCACAAACATATGCAGTAGTTAGTACCAAAAAAAAACTTTAAATGGGAAAACAAAATGTGATTTTTCTCATTTTATTTCACCTCAATTGATATAAATTAACATTCATCAAAGTAATCACTGTGAACTCACACAAACGTGTGCACACATGCATATACACAGATACTCATAAATATGTTAATTTAGAGTTAAACAGGGGAACAAAGATACACAAATAGGAGTCACAAAAGGAACTGGTTACTGGATCTCGATGTCACATGAGATACTGAAGTAAATACCTATGAAACTTAGGAATAGAGAGTTTAGCATTTTTAAAATCAAAGTTTTAAGACACATATCTTAAGACTATTTCAATTATTTTTTTAATTGGATGAAAAGAAATACAAATAAATTTGATATGACTCTCAAGAAATAATCTATTGACACTGATGAATGGCCTTGAGAGCTGAGGATTTGGTCCTCTGCAGACCACCCTTGCATCTGTGTATTTCACTGGCCCAAAGTCAGTCAATGGCTGGTCAATAAGTGAACCTCCCCACCACCCAAACGTTGCATGGAGGGAAGGTACATCAAAGACTACCAGGAACCAAATGCACTGAAGCTGTGAGGCTTCTGATGGTCCAAATTTCAGTCAGGACACAGTCAGGATTGCAGATTATTTCTCTGAACAAGTCATGATTAATTCAGAGGCTAGGAATACAGTTTACAAAGAATGTTCAGTTATTTTGATAAACCAGATTGAGAGAGGTCAAGACAATAATTTGGTCAAAGCTGTTTGCCCACAATTTTCCAGGAACATAACACAGTTCTCTATATTTTCATCAATATGTATCCCAAACTGCTCTGCACAGAGCTTCCCTCGCAATTATGATTTTAAGTTGAACAAAAAATGGTGAATTGTCTTTCAAAAGCATTTTTTGTGTCTAATAAATATTTATTGAAAGGTTACTGGTTGTTACTTAAGCTAATTAGACAATAAATTAATATAAGTCTAAACAGATAGGCCTAGTTATTTATAGTTACATTCTAATTATTGGTCTAAAATTTATGTATTTACTCAACCATAATTAAAATTATTCTAGATACTTAAGATGTGAATACAGAATAAGTTTAAAAGTTAAGCTTGAAATTTGTTTAGAGAACAATAATTTTCCTCCAAAGAATTTTTTAAATTAAAGGCACCAAATTTATTTACACAGAATGTCAAAAGCATTTTGGGTAACAAAGTTATGAGAACATTTTTTCTTGTAAGAAGATTATTCAGTTCTAAGACTTTAATTTCAAATTGTACATTCCACTCAAAGAATGTGAGGTTCTTAATAGCCATGATGTTGTAAAAATATTACTTTCATGTTGTACTCATATCCCATTCTTCCAGTCTACCCTTAGATTTGAGAAAAATGAATACAGTGACCTTAATGTGTTCAGAGATTTCCCTAAGTATATAACAGAGGAAAATCAGTCTCTCTCTTGATATATACATGCATACATGGCTATATAGCTCTATGGCTATATGCCTATGTATATGCATATATCTATGAGTGTATGTATAGAGAGGTTCTGGTTCACTACATCAGTTGTGAAGCCAGATAAAGTGTGACAAGGAATTCATAATGTTCGGACATTCATTTAAACAAATTCTTTATTCCATAAACATTGCCTCAGCTTTCAAACATAAATAAGTAAAGATGAACTATTCATATCTTCTCTCCAGACGTTTTGTGTTTTGAGACTGCATATCACAGCTGGGCCAGTGATCTCTGAATCCTGGGAAACAGAGAACTCTGTAGTTCAACTTTAATAGAGGGAAAGTTCTCTGGCTGAGAGGTGGAAGCAGGTGGACTCCATGTTCTGCATTTTTTTACTCATAGAGCCAAATTCTTCATTAAGCAGTAGGGGGTGGAGGGAATTGCCACAGCTATTCTTTTCTAAGTGCATAAAAAATCTTAAGCAGAGAGTTTAGATTTCTGATATTACCTGTTTATGTCTTGGAGTAAATACTGACAAAAAATACACTGAATACAAAACTGATGAAACTAATTCTTGGTTTCTAAGGATATAGTCACAGGTATTAGTGAACATTAGCCTTTGAGGTTAAAAATCCCAATACATCCATTACTCATTGAATTAGAATATCTGTTAATTATCTGATTAAGGGAGCTTGTAACTTCATGTAAGGAACCGAAACACTCTCTTGGAAAGGGTTTGCCCCTTAAAGTTCTTGGGACAGTGGCTAAGAAAACTCTCAGAAAACCAAGGTGATTGTGAACTTGCCCTTCATAATAAAAGGAATAAGAATTAATATTGGGGGATATGGAGGGATATCTAGTGTCCTAAAGGGTCCAGAAGGGTTGGTAACTTGGAGGCAGGGTGAAAGAGGGCAGAAAATGTCATTGGGCCATTTGGTAGAGGAAGGACTGTAAGCATTCTTTTCCCAGTTTGACAAGGCATCAAAATCTCTGGGGTGCCTGATCAAAATGCAAGTTATTCAACTTACCCCAGACCTATTGGACCAACATCTCAAGACATGAATCTTCCAATTTTCATTTTTGACAAACTTCACAGGTGATTACTATACTTTAAAAAAACGTTTGATAACTACTAGAATCAGAAAAACAGAGATGTCAGGTGGGAATTGGAGAAAAGAAATAGGTACACTGGAACAATGTGACTATATCAATATCTTCAATAAAGTTGACTCAAATTATGAAATGCTAGATGGGCAAGGGTTTCTTGTGGAAATCAGTGAAATAATTGAGTTCTGCTGACTAATTTTTATGGTACCCAAACAATCAGCCCATGTGGTCAAAAGGAAATTGTCATCAGAATTACAAAAAATATTTTGGTTCATGTTTTAAACAAATTTTCTCTAATATGAACCTACTATTTTGGTAGGACGAACAGTCAAGTGAAGATAATCTAATTTTTCCTCGCTGATTGAAGATCTTGCACTTTCTTGAGGCCATAATTGTGATCATCATTTTACATTTGTCAGTGGTCATAACAGTAGGTGTAAGTACACTAGGAATTGGGCTAAATGTAAATTGAAGTCTGTAGTATTCTTAGAGAGCAAATGGCTTCACGGAGGTAATAGTAGGTATCAAAAGAGTTGATTTGAGTTGCAGTCTGAATTTCCACAACCATAGAGTATGTGGATGGGGCTACACAGAGCTTCTGCCAAGATATGCAAGCCCCAAAGCTGTCAAGTCATAGAACGAGGTGGAAGAAAAGGTGAGAGCAAGGATGCCATGGCACTTGGGAGCTGAACCCAGTTTCCCACTAATTTGGAATATAAATAGATTATTTTTTGTCCTTGTTCCTAGAAGACACCCAGCACTTCTATACACTATACCAACTAGCAATTATCTAAAAATAACTCAGAACATGCACTTGACCAATGTGTGGGTGCTGTGTGTGTGTGTTAACCAAATTCTTGATATTGCTTGGGAAGAGAATATTTTGGTTCACTGAAGGTACAAGTCAGCTAACTGGCTTCAGACCATGCATTCTTTCTTCTTTGTTCACATTTTGCTGGCTGGCTATGTTTTAGAATACCTTCACTAGGATGAAGGATGTGTCCTTTTACTATCGTAAAATGAAGAGGAATCAAGGCTGAATGAAAGATAATAGCAGAAGGAGTTATCACTGAATGAAAACGATACAAATTTGTGGCAGCAAATTCTTCCTTTGTCAATTTTTTCAAATTGGAGTGTATTTCGTTGTTTTTTTCTTATTATAAAAGACTATTCCTTTTAAAGAAAGGTCTGAAAAAAATTAAAGAGTAAAGATTATAATAATTATAATAAAAATTAATAATTATAATAAACCTATTAAGCCTATTATCCTGAAGATAACTATTGTAAACCTTGGCAAATATATTTTCAGAATTACGTGCATGCACACACATATATTCAATAGTTTTATTTTTATTATTTACGAAAATGGGATCATATTTTAGTTTGATAACAGATTACTTATATTCAACCACCTTAAACTACAAAAACAAGAATTTCATAGGGTACAATCCATACATCCTATATTTCAGTCTGTTTCTTTTCCTTTTAAAAATATATCATGCATATATTTCCATAATAAATTGCTATAATATCTGCATAATTTTCCATTATGTGGAATTTATTAACTGATCCTTTCTTATTGGACATTTAGATTTTCATTTTTTTCCCGTTACTAATATTGCTTCCCTAAACCTTCTTATAGCTAAATCTGTCCCACACACTTCCACCTTCCCCTGCTGAGGGATATGTTTTCATAAGTGGAATGCTTAGATGAAAGGATATGCACTACAAATACATACCTTTTAGCTTACTATTTTTCTACAAATGTTCTGTGATGTTGTTTACTTCCCATGGTTGCATCTACACACAGAAGTGGATTTTGTTATTCACTACTTATACTAGCTACTAACATGCTGAATGCAATTAAATGTTTTGAAAAAAGCTTTACAAATGGCTTTTTTTAGCTGCTTTTTCTGTTGTTGTCGTGGGTTGGCAAAATTACAGGCCCTAAATGTATTGATATCATCTTTTTATTTTCTTGGTTCAAAATTAACACTGTGATATTTAGAGACTACGAACAAAGTCTGTACTAACCAGATGAAACCTCCTCTCATTCTTCAAATGAACCCCTTAGGTGAAAACAGGTATTGAGTGAGAAGGATTTAAATAAATTTCTGGCTTCTTTTCCACATCGGACCCCTAGAAACCTTGTCTGTAATTGCCTTTTCGTTTTCCAGCATTCATGTTTCAGCTGCCCATCATAAACATCAACTAAATCTTTAGGAGTCTTTCTTCACCTGTCCTTGACGGCTTAGTCAGAAAGCAAAGATAATAAAACTTGTGACATCAATTTGTGTCATAACCCGGAGCCAGGCTTCATGTTGAAGGACTACGAAATTATAAAGTAGTGTTATCAGTTGTGTTGAAAATAATAATTGAGTAACTGCAGCCATAGATCATTCAGTGGTTCAAGAAAGCAAGGGCATCAATTATGTGACTGATACGGAATTAATGTAAATACCAAAGAATGTGGCATCTTCCCATAAGCTTGCAAGGTTAGGTTGGATCTAATAATGAACTCCTGGTAGTGAGCCAGAACCAGAAGTGTCTGAGGGGCTGGAAGCTAGTCAGCTACTCTAGCTGCTCTCTAATTCTACTCTCTAACTTGCCTTCCCATTTCTCCAGGGTTGATGACTTGACTTTTAGCTGTCCTAAGATTTCACACATACCTCTTTACACTACCATGCAGTCACTTTCTGTGTGTCTGTCCCCTGTATGTCATGAGAGCCATGATGGTAAGGACCACAGTGGGTTCATCCCTCTTCATGTAGCCCAGGAACTGAAACTTTGGCAGCCCCAATGAAAGGATGAGTAATGCAATGTTAATTTTTTTTAAAGGCACAATTCTCTGTCAATTTTAGTCAAAGATTGGATCAACAGGAGTAGTCCTTGTGTTCCCAAATTAGAGACACAAACTAGGAGTGTTAGAGACGTCAATGGAAAATAACTCTATTATTGTATTAATTCAATCATTTTATACCAGTAGACAATATTTTTTAAAAGCACAAAGAACAGCATTGACAGGGAAAGAAAGTACCAAATTATGACAAAAAGACAAATTATTAGAAGGCAGGGAGCTGGGGGAAGGGTTGGGATGGAAAGGATTGGAAGAAAAACTGCTACCAGGAAACCAGCTCCTTTCTTTCCACCATATATTGGTCTTTTGCTATAGGAGATAAATGAGCCATTGACTTCTGACTCATAGATTGTATCTGGGAGAAGCTCAGTTTTGATTTTAGCTTTCTTGATGATTGGGTCCTGGGTGAGATGCAGGGGAAGTAATCAGAGAAAGCCAATAGCTAAGTACCTGGCTAGCTGGACCCTGGCTACTCTGAGAGTCAGAATTAGATGTCACAGGGTCTAGATGTTGCCTTCAAAACACTGGTGTGCCCACACGCTCCGCATCAAAGGTCTCCACTAGTGGAAATGCCAAAGCTGCTATCCAGCGAGTTTATGTTTACAGTGCAAAATCCACACTGGCTTTTATAGAGTTTTCTTTAATACCCCAATTTCCTGATGCCAGGCCTTTGTACTTGCTGTTCCCTGTGGTTACAATGTCCCCACACCCACACACCTAGATCTTTCTTATCACTCAATTCAAATGTCATATTCTCAGAGTGGTCTTCCCCAATCATTCTACCTCGTATTAAACTGTCGCTCTCCAAACCCTTTCTCTCAATAAACACACTCTGTTTTATTCTCTCCATGGTACTCACCAATATCAGAAACTATGTTATGTATAGATGTGTCTATTACCTATCACTCCCCACTGGAATATAATTTCCAGGAGAACAAGCACACTGTCTCAGTCACCACTGCATTAATGCTGGCAGGTGGTAGGGACCCAATATATATTTACTGAATGAATGAATGAATTTGTATAAAACCTCAAGTCTGTTTACATCAGGCTTGTTTACTCTCATTATCATATCGCTTAAAGTGAATTTTGTTCTGGGGCTTCCCTGGTGGCGCAGTGGTTGGGAGTCCGCCTGCCGATGCAGGGGACACGGGTTCGTGCCCCGGTCCGGGAGGATCCCACATGCCGCAGAGCGGCTGGGCCCGTGAGCCATGGCCGCTGAGCCTGCGCGTCCGGAGCCTGTGCTCCGCAACGGGAGAGGCCACAACAGAGAGAGGCTCACGTACCGCAAGGAAAAAAAAAAAAAAAAGTGAATTTTGTTCAAACAAGGTGATACAGGCCATGAGGAACAAGCAAGCTCTTCTCCCCGGGAATTCAAGAAACAGGAACTAGCCAAAGAGGGACACACGTGCTGGCCTCGGACACATTTCCTGGATGAGGGTAATGAGAAAGAAACGGCCATAGAAGCAAAACCTGGGATGTGAGTACCACTAAACACATCCCAGGTACAAGAAGTAGATGCAGTTGAAATGCCAAACCAGTGTGTAGATGGACCCTACGGGAGTCACTGAACACATCAGAGCCCTAAAGCCATCCTATAGGAGGTCATAATTCCATCTCAGTTTTACAGGCTTGTAAAGGAAATGTCTAGATTAAAGCAGCTTTCACACAAAAACACAAAGAATCTGTGTTTCTAGAGTCTGAGTAATGTTAAGTTTTGAGTGGTTTAGTGTCAAGACAGAGAAGCACAATGAGATTAATAGTTGAAAATGGCAGGTGGGGGGGCCCATCAAACTCGAGCATGAAGCTGGATCGTGTTTAGCCAGGGGTAACGGGGGCAAGAGGATTTACAAGCATTCCCAAGATCCCGAGATTGACATTTCTTTCAGAAGTTTCTTAGGTTTCCCTCATTTCTCAATATTGCAATTATTAAAAAGAAATAGCCACACAAGGGTTATTTTGACTGTCACTCAAACAATTAAATATTGTAATTCCAGAAGAGTTTATGTTCTGAAACTTGTTAGCAGAATACTCCTTCTAACATCAATTGATGTTAGTCACCAAAAGCCTGATTAATGAAAGGAGAGCCGTGGCATTGGCTGAGGAAGAACGTTGATCCGTAATTAGGGCATAAATGATCTTTCACTCTTCTGGCTGTAGATTATTTACTTTGGCTGGTACTGAGGATAACCTGATATATGACAAGATTTATGAAACTTGAACAAAACTTCCAAAGTATACACATGAGCGTTGCTGACCAGATGGAATCTCTCAGTACAGTGTGCATGGAAACAAAGCCACATATTTCCACGGTGCGACCAAAGAGTTGTGTTGTTAAAATTTTACTGTAAAAGCAAGCTTTTCTCATGTTAGCCCCCTTCTTAAATCACTTTCTGTTGACACTTGGTATTAGCAAGGATTATTGTTTACCCTGGATGGTATGGATGTATAGACTAAAACAGTGGCTCTGCTTACACGTGCCCATGTGTGTATGTGTATAGTCAGATATATATATATATATATATACACACATACATGGACATATATATTATGAATATACACATATTTGTACCTAACAAATACAAAATAAGGTTGACAAGTACAAAGTTTGTTCATACCAGCTCTTGGCAGGATATAAATAATCAAAGTGTGGCTTTTTAAATGAAATTGATTCTCATATTGAATGCAGAGAGTTGATTTTGTCTTTGAAAACAGAACCATTTTGTACAATGTCCTTTAGTGTTTAAATTCTGAGTTTTTCCAACCTATTTTTATATACACCTAAGTTCTTGAATTTTGTTGTTGCTGTGGGGACTGACCTAATTTCCAGTTCATGGAGATATGCAGTCTCTGTGTCTGTGTGTGTATGTATTAATTGCCTGAAAACAGAAACCATGTTTTTTCTAGATTATATATTATTTCCATAGATTTAGTGTATCTTTTAGGAACACAGAGAATGTTAGTTAAGTATAGTAATGCCACTTTTCATTTCAACTGCTTCTATATTTTATTTAAAAATAGAGTAATTGCTCACCACTGTTTGTTACCATTATCCATTATATACAGTGTGAAGATGCTGTACCCATTTTAAATGTAAAGTTATCATTTGCTGGGACATCATGTTCTCATTTATACCCAGTCAACACTCATTGGGAAAAAAATGTTAAGTTTAATCATACCGTGCCTCATTGGAAGTAAAAATAATTACCTTTAATAGGTGATGCTATATCAGCTTTTTAAAACTCATATTTTTAAAACCAGGATTGAGACTCAATTGGAATTTTCTAGCCTGAATAAAAGTTCCAGAGAGTCATTTAAATGACTCCCCAATTCCTGCTTCTTCCGTAATGTCTTCCAAGACTGAATGGGGAAATCCTTTTTAATTCATAAGACAAATCAATTGTTGGATGGAACGCTCAGCTCAAATTTTAAACATTACTCTTGTCAGCAATCCTAATGTTTACCCTGTATGTAAAAATAATACACTATATATATATGTATATATATAATTGAATCACTTTACTGTATACCTGAAACTAACACAGCATCATAAATCAACTATATGTCAACAAAATTTTAAAAAAATACACGATCCCCAAGAATTTAAGTCTAGATTTAATATTTTTAATTTAATTTAGTATTTTTTAATATTTTCCTTCTCTTGTCTATGTTCTACCTAAACATCTGTATTCATTTGAGGATTATCTGAGGGGAGAGAATTAATCTTTACCTAACATCAGAACAGATTTAACAACTCCATGCAATTCTTATCATCCCCTTTTCACAGATGATACAATTGAGGCTTAGAAAAGTTAAAATAAGTTTCCTAAAGTCATGCAACTAGAAAGTGGCATAACCAGAATTCAAATCTCTAATTAAGATTAAAAAATCAATCAGCCTTAAAATCTTTTAAACACCATACATATAAAATGGCTTCCACAGATCTCTTTACCATATCAAGAGTAATCATAAACAATTTCTGATCAGAAGAATGCTTTTGATATGATCACTTCTTTATTCATTTACTGACCTTAGCACTTTTACATTTACTAGGTTTGTAAGCCCATGGGGAGTGAAATGATGCATCGGTGAAATTAATCAATAAAGTGTTGGATCAGGGGGGACCTCCAGGCAGAGAAGCTGCTACAGTGACATGCTCCAACTGGAACAAGAGCCACTGCAGAAATGTTCCCATAGTGCCACAGGGCAACACAGGCCCAAGATTGATGGAAGAAGCAGAGGGGCAAGGGAAGGAATAAAGGTGGAGCTTATGGAGCCGGTCCTCTTATGAGAGACCAGCACATTGCCCTGGCTAAGACCTTGGCCTGCCAACTGGCCACCTCGAAGTGAGGGCTCCTTTCAACAGGTTCCCTGGTCCTGGGAACGCAGTTTCATAGTGTTTACGGATGAGGTGTCTGGAGCCAGGCTGCTTGGATCTGAATTTCAATCCATCACTTATTATCTGCATGACATTTGCAAGTACCTTTAATGAGTGCCTCAGTTTCCTTACCTGTGCATGGGCATGAAACACTGAAATGAAGTGATGTGTATGGAATATGAAGAATGAAGTATAGCACAGAAGACAATTCTAAAACCACTACCTATTTTTGTTATTAAAAAAGCCTTTCCACTGCCTCTAGGACTAGCACCTTTGCTCCTTTTCTGGTGGTAAGTTCATCTTTGAAGGAAAAAAAAAGCATACATGCAAAAGATCCTCCCTCCTACTTCATGGCCCTGTACTTTAAGACTGTTATTCTCAATTAGCCAAATCTATTACATCTTTAAGAAGAAAGAAAGGGTAGGCCAGTTAGATTTGCATCAGGACTTAGTAATTGCGTCAATGTACTTACCTTTTAATTCTAACCTCAGTGGAAAGGCCAAAAATGGCCATTCATATACACAATCTGGACAAAACAGAACTTAGGTCCTCTCTCCAAAAAGCTAAGCAAGTTTCTGACAACCAAGGAAAGCTGTGTTTCAATAAAATCATTTTAATGGAACCTGGAAAAGAAACAACTCAAAAAATTCAACAAATAATAAAACAATAGACATTCATATATAATACACACACACAGATATTAAGAGACTCTATGACACATTTAACCTAAGTCTTTAGGATAAGGTTAAAATATTGCTCTTGTTGGCATTTGGGTATTATTACATGTGGTAAGAAAAGATTCAAGAATTTGGTTTGAAAAATACCCAGGTGTTAATGTGCTGGTTCAGTCAAGCGTGCCCCAGAGACCTGCCCCCCCTCCCCCAAAGGATGCAATACTGTTCTGGTCTAGTGTGTACCATCATCAATGTGACCTTTACAGAGGTGGCCTGAATAAGTCATCACTATAAAGCTCTTGGAATGAAAAGCACCCCATCAGTGCTTACTGTGCTTTGCATTTTTTATGACTCAAATCTTTTACCAGAGATGAGCAGCTTCTAAAGATATTAGAAGAGTGGTTTATAAATAGGAAGTAGCCATACTTGCAATTCATTGGTTTCGGAAAAATCGTAATTGCTACATGAATATCTGCGTAGCAGAAATATTAATTGAAACATTCACTAAATAACAGAAAAATAGCAGGCCTATAAATAACAATGCTACTTTAAGGACTGCAGGGGCTTATTTTTAGAAAACATGAAGGTATGGTTTTTGGTTCCTTCCTACAGGAAGACTAATAAAAATAAAACCCTCTCTTGGGATAGACTGCCATCATTCATGGTGTACCTTTTCATGTGTTGCCAGACCAGCAAATATCACTGACACCTCCGTCTTGGTGTGGTCCATCCCAACAAGACTGCCATTTTGTGTTTCTTCCTATTTAAGAAAAGCCCAGCCGTCTACATACAGCTGTTTTATCAGCTATAAAAGATAATTTTGTTGTATTAACTCCATAAATTTTTTAGAGCCAGCAAGGCTTCGACAGCATAATGGCTTAATTTTTCATTCTAATAATAACTGCCTGCCAGTTGAAATGAATAGGATCAAAACCAAACATTTCTGTTCTATAACATGATCCATGACAGATGTACTTCTTAGGAGGCCCTGGGCAGGGAAGTCCTGGCCCCTTTTCCAATTCACCCCATGGCAGTAAAAGCGTGAACACCAGGGAAAGGGTCTGACAGGAAAGGAGCTCAAGGGAAAGTGACCTGGTTGTCCTCTACACTTAAATCCGCAGTTGGCCGTAGGCCTGATTTAAGATGAGGCATGTTTTTAGATCTTGACACAGTGCTGTGTTGTTTCCCAGTTGCCGTCGTCTTCAGCTTTGACCAGCTCCCTGGAAAATTCTCATCTATTTCTTTCTCTCTTTTATGCCCCCTCTTTTATCATTATATGCATAAGAAAGTGAATAATTCAATTATTCACTTGTTTGTATAGATTTTTTGTTGTTGACAACTTAAAAGTGTTTCTTCTTAAATGCCAGAACAAATCTTGATACATTTAAGTGAAAATAAGGTCACGCAAGTTTGTGCCAACAAGCTACTCAGGCTTTATGCAGTTATTGATTTCTCTACCTAATGAAACTGAATATCAGCAATTTCTTTTTCATTTTTTATAAGGGAGATCACTTTCTGGAAGGAAAATTTAGTGAATTCAAGTGCAAATTTCCTATTTTTGGAATGCAGTGGATTTATTTTCATTAAGAAACCAATGTTTCATCTACTCTGATCTTTCCTATATGTCTTTTTTTGCAAAGGCCTGTGACCCTTTTTTAAACAATATGCAAAACATTTTTAAACTCTCTTCCTCATGAAATCATTACTCAGTGATTTTTCCTTTCTATTGTATATACTTTTCTACATTTTTCAGGTTTTTTAGTCCATTACCTTAACCACTGAGCCACAACCCTGTGTTTCCAAGTTTTCTAAGAAAGTATATTTTACTTCTAAAATTGGAGGGATACCTACATGTATAATCTTTTAAAATACCTTTCAAATTGTTTCACAATTTAATGCTATGCATGTGGAAATTTATAAAAGAAATCCTCAATATTAGTCATGAGTGAACTATTCACATTAAGGTGGGAGGACAGTAAAGGATCATGTTTAGGTCAACTGTTTTGAAACACCCAAATCACAGTAGAAGCAACAATTTTTAGGATGACTTCGAAAACTTTATAGTTCTCTCCATCCAAATATTAATCTTTACTATCAGTAACAATACTACAGAAAATATTGCCTGAGTGAAGGATGCACACACAGTTTATTTTCTCTGCTGTTTTTTTAAACTTTTTCTTCAAATTAATTTCAAACTCACAGAAAAATTCTAAGAATAGTTTAAAGAACTTCTGAATGTTCTCATGCAGATTTTCCAAGGTTTAACACTTTGCCACATTGCTTTATCATTCTCTCTGTAATATATCCTAATTTTTTCTGAACTATATGGGAGTAGCTGCATACATCATGCCCTTTAACCCCTAATCTGTTAGTGTTTGTTTCCTCAAAACAAGTTTTGAATCCAGAAATTTTCATACTGATATAATGCTGTTATCTAATATACAGTCTATATTTCAGTTTCTTGAATTGTCCCAGTAATGTCCTTTATATCAATCTTTCCCAGTACAGGATGCAATCCAGGATCTCTTTAGTATCTTTTTTTTTTTTTTTTTTTTGCGGTACGCGGGCCTCTTACTGCTGCGGCCTCTCCCGTTGCGGAGCAACAGGCTCTGGACGCGCAGGCTCAGCGGCCATGGCTCACAGGCCCAGCCGCTCCGCGGCATGTGGGATCCTCCCGGACCGGGGCACGAACCCGCGTCCCCTGCATCGGCAGGCGGACTCTCAACCACTGCGCCACCAGGGAAGCCCTCTCTTTAGTATCTTTTAATCTAGAATAGTCCATCAGACTTTTTCTTTTATGCCTTTGACATTAAAAATACTTTAAAAATACAGAATGTTTTACAGAAAATCTCATTATTTGGGTTTTCCTGATGTGTCCTTCTTGTGAGTTTTAGCTGGAATACTACATAAGCAATGTTTCCATCCAGATTATTCTATCAGGAGGGATATGATGGCTGGGTGCCCTTTATCAATGATGTTAATTTGATTCCTTGGCTAAGGTACCTCTGCAGCAAACTTTCGTATTACAAGAGTTCAAGATTTGTCTGCAGGGTTGTTTTTTTTAATTTTTTTTCTTTTTTATTGAGACTAAGGGTGTATAGTCAAAGTACTACATTCAAAAGTTACCTACATTAGTTCTTTCCCCCTTAAGTGTAGCTGTTTTGTTTTTGTTTTTGTTTTTTTGCGGTACGCGGGCCTCTCACTGTTGTGGCCTCTCCCGTTGCAGAGCACAAGCTCCGGACGTGCAGGCTCAGCGGCCATGACCCACGGGCCCAGCCGCTCCGCGGCATGTGGGATCCTCCCAGACCGAGGCATGAACCCACGTCCCCTGCATCGGCAGGCAGACTCTCAACCACTGTGCCACCAGGTAAGCCCCCAGGTGTAGCTGTTTTTAAAAACAGAAGTTGAATTTTAAAATTTCTCCTTGCATTCAGTTTTAGGGATTTATCCCCTACTCTTAGTTTCATGTTATTTTATTTCTTTTGAATATGCAGAATATTTACTTGATTCCAAACGTCAAAATTATACAAAAAAATCTACTCAGAGAAAATTACTTTCTCCCATAAGAAATCAGTCCCATAAATTTCTGGTTTATCCTTTCCTATGTTTCTTTTAACAAAAATAAGTATGTTTTCTTATTTCTCCTTTCCTACATGAAGAGTAGCATGCTATAGAAACTTTTTTGCACTTTGCTTTTCTCCCCTTAATATATATTCAAATAAGTCTCTATCAGTTCATAGAGATTGTCTTCATCCTTTTTTAGAGTTGTATTGTACTCTGCTGTGTGGATGTACCATAGTTTATTCAATCAGTCTTCTTAGGCAATTTAGAATTGTCAGTAGTTTATAATTACGATTGGTGCTTGTTAGAAGTGTATCTTCAGGCTAAATTCCTAAAACTGGGATTTGAGGGTCTAAGACATTTGTAAATTTGTTAGATACTGTCAGATCCCCCTTTCAAAGGGTTGTCCCATTTTGCATTGCCACCAGTGGTGAATGAGAAAGGCTGTTTTCCAACAGTATATTGTCAACCTTTTAAATTGGTGCCTATCTAACCAGGTAAAAATAGTACTCTGTGTAGTTTTAAATTTGTATTTTCCTTTTATGAAAGAAGTTAAGCATCTTTTAATAGATTTGAGGGCCATTTTAATGTCTTTTTTTAAAAAAAAATTGTTTAGGTGCTTTGCTCATCTTGAATTTTTTCCCTCATTCTTTCTTTTTATTGAAATGTAGTTGATTTACAATGTTTTGTTAGTTTCAGGTATACTGCAAAGTGATTCAGTTATATGCATAACTGAATATATATATATTCTTCTTGAGATTCTTTTCCCTATAAGTTATTACAAAATATTAAGTATTGTTCCCTGTGTTGTACAGTAGGTCCTTGTTGGTTATCTATTTTATATATAGTAGTGTGTATCTGTTAATCCCAAACTCCTAATTTATCCTCCCCCCCTTTGCCCTTTGGTAACCATAAGTTTATTTTCTATGTCTGTGAATCTATTTCTGTTTTGTAAATAAGTTTGTTTGTATCATATTTTAGATTCCACATATAAGTGATATCATATGATATTTGTCTTTCTCTTTCCGACTTACTGCACTTAGAATGATAAACTCTAGGTCCATCCATGTTGCTGCAAATGACATTATTTCTTTTTTTATGAGTATTATTTCATTGTATATATGTACCACATCTTCTTTATCCATCCGTCAATGGACGTTTCATTCTTAAAATATTCTTTGGGGAATTCCCTGGTGGTCCAGTGGTTAGGACTCGGTGCTTTCACTGTCGTGGCCGCAGGTTCAATCCCTGGTTGGGGGTGTAAGATCCCACAAGCCACAAGGTGCAGCCAAAAAGAAAATTAAAACGTTCTTTGTATAGTAAAACATTAGCCCTTTAGCTAAAATATGTCTTGCAGTATTGTTTCTGAATGTGTCACTTGTCTTTAGACAGATGCATACAAATGTTTTAATTATTTTTAATCTTTTATTGCTGGATTTTTGAATCATAGTTCTGAAGCTTTCCCCTAAACCTAAATTATATAAAGACACTTCCCTATGCTTTATGATCGATTTTTGTGTGCAGTTGACAACAGGGTACATTTTCCATTATCAGAGTGTAGTGTTTGATACAAATCCGTTAAGATCTTATTATTGATTACTTTGCTTACTTATGTTATATTCTTACTTATTTTTTAATCCAGTTGACCTGTTTTACAATAAGGATGGTGTGTCAGGATATTCTATTATCAATGTTTCTAGTTTTGTTTGATTCAGAGATACTCATAAGTGTTAAATCTACATTATGAATTACAGCTTTTTGGACTACAAAGATGTCATGTTTCATGTTTTTTGGCCTGATTCTCTTTATATGATTTCTCTTTATCTGATGTCAGGATTACAACCCCTGCTTTCTTCTTGTTTCCTTTGCCAGTTACACTTTTTTGCTTTTTTTCCCCTCCTTTTTGAATCATTCTATTTAGGTTTGTGTCAGCATAGAGTTAGGTTTTGCCTTATGAACCAACTTGTATGTCTTTTCCTTTTAGTGGGCTAATACAACCCATTCTCTTTCTTTATATGACTTTTATGTTTTATTTAAACTTTGTCATACTATTTTGTGTCATAATTACTGTGCATATTATTATATTTATTGTGGGTTTTTTTCTCTATGTGGTATTAATTTTTTCTCTTCTTCTTTTCCTTTTTATTTCTTTTGTCATTAAGAAAGGATTTAATTTTCTTCTATTGGTTACTTTTGTATTTGTACCTTTTACAGTGCCTTTAACCCCCCATCTTAACCCTTTTCTAAATAGTTTCTCAGTTTTAAATTGTTTCCTCTGACTCCACTTATTTTCCATAAAGGAGAATTAATGACTTTATTCTACTTTCCTCTTTCTTTCTCCCTTTTCTTCACATTTTAAATTTGCATTCTTTCTATTTTTAGAGCATATAACATTTACATGCTATTATTCCAGAGATGTTCCCACTCTTATTTTATGGTTGCATCTACAATTGTGTATATTAAATAATCACCATTTGTCCTTTTACCTAAGCTTGCCCAGTCTTTTCTTGGTCAGATAAAGATCTAACTCCAGCAGATTCTTTAGCAAGAGTTTATGGGTAAATTATTACCTCATTCTTACATGTTTAAAACTTCTTTTTTCTATAATATTGGTACTTGAAAGACAGCTTAGCAGTATATAAAATCCTTGATATGAATTTCTTTATTTGAATGTCTTACATGCTGCTCCATTGCTGTGATGTTTGTATGCTACTCTTGAGAAATCTGAAATCAGCCTAACTGTTTAAAGTTTTAAATAATTTTTTCTTTGTCCTGAAGACCCTGAGGATATTTTTTTCTGTCTTTAAATTCTAGCAGTTTTACCAGGATATGTCTTAGAGTTGATCACATCAGATAGGTTTTCCCACATGCATGGTGGGTCCTTTTAATATGCACGTCTGCTTTCTTATTGGGGAGATTATACTTTAATTATTTTTGTGCCATTGTTTTGTTTTTCTTTCTCCAGGATTCAATTATACAGATGTTATCTTTTCTTTTTGTCTTCCATTTCAAGCACTTTTTCTATGACCTTTTTTACTTCATGTTATTTTCATTCTCTTCATAACTTTTCTGCTATTCTTCAATGTCTATTACATGATTTTTATTTGAATCTCTTCTCCCTTGATTACCTTGTAATTCATTCTTCATTTTTATGATGCTAAGATTATTTTGTTTAATTTCTTTCCCATATATTATTTACATATATATCTCCAACTGCATGTTTGAGAATATTTAAGTTGGGAGTATTGTGTTACAGTAGGTCTCCCTTGCTTCATGATTTTAGAAGGTGAAATTTTCATCTTCTGAAATATCCCAATTCTTAGTTTTTGTTTTTCATCTTAACATAGCTTTGTATAAAGTTGGTTCCTATTTCTAGGTAGTTGGACAGGGGCCCTCATTCAAAAGCTCCCTCTTCTGTCAGTATGAAAAAATGCAATTTTTAAATGGATGTTTTTGTTGGTTAGGGAGAAAGGGAAAGTTTGTCATATCTTAAGGTTCTCTGTCTTATCATCAGGGTCTTTAATTTTCCTCCTACTTTATTCTTTCTCTTCACTGCCATATTTCTAAGGGTCACACACTTTTTCTATTCTATGCAAAGTTCATAATATTCTCAGTTTCCTAGTAATAATGCTGAAAGTATGGGTCCTGTGTTGTCTGATTTGTACTCCTGTTTATCTTACTCATTTTGGAGGGAGGATGTGTAGAGAGCCACAGATTCAGGCTGCCACCGTTTTTTCTAAGAAAACTCTTTTGATTTGAATTGGATGCTTTGCCTAGAATGTGCTTTTAAATTTGGCATTTGATGTAAAAAGTACATTTTACTCCCTTTTATTCAATTGAAACTTCTAATACTGTTCTCTTCTGGCACATAATCAAAACATTTTGAAAGAAGCTTTGTGTTAATTTTTGCATATTCATCCTTCTCTCCAAATTTAAGTGTTCCTTTTTGAAATGAAACACACATTTCCTGACCCAGTCTGCAAAGGAAGATTATATACGGGCTTGTGTAATGTTTGCTTATTTCTTCTAAGAAGGTCTTTAGGAAGACTCATATTTTATATTTTAAAAAATTATTCTATCATTCTCCCCGTCCCCTGCATAAAGTCAGAATCAATATTAGAGCTACAGGAAATGTGTAAAGCTTGGGCATATATATTGTTAACATGAATGTAATGTTTTGCGCAACCCGCTACAAATGATCATTTGGAGGTAATTCCTTCCCTCATTGTTAACACTGCCAGAAACTTAAGCATAAGTCTGTGCTACTTGAAAAGAATAATCAACAACCATAGGAATAGCAAGAGCTAATGAGAGGTAAACACAAAATAACAGTACAATAAACTAATATAGGTTTAAAGCTTCTCCTTCTTATTTGGTGAGAGTTTTTATCTATTACTGTTTTAAAAAATATACTCACAATGGATCAAGGAATATAGTTCCAGTCTCAAGTGGGTAAAACTAATACATATTACATTCAGAAAATTAAATTGAAATAGTGTCACAAAGTGAGTTTATGCTGATAAATCTTGGAAAATTTAGAGTTCAAGTTTTTTATGATTTTCTGTCTGGTAAACATGTCTGAAACTTTAAGATCTTTGAGTAATAGATGATTTAGTAGACGTAAATATTTAGGAGCACGTATGCACTATTTTGAAGACATTGGTCAACTTGGTTCGACTTCGCAAATTATTTATTGTATAGAGAGTGGTGGTGACAAATATACATTGTGTATAAGCCCCTTGTGATTGAGTGGCCAATTCAGCTGAACACATACTCAAAAATAAAATAAATTCCTGAATTGTTAAATAGGGTCCTAAATAATATATCACACAGTAAATGTCTAAAAGACACTTTGTTCATTCATGTTATGCAGTTTAAAACCTCACCTAAGCTCTAGAAAGGCTTATTTTAGCAATATATTGAGCAGTAGGAATTGTGCATATGAAGACATTCTAGCACTGAAGAACCTGATGAAGTAGAAGATCCGTGAATTGAATAATGAGTAATGTATTTTATATTATAACAATTCCGATATCTCTGGAGGTTTGAGTAGCTTACTTCAGTATCTACCAACTCCGGTGTCATCTCTTTCATTTTACTTAGCTACTGTAAGTCTTGCAATTAGTCCACAGATAATTTTAGGTCTTATGGTACCAAATAAAGTAAAATCACAATCCAAGATGGAACACTTTGGTCATCAGGAATTCTGGTTATTTTTGTTGTTGCTGTTTTTAATTCAGAGTAATCACTTTCTGTTTCAATATTGTCACTGAAATTCTTTCTAAATATAAATCAGCTTAATATCTTCACTTAGTGAGAGAGAGAATATAAATAGATGTGTACCAAATACTAGGACATATATTGAAATTATTTCTTTATAAAAATTGTCCTGATCTTAGGATCTAGAACAGTACTTTACATAAAAAAAAACTTTTTTGATAAATATGTTGAGAGAATGAATGCATTATTAAGTATTGCTTCTCCATATAAATTGAATACAAAAGCAGTTAATTATTATCCTTGTTAGTAAACTTCTAGCTAATGGTATTTTAAGGTAATTAGCTCTAAATCCTCCCTACCGAAGAAAGAATGTTTTTATAACATCACACTTAGGATCACAATGCTTGCCAATTCATCGGGTTATGTGTGAAGTAAGGGATTTAGATAAGAATTTTAGGGCTCATTAACAATCTCCTATTCTAAGAATAATTAATCTTCTTATTGTGAATAATAACCAAGCTCACAAACTCTCTGAATTAATAAGAACCCTGGCATGAGGTGTGTATTAATACAGTGTGTAGTAGGTGTTAATTGATGGAATCCTGATGGGAAACAGATCTGTTCTTGTTGAAATGATATAATCCTTAGGATAGAAGATGGATGAAAAGGGGAATTCCCCTTGTTAATAATGGGTAGCATTCTAAACCTGCTAATAGGTCATTTTTTTATATGGCACTTGAATGAATACCACTGGGAAATCCCAAATGATTTCAATTAAAGTGGCCATTAGGGAAGTCAATAATTATGATAGTATTTGAGAGGCAATTCTTTTGTAATATGATAGAAAGGAAAAAAAGATATCATAAAAGCCTTTGGGACTCTGAGAGTGACAGGAAATATACAACAGTATTTATAAACATACATGATAGGACATATTTGAGCATGGTTGTATTCACTGTGACTGCATCAAAATCCCTTAATTTGGTGATCCTGGGACATGTATGATTATAGGTGTCTGAGGTTAAGGAGTGTTTGGGGACAAAAGCAATGCCATGGGACAAAAGTTTTCTGTGCATGAGAGAAATCGAATAATGATAATCCCATGGAAGCAGAAAGTAACGTGGCAGAATTTGCTGAGATGTTTCTGTAAAGAACTCATGCTTCCATCCTTTTTTTTAATTGGAATATAATTCCTTTACAATGTTATGTTAGTTTCTGCTGTACAACAAAGTGAATCAGCTATATGTATACATATATCCCCTCTGTCTTTGACCTCCCTCCCACCCATCTAGGTCATCACAGAGCACTGAGCTGAGCTCCCTGTGCTATACAGCAGGTTCCCACTAACTAACTATTTTACACATGATAGTGTATTTATGTCAATCCTAATCTCCCAATTCATCCCACCCTTCCCTTTCCCCTCTGTGTCCACCCATCCATTCTCTATGCCTGCATCTCTATTCCTGCCCTGCAAATGGGTTGATCTGTACCATTTTTCTAAATTCTACATATAGGAGTTAATAAACATATTTGTTTTTCTCTTTCTGACTTACTTCACTCTGTATGACAGACTCTAGGTCCATCCACATCTCTACAAATGACCAAATTTCATTCCGTTTTACGGCTCAGTAATATTCCATTGTATATATGTACCACATCTTTTTTTTTTAATTTTTTATTTATTTTTTTTAACATCTTTATTGGGGTATAATTGCTTTACAATGGTGTGTTAGTTTCTGCTTTATAACAAAGTGAATCAGTCATACATAAGCATATGTTCCCATATGTCTTCCCTCTTTTTTTTTTTATAGTTTTTTTTTTTTTAACATCTTTATTGGGGTATAATTGCTTTACAATGGTGTGTTAGTTTCTGCTTTATAACAAAGTGAATCAGTTATACATATACATATGTTCCCATATCTCTTCCCTCTTGCATCTCCCTCACTCCCACCCTCCCTATCCCACCCCTCCAGGCTGTGACAAAGCACCGAGCCAATATCCCTGTGCCATGCAGCTGCTTCCCACTAGCTATCTACCTTACTAAGTTTGTTAGTGTGTATATGCCCATGACTCTCTCTCGCCCTGTCACAGCTCACCCTTCCCCCTCCCCATAACCTCAAGTCCATTCTCTAGGAGGTCTGCGTCTTTATTCCTGCTTTACCCTTAGGTTCTCCATGACAATTTTTTCCTTAAATTCCATATATATGTGTTAGCATACGGTATTTGTCTTTTTCTTTCTGACTTACTTCACTCTGTATGACAGACTCTAGGTCTATCCACCTCATTACAAATAGCTCAATTTCGTTTCTTTTTATGGCTGAGTAATATTCCATTGTATATATGTGCCACATCTTCTTTATCCATTCATCCGATGATGGGCACTTAGGTTGTTTCCATCTCCGGGCTATTGTAAATAGAGCTGCAATGAACATTTTGGTACATGACTCTTTTTGAATTTTGGTTTTCTCAGGGTATATGCCCAGTAGTGGGATTGCTGGGTCATATGGTAGTTCTATTTGTAGTTTTTTAAGGAACCTCCATACTGTTCTCCATAGTGGCTGAACCAATTCACATTCCCACCAGCAGTGCAAGAGGGTTCCCTTTTCTCCACACCCTCTCCAGCATTTATTGTTTCTAGATTTTTTGATGATGGCCATTCTGACTGGTGTGAGATGATATCTCATTGTAGTTTTGATTTGCATTTCTCTAATGATTAGTGATGTTGAGCATTCTTTCATGTGTTTGTTGGCCGTCTGTATATCTTCTTTGGAGAAATGTCTATTTAGATCTTCTGCCCATTTTTGGACTGGGTTGTTTGTTTTCTTGTTATTGAGCTGCATGAGCTGCTTGTAAATTTTGGAGATTAATCCTTTGTCGGTTGCTTCATTTGCAAATATTTTCTCCCATTCTGAGGGTTGTCTTTTGGTCTTCTTTATGGTTTCCTTTGCTGTGCAAAAGCTTTGAAGTTTCATTAGGTCCCATTTGTTTATTTTTGTTTTTATTTCCATTACTCTAGGAGGTGGATCAGAAAGGATCTTGCTGTGGTTTATGTCATAGAGTGTTCTGCCTATGTTTTCCTCTAAGAGTTTGATAGTTTCTGGCCTTACATTTAGGTCTTTAATCCATTTTGAGTTTATTTTTGTGTATGGTGTTAGGGAGTGATCTAATCTCATACTTTTACATGTACCTGTCCAGTTTTCCCAGCACCACTTATTGAAGAGGCTGTCCTTTCTCCACTGTACATTACTGCCACCTTTATCAAAGATAAGGTGTCCATATGTGCTTGGGTTTATCTCTGGGCTTTCTATCCTGTTCCATTGATCTATCTTTCTGTTTTTGTGCCAGTACCATACCGTCTTGATAACTGTAGCTTTGTAGTATAGTCTGAAGTCAGGGAGCCTGATTCCTCCAGTTCCTTCTTTCGTTCTCAAGATTGCTTTGGCTATTCGGGGTCTTTTGTGTTTCCATACAAATTGCAAAATTTTTTGTTCTAGTTCTGTGAAAAATGCCAGTGGTAGTTTGATAGGGATTGCATTGAATCTATAGATTGCTTTGGGTAGTAGAGTCATTTTCACAATGTTGATTCTTCCAATCCAAGAACATGGTATATCTCTCCATCTATTTGTATCATCTTTAAATTTCTTTCATCAGTGTCTTATAATTTTCTGCATACAGGTCTTTTTTCTCCTTAGGTAGGTTTATTCCTAGATATTTTATTCTTTTTGTTGCAATGGTAAATGGGAGTGTTTTCTTGATTTCACTTTCAGATATTTCATCATTAGTATATAGGAATGCCAGAGATTTCTGTGCATTAATTTTGTATCCTGTCACTTTACCAAATTCATTGATTAGCTCTAGTAGTTTTCTGGTAGCATCTTTAGGGTTCTCTATGTATAGGATCATGTCATCTGCAAACAGTGACAGCTTTACTTCTTCTTTTCCAATTTGGATTCCTTTTATTTCCTTTTCTTCTCTGATTGCTGTGGCTAAAACTTCCAAAACTATGTTGAATAAGAGTGGTGAGAGTGGGCAACCTTGTCTTGTTCCTGATCTTAGTGGAAATGCTTTCAGTTTTTCACCATTGAGGATGATGTTTGCTGTGGGCTTGTCATATATGGCCTTTATTATGTTGAGGAAAGTTCCCTCTATGCCTACTTTCTGCAGGGTTTTTATCATAAATGGGTGTTGAATTTTGTCAAAAGCTTTCTCTGCATCTATTGAGATGATCATATGGTTTTTCTCCTTCAGTTGTTAGTATGGTGTATCACATTGATAGATTTGCGTATATTGAAGAATCCTTGCATTCCTGGAATAAACCCCACTTGATCATGGTGTATGATCCTTTTAATGTGCTGTTGGATTCTGTTTGCTAGTATTTTGTTGAGGATTTTTGCATCTATGTTCATCAGTGATATTGGCCTGTAGTTTTCTTTCTTTGTGACATCCTTGTCTGGTTTTGGTATCAAGGTGATGGTGGCCTCCTAGAATGAGTTTGGGAGTGTTCCTCCCTCTGCTATATTTTGGAAGAGTTTGAGAAGGATAGGTGTTAGCTCTTCTCTAAATGTTTGATAGAATTCGCCTGTGAAGCCATCTGGTCCTGGGGTTTTCTTTGTTGGAAGATTTTTAATCACAGTTTCAATTTCAGTGCTTGTGATTGGTCTGTTCATATTTTCTATTTCTTCCTGATTCAGTCTTGGCAGGTTGTGCATTTCTAAGAATTTGTCCATTTCTTCCAGGTTGTCCATTTTATTGGCATAGAGTTGCTTGTAGTAATCTCTCATGATCTCTTTTATTTCTGCATAAATAAAAGAGGAGAGGTTGTTACCTCTCCTTTTTCATTTCTAATTCTATTGATTTGAGTCTTCTCCATTTTTTTCTTGATGAGTCTGGCTAGTGGTTTATCTATTTTGTTTATCTTCTCAAAGAACCAGCTTTTAGTTTTATTGATCTTTGCTATTGTTTCCTTCATTTCTTTTTCATTTATTTCTGATCTGATTTTTATGATTTCTTTCCTTCTGCTAGCTTTGGGGTTTTTTTGTTCTTCTTTAATTGCTTGAGGTGCAAGGTTAGGTTGTTTATTCGAGATGTTTCCTGCTTCTTAAGGTGGGCTTGCATTGCTATAAACTTCCCCCTTAGAACTGCTTTTGCTGCATCCCACAGGTTTTGGGTCGTTGTGTCTCCATTGTCATTTGTTTCTAGGTATTTTTTTATTTCCTCTTTGATTTCTTCAGTGATCACTTCATTATTAAGTAGTGTATTGTTTAGCCTCCATGTGTTTGTATTTTTTACAGATCTTTTCCTGTAATTGATATCTAGTCTCATGGCGTTGTGGTCAGAAAAGATACTTGATACAATTTCAATTTTCTTAAATTTACCAAGGCTTGATTTGTGACCTAAGATATGATCTATCCTGGAGAATGTTCCATGAGCACTTGAGAAAAATGTGTATTCTGTTGTTTTTGGATGGAGTGTCCTATAAATATCAATTAAGTCCATCTTGTTTAATGTATCATTTAAAGATTGTGTTTCCTTATTTATTTTCATCTTGGATGATCTGTCCATGGGTGAAAGTGGGGTGTTTAAGTCCCCTACTATGAATGTGTTACTGTCGATTTCCCCTTTTATGGCTGTTAGTATTTGCCTTATGTATTGAGGTGCTCCTATGTTGGGTGCATAAATATTTACAATTGTTATATCTTCTTCTTGGATCGATCCCTTGATCATTATGTAGTGTCCTTCTTTGTCTCTTTTAATAGTCCTTATTTTAAAGTCTATTTTGTCTGATATGAGAATTGCTACTCCAGCTTTCTTTTGGTTTCCATTTGCATGGAATATCTTTTTCCATCCCCTTACTTTCAGTCTGTATGTGTCTCTAGGTCTGAAGTGGGTCTGTTGTAAACAGCATATATAAGGGTCTTGTTTTTGTATCCATTCAGCTAATCTGTGTCTTTTGGTGGGAGCATTTGGTCCATTTACATTTAAGCTAATTATCGATATGTATGTTCCTATTCCCATTTTCTAAACTGTTTTGGGTTCGTTATTATAGGTCTTTTCCTTCTCTTGTGTTTCTTGCCTAGAGAAGATCCTTTAGCATTTGTTGTAAAGCTGGTTTGGTGGTGCTGAACTCTCTCAGCTTTTGCTTGTCTGTAAAGGTTTTAATTTCTCCATCAAATCTGAATGAGATCCTTGCTGGGTAGAGTAATCTTGGTTGCAGGTTTTTCTCCTTCAACACTTTCAATATGTCCTGCCACTCCCTTCTGGCCTGTAGGGTTTCTGCTGAGAGATCAGCTGTTAACCTTATGGGGATTCCCTTGTGTGTTATTTGTTGTTTTTCCCTTGCTGCTTTTAATATGTTTTCTTTGTATTTAATTTTTGACAGTTTGATTAATATGTGTCTTGGCGTATTTCTCCTTGTATTTATCCTGTATGGGACTCTCTGTGCTTCCTGGACTTGATTAACTATTTCCTTTCCCATATTAGGGAAGTTTTCAACTATAATCTCTTCAAATATTTTCTCAGTCCCTTTCTTTTTCTCTTCTTCTTCTGGAACTGCTATAATTCGAATGTTGGTGCATTTAATGTTGTCCCAGAGGTCTCTGAGACTGTCCTCAGTTCTTTTCATTCTTTTTTCTTTATTCTGCTCTGCAGTAGTTATTTCCACTATTTTATCTTCCAGGTCACTTATCCGTTCTTCTGCCTCAGTTATTCTGCTATTGATCCCATCTAGAGTACTTTTAATTTCATTTATTGTGTTGTTCATTGTTGCTTGTTTCATCTTTAGTTCTTATAGGTCCTTGTTAACTGATTCTTGCATTTTGTCCATTCTATTGTCCATTCTATCTCCAAGATTTCGGATCAACCTTACTATCATTATTCTGAATTCTTTTTCAGGTAGACTGTCTATTTCCTCTTCATTTGTTAGGTCTGGTGCTTTTTTATCTTGCTCCTTTATCTGCTGTGTGTTTTTCTGTCTTCTCATTTTGCTTATCTTACTGTGTTTGGGGTCTCCTTTTTGCAGGCTGCAGGTTCGTAGTTCCTCCTGTTTTTGATGTCTGTCTCCAGTGGCTAAGGTTGGTTCAGTGGGTTGTGTAGGCTTCCTGGTGGAGGGGACTAGTGCCTGTGTTGTGGTGGATGAGGCTGGATCTTGTCTCTCTAGTGGGCAGGTTCACGTCTGGTGGTGTGTTCTGGGGTGTCTGTGGCCTTATTATGATTTTAGGCAGCCTCTCTGCTAATGGGTGGGGTTGTGTTCCTGTTGTGCTAGTTGTTTGGCATAGGTTTTCCAGCACTGTGGCTTGCTGGTCGTTGAGTGAAGCTGGGTGCTGGTGTTAAGATGGAGGTCTCTGGGAGATTTTCGCCATTTGATATTATGTGGAGCTGGGAGGTCTCTTGTTGACCAGTGTCCTGAAGTTGGCTCTCCTACTTCAGAGGCAGAGCCCTGCCTCCTGGCTGGAGCACCAAGAGCTTTTCATCCACATGGCTCAGGATGAAAGGGAGAAAAAGTAGAGGGCATTAGTAGAAGTATGAGGAAAGAAAGAAGGAAAGGAGGGTAGGAAGGAAAGAAGAAAGAAAGAAAGCAAAGAAGGCAAGAAGCAAAGAAAGGAGGGAGGGAGGAAGGAAGGAGGGAAAGAAGGAAAAAAGAAAGAAAGAAGATACAGTAAAAATAAAATAAAGTATAATAAAGTTATTGAATTAAAAAATTCTTATTTAGAAAAAAAAAAGGGACGGATAGAACCTTAGGACAAATGTTGGAAGCAAAGCTATACAGACAAAATCTTACACAGAAGCATACACATACACCCTCACTAAAAGAGGTAAAGGGGGGAAAATCATAAATCCTGCTGTCAGAGACCACCTCCTCAATTTGGGATGATTCGTTGTCTAAAGGAGGGCAGGAAGGAAGGAAAGAAAGAAAGAAAGAAAGAACGAAGGTAAAGTATAATAACGTTATTAAAATTAATTATTAAGAAAAGAAAATTAAAAAAAAAAAACATGGACGGATAGAACCCTAGGACAAATGGTGGAAGCAAGACTATACAGACAAGATCTCACACAGAAGCATACACATACACATTCACAAAAAGAGGAAAAGGGAAAAAATCATAGATCTTGCTCCTAAAGTCCACTTCCTTAATTTGGGATGATTGGTTGTCTACTCAGGTATTCCACAGATGCAGGGTATATCAAGTTGATTGTGGAGCTTTAATCCGCTGCTTCTGAGGCTGCTGGGAGAGATTTCCCTTTCTCTTCTTTGTTCTCACAGCTCCCAGGGCTCAGCTTTGGATTTGGCCCTGCCACTGCGTGTAGGTCGCTGGAGGGCGTCTGTTTTTTGCTCAGACAGGATGCGGTTAAAAGAGCCGCTGATTCGGGGGCTCTGGCGCACTCAGGCCGGCGGGGAGGGAGGGGCACGGAGTGCGGGGCGGGCATGCGGTGGCAAAGGCCGGCGTGACTTTGCACCAGCCTGAGGCGCGCTGTCCGTTCTCCCGGGGAAGTTGTCCCTGGATCCCGGGAACCTGGCAGTGGCAGGCTGCACAGGCTCCGCGGAAGAGGGGTGTGGAGAGTGACCTGTGCTCGCACACAGGCCCCTTGGTAGCGGCAGCAGCAGCCTTAACGTCTCCCGCCCGCCTCTGGGGTCCGCGCTTTTAGCCGCGGCTCGCGCCCGTCTCTGGATTCCGCGCTTTCAGCCGCGGCTCGCGCCCGTCTCTGGGGTTCGCGCTTTTAGCCGCGGCTCGTGCCCGTCTCTGGAGTTCCTTTAAGCAGCGTTCTTAAACCCCTCTCCTCACGCCCCAGGAAACAAAGAGGGAAGGAAAAGTCTCCTGCCTCTTCGGCAGGTGCAGACTTTTCCCCGGACTCCCTCCCGGCTAGCTGTGGTGCACTAACACCTTCAGGGCTATGTTCAAGCCGCCAACCCCAGTCCTCTCCCTGCGCTCCGTCCGAAACCGAAACCCGAGCCTCAGAGCCTCAGCTCGCAGCCCCGCCCGCCCCGGCGGGTGAGCAGACAAGCCACTCGGGCTGGTGAGTGCCGGTTGGCACCGATCCTCTGTGCGGGAATCTCCCTGCTTTGCCCTCCGCACCCGTTCCTGTGCAGTCCTCCGCGGCTCCGAAGCTCCCCCCTCCGCCCCCCGCAGTCTCCGCCCGCGAAGGGGCTTCCTAGTGTGTGGAAACTTTTCCTCCTTCACAGCTCCCTCCCACTGGTGCAGGTGCCGTCCCTATTCTTTTGTCTCTGTTTTTTCTTTTTTTCTTTTGCCCTACCCAGGTACGTGGGGAGTTTCTTGCCTTTTGGGAGGTCTGAGGTCTTCTGCCAGCCTTCAGTAGGTGTTCTGTAGGAGTTGTTCCACGTGTAGATGTATTTCTGGTGTATCTGTGGGGAGGAAGGTGATCTCCGCGTCTTACTCTTCCGCCATCTTCCGCCTTCCCCCACATCTTCTTTATCCATTCATCTGTCAATGGACACTTAGGTTGCTTCCATGTCCTGGCTATTGTAAATAGTGCTGCAGTGAACTTTGGGGTGCATGTGTCTTTTTGAATTATGGTTTTCTCAGGGTATATGCCCAGTAGTGGGATTGCTGGGTCATATGGTAGTTCTATTTTTAGTTTTTTAAGGAACCTCCATAGTGGCTGTATCAATTTACATTCCCACCAACAGGACAAGAGGGTTCCCTTTTCTCCACACCCTCTCCAGCATTTACGGTTTGTAGATTTTTTGATGATGACCATGAATACACAGTCCTTTCATTGACCTCAATGCTTTCTTTGCATTAGATTTCAGTAGGTTCAGTACTCACTTCCCATTTTCTGTCTAGTTCTGTTTTTTCAGATCACAAAATGTATCTGTTTACTGCTGGTGAGAGATTATTGACAGTGTCCCTAACATTATTGCTGAATTATGTGGTGCTGACTAAGCATGCCATCATATTTCTGACTACCCAAACCTTCCCCTTCCCAGCTAGTTCACTATGCTTTTGATCTGCTTACAAAAAAATTGCTCCTTTTGGCCAATAATCTGGACTAGAGCAAACAGATACAGCTCCTGACTCAGGAGGATAAGTTCATCGTAACAGCTGATCCACGTCTTTGCTGGTTTTCCTGGGGTAACCAGAGAAGTTTTACGAGAATTGTCCAAAACTTCTCATGCAGTTTTCTCATTCAGTAAGTTGCCAATGGAGCGTCCTTGTATTCTTGTATCACTTAGAAGAGACCCAGGTTCTGTTTAAAACCTGAGCCAAGAGGAGAGCTTAACACTTTTATTTTATTATGCTTCTGATCACAGAGGTAATCCAAAGTCACTGCAAAACATTTTGGAAAATAGAATTATGAACACTAAAATTACCCATCAGCAATATAGAATACTTTTCCATGCTTTTCACTATATACTTAGCAGTAATGTATAAAATGATCAGCCTTCTGAAATCTAAACCAAGATTTGGTCCAATGATTTGGGCTTTTTTTGACCACTCTACCACGGCACCCATCACCCTATTCAAGGCGAACTTATGCTGCTGGGGTATGGCAACAAGAAACTCTGACCCAATTAGTCTGATTAGCCTCTTAGAAGCACAGTTTCACATTAAGTTGATGATCCAGCACTCAAGGACTAGGTATCCCCTGAATGACTCAAGACCCACAAACTTACTACGTGAGTATAAGTTGATATAACAGACGTAATACTAGTATCCTGTGATGCCACTATCCCATTCTCTTCCAGAAGTACTAGAATAGAGTTTTCTTTATTTCTGACTGGAGAAAATATTCCTACATAATATCTGGGCCTATTTTTTTAACCCAGCCTCAAACTACCAATTCATTCAGGGAAGCAGTACCAAAACTTTCAAATGTAAGCAGCTTGAGGAATTTGAGTTTGGGCTAAATCAATATCCTAGAGCACATCACTGTGCTGTAGAAATCCAGATATCTTCTACTTAGTTCAATGTTATAAAATGGTTAAAGCTTCCTGGAATATGAAAGTGCAGCACCACCCAACTTGCTTGGATTATAGTTCGGCTTCACTGCATGCTTTTCAATACCTGTACCCCCTTAACAACTGCAATCCTCAGTGACTACCGCCTCTTTTTTTTTTTTTTTTTTTTTTTTGTGGTACGCGGGCTTCTCACCGCTGTGGCCTCTCCGGTTACGGAGCACAGACTCCGGACGTGCAGGCTCAGCGGCCACGGCTCATGGGCGCAGCCGCTCCGCGGCACGTAGGATCCTCCCGGACCGGGGCACGAACCCGCGCCCCCCGCACCGGCAGGCGGACTCGCAACCACTGCGCCACCAGGGAAGCCCACTACCGCCTCTTTTAACAGCCTGCACTGTCATTTCATTTTAACCTTGACTGAGTCACAGTTGCTCACAAAGATGATACCAGGGTCCAACAAGATTTGTGTTGCACAGGGACAGTTCTGCTGACAACCACAGGAGATGCTGATCATTCTTAATAACCAGCATACAATTCTTCTACAACAGACCTGTGAAATCTCAAAGCAGTAATCAGCAATGACGGGTTTTATTATCAGTAAGGGATGTGGCACTGCTTCCATGTCCACATAAATAGGTATCTAAAGCAGAAGTCCTTAGAGTACTTTTAATGGTAAAGCCTTTTATTCAAGTGCAATATTATGTGGAGTTCCTCTAGTTGAAGAAGGGATGCAGGATGCAGAGCACTTCCTCTGGGTTCTTATCCTCCTGCCCCAATGCACCCCTTGCTAGAGATACCCTGGGGGCACTTCAAGAAACTTTAGGTCTGGTCTAGCATTGCTTGAAGCTCCAGTTGACCTTCCTGACTCTACTTCAGCAGATGAATTCTGGTGAAATATTTACTATCTATAAGCAATACCTCCTCAGGGGGAATACCAAGTCTGATGATGGAATTATCTCTGGTTCATCTGTCTATCCCAGAAGAACAAAGATACCTAGAAACCATTTGCTCCACTGTTGTTACTGTCCATGGTTTTCCATCTTGGATTTTGCTCTCCTAGTGTCCTATCCCCACCTCACCTACAGCACACACCCTGCATCAGGGTGGGATCCTGCTCTCCATTAAAAACCAGGCTCCTGACCCCACACTACCCTGAGGTGAATTAAACTAGACTTCTCACGGTGCCAAGCTAGACCTTAAATTCACAGTATATTTGGAGAGATTTTACCCTGAGACCCAATTGTAACATGTGTGTACAGTCAAACCAATCAAAGTAGTGAAATCTGGATAAAAACAGTGCAATAACAACAGAAAGTCTTTAAGAAAAAAATTCATGGGGTATCTGACGCCAGTTCCCTAATATTCAACCAAGATTTTGTCTTTCACTTTCAATTTGTCATGGAACTACAATTTTTAGAACATCTTCTTGGTGCCATTTCGTGAACTTGTGATATCAGTTGTCACTTTTTTTTCCCTGAATGTTGCTACTTAGGCACAAATTGTATCTGCTGGCCATTCACCTTTTATCTAGGACTGACCCCATACATTCCCCATCTCTGCACAGACACCTCATTAAACTACCCCAAGCATTCAAATTATGTCATTGTGGAGCATTCCTATGATGAATGATTAGAAAAATACTTCATATTTCTACAAAAGCTGATTTCTCTTATTGCCAGCATATCAACAACAGTCCATGAAAAATGGTATGAGAAAAAAAATTATTCTTCGTCTAAGTATATTATGAAGATAGTATCAGTATACTTCTGAAAACAGGAGGTATAGGATGCAGTGGAGTTATGACAGAAGATGAGGGAAGTTCTACATGGAGATGATTCAGAGAATTTTCATAAGTATGCTTTTAAGTACACTAAAGCTATAGAGATAGAGATACAGGCATACATATACGTAACACATATATGCATAAACATATATAAAGAATATACATATATGTATATAAAATGTGCTTCTATAATACATACATACAAAGTTCCTAACCCTAACCATACCCCTAATTCAATAAATGTTTCTTTACTTGGGTGTAGCCAGGTTGCATGTATAAATGAAACGTACTAAGTGCAAATAATAGGGCAAATTTTATTGTCCCTGAAACAGACATAAAATCAAACACAATGTATACAAAACCTCCAAAGTGGCCCTTTTAAAAATATTAAACAAATAACAAGAGTTAAATAGACACTCTGCTAAAGATGTATCATTCCATCCAAAACTGCATTATCTAGACAAGTGGAAACTTGTTTCTCAGTCATTGTACTCAAAATCATTTTTTTTAATGTAAGAATGCTCTGTGAGGAAGACATTTTTCTCATCCTTGGGTCTTAACCTGAGCATTTGGGGTTTTACACAACTTTTCTTTACAAAGAACACATCCATCCTTGTTAAAAAAAACCACACAGAAGTTGTAAACACAGAAGTCATAAACACACACAAGAGTCGTTAAATGGTTTCCTCACCATTTCGTTATTAAACATTTTATTCCACCTCCCTGAGGAGTCATCATTTTTGTTAATGTGATAGATTGCAATGCTGGACATGCTGTCCCCCTTAAGTTGCTGAATAAAGCTGTGAGTACCATGCATCTCCGTTTCTGAAGATTCTGTGCAAACCCCCTTCTTTCTGTTTTGGTTTGTGTGGGTTCACACCCACTGAGCTGCACTTTGCAGGAAAATCAAAGTAAAACAATTGAAACCGTGAAACTTCACATGACTTCTAACTAAGTTATTACACGTCAATTTAGACTTGTTTAAAAAAAATAGGCTTTCAGTTTACAACAGTTAGGGAATCTTTGAAAGAGTATTGGATAAATTTTTGCTCTGTGTTACAGGCCAAATATAACCCAGAGTACCCTAAATGTCATTTTAGTAGCTAAAAGTTCTCACATTACTGAACAATTCAGTTCCTCTTTTTGGGTGATTATTTTAAATTGCACTCATATGAACAAGACCATCTACTCTGGAAAACGTTTAAAAGAGTAGAAAACAAACTTATGGTTACCAGAGGGGATAGCAGGAGGTGGGGGAGACATAAATTAGGATTTGGGGAGTAACACATACATACTACTATATATAAAATAGGTAAAAAACAAGGACCTACTGTATAGCACAGGGGACTATACTCAGTATCTTGTAATAACGTATAATGGAAAATAATCTGAAAAAGAATATATCTATGTATAAATGAATCACTTTGCTATACACTTGAAACTAACACAACATTGTAAATTGACTATACTTCAATTTTAAAATTTTAAAAAAAGAATAACGTCACAAATTATCATGTTGTGTCTCACTTCTAAGCGTTTTGACTCACACTACGTATCCAATAAATGTTTCCTGAGTACCTATGAAGTGCCTGGCACTGTGTTAAACGGTAGACTTATGACAATGAACAGGGCACCAACCTGCCCTCAAGGAGCTTACAGTCAACTAGTAAACAGATATGTGCAATGAAGAGTTGCAGGTGCAAATAAAACAGAAGTTATAGGACAAACTGGGAAATTTCTCCAAAAATTTGAGGCTGGATAGTGGTAGTATTTAAGAACAGGCAACGCTTCTCAAAATAGACTCTCTAGATTCTGGGTTTGAATCTTGACTCTGCTATTTAATAGCATTGTAATTTAAGTTAGTGACAATCTAAGGATAAGGACCCTTTATGGTAAAAAGGGACTGATAATGGTGTCTTCCTTATAGAGTTATTTTGAGGATGAAATGACAAAATCCAAAATATAAAATATTTGGAGTATAGTAAATTCTCAATAAATGTAGGCTATTACCAATTTTAAAAGGTATTAGTTCACCAGGCAACAAGAGTGAGATTTACCAAATGGTGCTCTCTTAGAATACATGGAAAGGAAATCTTTCCCCAAAATCTTTTCCTACTAATCTATCTGCTAAAATTAAAGCAGTAATACTTTTAATGGAAGCAAATATCTCCAAAGCTTCTCCTCTCTATACCGTCTGTTCACAAATAGCTTGAGTAGGTGCTAAAGACAAGTTGCTGCTGGGTGAGGATATTTCACCAAGTTATTGACAACAACTTATGGAATATTATCAACAAAACTACAAAAGGAGAATTAAAACAATGATTTTGGAACAAAACTAGAAATAAAGGTGTCAAGTGATCTGGTTTTATATTGTGTGCCAAACATGGTAGGAAATAGCTCTCAGAAGGAAAATTTAACCTTTTTTGAAGAGAACATAGCAATATAATTTCAAAACCCTTACAAAAGTTTATATTTTTGACCCAGTAATTTCTCTTTGCCATCTACTTTAAACAAAAAGTTTGAAATGCAGAAAAAGATTTAGGTGAAAAGATGCTCATCACAGCATCATTTATCATGGAAAAAGTGTTATCAGAGTGACAAAGTCAATTGTGGTCTAAGAAACTTTTAATTCTAAAAGAAAATGTTCACATTAAAATGTAAAATGAAGAAAGCACAATAATATCTCAATTATATAAAATCTATAAAAAGAAAGACTAGAGGGAAATAAGTCAAAATGTTAATGATTTCCTCTGGCTGGTGGGAAGAGAGGTCATCTTTTATTGTTCTTTTTTCTTTTTCATACTTTCAACATTGTTATAAAGAATATACATTACTTTCAGAATCAGGCAAATAAAAAATTAAAAGGAGAAAAACTACACTGTAGTTCTATGAAATTCCTCAGTGGAGGAATGTTCAAAGGAAGAATTTTAAGTGAGGTTTCTCTCTGGCCATCCATCTCTATCCATCAAACTGTCATTTGTGGCCTTTTACGTCCTTTCTTTGCTCTGAGTCATGTAAAATCATTTGCTTTCCCGACAATGCATCCACTGTGTGGTGCCATCTTTTTTACCTATACTCATATCCTCATGTGCTGCCCTGGAGGCTCTGAAAAATCTGTCCCTTGAGCATGGAATGCCTTTTCCAGCAGAGACTAGAGATCGTAAACAACTACTGGCCAGAGCCTTTACTGGGAAAATGATGTTCCTTCTTTGGTAGCTGTTAATAAACTCTTGTTCAATTTCACGAAAGTTATTTTTGTGTTTTCTTTTTCTTCTTTCTGTCATGGTTAATAGAGAGCCTCTTCCTTGGCCATATTTGAATTTTATGCATAAATGCATAGATGCTGAAATTTAGCCCTAGGCCTTCAGCAAGCTCCATATGTCAGCTTTCTGTTTCAATGCTATATGCAGCTCAGGTAGAATACGTGCTGTCAAATTGCATGTGGCCCGAAGAAGAATCACTGGATTGTTTGGTCTTGCTTTATTTGGTTTTCTTTTTATGCTAATAAACCTGCACTGTTGACTACAATAGCCACAAAGTAAAGTGAGATGGTAAATGCAATGAAAAATGCAAACTGGAAGCATAACTGAAGTTTCAAAGTAGAAAACACAGTTCAGACCTTCAAGACTATAGCTTCACTGTCCAATATGGTAGCCACTAGCAACGTGAGGCTATTGAACATTTGAAGGGCAGCCACTCCAATTTGAGACATACTGTAAGTGTAAAATACACACCAAACTTCAAAGACCAAAAAAAAAAAGAAAAAAGTAAAATATCTCAATAATTTGTATATTAATTACACATTGAAATGACAGTATTTTGGAGCTATTAGCTTAAATGAAATATATTATTAAAATTAGTTTTAGTTTTCTTTTTTTAATGTGACTTTAGAAAATTTAAATTATATACGTTGATTGCATCTGTACAATTATACTTCTCACATTATATTTCGACTTAAATTGTCACTCACAAAACAAAAATAATAAACAATACTGAAAAACACCTCTGAGAAATGTTAAAAGGCATATGTAGTACATTTATAAATTAGCAACAAAGATTGTAAATATCATCAGTTAAGAAGAAGAGATGGCCATGGACCAGGTGAAGACAGGCCTTGGAAAATGCGTCCAGACATTCACCATGGTCCCTCAGCTTAATGGCTCAATTGACTCCAGTGATTGTTTGATCTTGGTTCCTCCAGTTATGTTTTAGTCTAATTCCTAACTTTTTAAACATTAACTCGATGTCTTGGACGTCTCTTCTACACTATGATGCTGTCTGTCTGACTCACTTCTAAATTGAAGTGCATATATAAAAAAAATTGAATCACTTCAGTGATTTTAAATCACTCTTCAATGTGCAAATCAATTTAAAATTACTGGAGTGCTTCCAATTTTTATTAGTCCTTGAATTTGGAAGTGATCTAGGTTTTTCTGGGTATGTGCAATGCACTGTGACTTAAAATTATTGAACCCCCCCCCCATTTTTTTTAAGAAACTGATTCCACTTTGCAATGGAAACCATCAGGAAGGTAAGGCATGGAAATGGTACGGATAATGAAAAACACGGGGAAAATAGCTTCCATTTAATAAAGAGAACTATACTTTGTAATTAGATAGTGTCTTGCCCACGGACCTCTCAAGTACTTTATAAACATTAGCTCATTCATCATGAAGACATCTTACAGGGGGGCATATTTCCAGTGTGGGAGGGCAGTGGTAGGGATGGGTAAAGCCATTTAGATTGGCTTCAAACGCTGCATTGGGTAACTTGAGTTATGTGAGAGATATGCCTAGGACACCTATTTTTGGTGCTGCTTTTTTTCTCTTTTTGCAAGGAAAAAGAGGAAATGTTACACTGTCTGATCCATTTGCAAATGTCATAAAAAAATTAACTTGGCAATGCAGAATCTACTAAATAAATTGCTTATCCCAAATAAACTCCAGAAGCAAACATAAAGTTATTGGTTTCCTAATCTAATTACTTTAGTTAAACTTTTGGAAGAAAATACATAAACCTCTTCACCATTTTCTTTCAAGTGAATTTCTTTCTGTTTTGCATCTACTAAATCCACTGAACCTAAAACATTTACCTGTAAGATGATTTATTGAGAATTTTCAAATCATGGACTTTTCCTCTGCTCTGTTTATATAAGCAGTTTGATTCAACATGGGGATCTAGGAAAACCTTTATTGTAGGAGTGACTTAATTCAAGACCAAGAATAAGAAATTCTGTTTTTTTTTAATGTAGACTAAGAAACAGTTGTCTTCACTGTTATGAACAGATTATTTAGACTTAACTACGACATGAGCTCCATGCTAGGCATTGAAAACAGTCATAGTGAATCTGATGAAATGAAGACTGCCATCAGTCAGGCTGATTTGGAAGGAAAGATTTCAAGTGGGCTCACAATATGATATCATACTGGAAGGGCTTTGTAGGATGTGTATCCACAAGATCTGAATAATAGTCCCTATGAAACATTGTGCGCTGTGATGAAAAACTCACTCACCTAACAGGATCTAGTCCACTAGTAATATATCTGACATGGTAATACTAGGACTTATCCAGTAGCCTTGATTGAGTCCTTAACAAAGGATATGTGTTCTTTATCTGTTATAAACAAACAACAAGGACAATTAATAAGGGGAAGAAAAGATGTACTTAAGGGCCCACTCCTACAAAAGGCTGGGAGAAATTTTTAAAAACCAGGTCAAATGAAGTGACCGCTATAGAAATGACAGAATAATTGCCCAAAATTGCTTGCCTTAGACCACTGGGAAAACATCACATTTATGGACATAAAGTGTTAGTTTCAACTCAGGCAAAGAATCACAGTTTGTTCTCCTAAATTTACGATGGTAGAAACCCAGAGCCATACCTCTTTCCACCCAATTCAATAATACTTTAGAGCAAACCTAACATGAAATACGTGTGTGTTGTTGTTGTTGGAGGTTTTCTTTTTTTAAATCCCATTTTGAACAGTATGATCTAAAAGGCGGAAATAGAATTTACAGTAATGCTGAGGATTAAAAGGAATGAGCCTCTTGTTTAGAAAATTACCTAATCAATATGCCAAGCTTATTTTTTAAAATGCTTTAACTTTTTTTTAAATACAGCATGTCCACTTCAGCTTCCTGTATTTGACTCTGATAATAAAACTTTCAGTATGACTAATGCAGTTTAGCTAAACAAATTAGAGAACTGCACAGTTTATGTTGAGGAGAAAGTTTCCATTAGCCATTGTGATGCTCTCTGCCTGGTCGGCGGGTAATGACTGGGAACCAGGCTGAGGAAGTGAGGCTTGCCTTTTGTGATGGGAAGATAGGAAGCAGTGGGCAAAGACTGCCTTGGTTTTTCCAAACAGAGACTATAAACTGCTTTGCAATGAAAGAATAAGAGAGAAACAGAGATGAGCATCCATCCATTTTCTTGGTTACAAATTTCCTGCCAGTGCTTGTTAACAGAACACAAGTTGAATGTCAAATGGAACCAAGGAAAGCAAATGAGAGACACCCAGAAGAACTCGCTTTCCTTGCCTCTCCATTGCCCTTCTGGACCTCTGTAGGTCTCAACCTACATGCTATGGGGTATGGTATGAGTTGAGTTGTGTACCCACCCCCCAAGGAAAAGATGATGAATCCCTAACCCCCAGTACCTCCAAATGTGAACTTATTTGGAAATAAGGTCATTGCAGATGTAAGTAGTTAAGATAAGGAGATACTGGAGTAGGATGGGCTTTTGATCTGATTGTTGTCTTTATGAGAAGAGGAAAGGTGATGTGAAGACCAGTACACAGGGAAGGTCATATGACAGCAGAGGCAGAGACTGGAGTGATGTAGCTACAAGACAAGGAACCACAAGAATGGCCAACTGCCACCAAAAGCTAGGAAGAGGCAAGGAAGGATTCTTCCTGTGGGCTTCAGAAGGAGCAGGGATTGCTAACAACTTGATTTTGGATTTCCAGCCTCCAGAACTGTGGGATAAGAGAAGACTTTTCCATTGTTTTAGCTACAAGGTCTGCAGTACTTTGTTATAGTAACCCTACAAAGCTAACCCAGGATATAGGGAGTCATGCAATTTTCTGGAAGTTGCCAGATGTCAGAGAGGCAGAGTAAGAGTAGCTATGACTGAACTAGAAATGAGATCTGAGTCCTAGTTATCATTTTGCCAATAAACTAGCTTTGAGACCCTTGCCAAATTAGTTTCCTTTTCCAGTTTCTGGAAAATACCATTTCTGTCAACGCTTCTAGTCCTGTTTTTGGCTCTATGAGTCCCAAACTGCGATAGATCACATTTGGGGACAGGCAAGAAAGTCTGGGAGTGGGGGAAACCAGATCAAGTCCTTAGCTCCATGTCAAGGGGGCAGAATGGAAGTATGAGGGGGAGGATGTAAAGGAATTTAGCGACTAAAAGATGAAGATAAAAGCATAATCACAGGGAAGGACTACAGGAATCTGGACATACAATCACAGAGAAGAGATTTTCACTACTTTTTATTCATAGCCCCAAATTTAATTCTTTAAAGAGAATTTTGTCTGTTTGGGGCTCCAAAAGGCTTTATGATTTTGTCTATTGGACCCAACGTTCTGGTACAAAACAGTAACATTTCATAGTAACTCATATTTTCATTCAGAAAATCCAGGGTCCCTCGACAGGTCTGGTGTTTCTCACATTTAAGCTATCCTTAACCAGGTCATTTATAGCACAGTCACAGTCCAGCTATTTTGCAGCCTTTTCCAGCGTCCCCAAATCAGAGTGTGTATTTGTCCCCACGGTCATTTATTCATGATTCTCTGTCCTTCAACCTGAAGCCAGAAAAGGAGGTGTCTGCTGTCCTCCTCCACCACACATGTAGACAGAGACTCCCAGTGTTTCCCAGTCACTCTCTGGATGGAAGAGAAAACAGGCTTGAGATCTTGGGTCCCTTAGCTGAGTCAGAGTGAGTCAGAATGAGTCAGGTTCATCAATTTGGCAAGCTACAATTTGGAAGAGGAAGACTTCGCTCAAGGTGTAGTTTCTATTAAGATTTCTGGAGGTTGTTCTAAGGTTTGAGACTATGGCTATTCTAACAGCTTCACAGAGCAGTAGACATGTTGAGATATAATTTGTCCAGAAAAATGGAGAATTTGCAACTTTCAGAAAGGGGGCCAGCCTACCAGCAAGTCCGGCTCTTCTCATAGTTGACAAATGCAGCTTAAATGGATAGTAAATTTCATCTACTTCTACTTCATTTTTACAGAGGAAGAAACTTAGATCCAGAGAGGTTATTACTTGCTCAAGAACATATATTTAATACATTGATTAACTATTAACTGTTTCTCCGTATTTTTTATTGCTAAAATCTTTCTTTCTTCTTTTCTACCTAAAGAAACATTTTAGAAACATTTGAGGTTCTGTTAATTATAAACATGAAGCATTTTTTTCCAAAATACAAAACTTAGAAATAGAATAGAATTTCTGTAAATTCTAACTGAAGAAATGAATAGGAGAATAAATAATTGAAGAAGAGAAAGATGACTTTTGCTACTAACTACAAATTCGTTACTAGCTGCATGTTTTAATGTTTCTAAGTCATTTCCTATTCCCTCATTCTTACATTTGACCCTTTCTCACATTCCATCCCATTCCACTAAAATTTCATCCCCCTGAGATCGTTACATTTCACTGAAACACTCTGTCCACGTGATTTAAATCACCCTATGTCTTATGAAATGGAAATAAGATTTTATTTTTGCTACTGTTCAAATAGTCCACAGAGGCCCTAAATTTATTTGGATTATCATCTTTGGAGACATTTGACCTTGTTTTTGTACTTAACCCATTACTATAGTATTCATTTTTTAAATGATAATTATAATCACATCTGCTTAGCCTTCTCCTTCTCACCTCTACTAAGAGAAATGTAGATTTTTTTTTCCCTTTGGAATTCTGATGCTATAAGATACTGTAATACTTCCTACATCAATAAGAAATGGGAAAAAAAAAGCAGGTGGAAGCACGTCTTACTACTGACTGGTTTTCAAAAGTTATGGTTAAGTGTGGTTAACAACCATGCTATTTATTTTATTTGGATTTCAAAAAAAAAAAATGTACTATTGATTTTTTTCCCACCTATGTAATGTAAACTGTCTACACTACCAAGATTTTTCTAGAATATGGACAAAAATCATAGTCTTAAAAACTATAAAGAACTTATTCTTTTATTATAATTCATTTATTTGGGGATTTTTGTAAGTGAGAATATTTACACTAAGGGGAAAGTTTTCATTATTTTCAATTACCAAAATCTGTAGTCATTCCTGGCTTCTGGGAACCTTATACAATTAAGAGCCAATGCAGGTCTCCCATGGCTCTAATGTCATTTGCAAAAGTTACTAGAGAGCCAGAGGCATCAAGTCATCTCTTGAAAGAAGGAATTCTCAAAGGGAGACTCATAGGACAATACTTGAGTCTTAGTGCCCTATGGAAAAAATTACCAAAGGAAAATCATTTTTATGAAGCTGAAAAACATTGTTTTATAGTAGGCATTTTCTGTACATAAAACAACTAAAAGAATTATTTTAAATTATTAAGGAAGACAACTTAGGTGATACAAACAAACTTTACTTAACACTTCACGAAGTGGAGACTCGCCTGAGAATTGAAAAAAAGGGCAGAAGTCAGGAAGCTTTTCTAGGATAAAGAACAAAGAATAAGGTAGAGAAACAAAATATCTGATTGGCTGGGGCCACCTAGTCAACCTTGTTTGGGGTGAGAAGGGACAAAGAAATAAGTACAGAGCCCAGAGTTGGCTTGACATTTGGAGACTGGCTGACTGGATATTTTCAATTTCTGGTCCAGAGGAGCATTTACAGGGACATATAAGTTATCTAAGGCTCAGTTTGCCAACTTGGCACCCATAAGCAGAAGTAGCTCCAATTTGGCCTAGAAATTCATTTCAACAGAATAATTGATGTATTTTTGCATCATCTCATATTCTCATAACATAGACTGTAAAAAAAAAAAAGATTTGCTGATATATTTGGCATGTTAAGTTTGAAAAAAACTGATAAACTGAACAAGAGTTTGAAAATAGGCTTGCACTCAATGTAGTGTAATATCATCACTATAAGATAATAGAGATCTAAAGAAACCATAGTAAAAATTTATAGGGACTTCCCTGGTGGCTCAGTGGTTAAGAATCTGCCTGCCAACTCAGGGAACACAGGTTCGATCCCTGCTCCAGGAAGATCACACATGCCACGAGCAACTAAGCCCATGTGCTACAACTCTGAGCCTGTGCTCTAGAGCCCTAGAGCCACAACTACTGAAGCCCGCGCGCCTACAGCCCGTGCTCCGCAACAAGAGAAGCCACCACAATGAGAAGCCCGCGCACCGCAATCAGGAGTAGCCCCTGCTCCCAGCAACTAGAGAAAGCCCCGCGCACAGCAGTGAAGACCCAACGCAGCCAAAAATAAGTAAATAAAAACTAAATAAATTTATAAAAGAAAAATTTATAAAACGGAATAGGTCTAGTCTCTCTAAATCAACCCGTGGGAAAATTTTATCCCTCTTTCTAATGAAAGTCAAGTAACATGAGGACTTGGCTATGGTCCATAGAGTAGTTAACGCATACCTCCCCACTCTAGAACACTCAGGAACTCAAATTTGTCAAACAGTGTTCAGTTTCTCTTTTGTTTGATTCTTGATGTGCCTACTATTTACATGAACCACGAGTTCTCTCAGAGGCCAAATTTCACATTTCCATGTAGAGAAGTCAGAAAAACATACTTCGGAGAGACATTACACATCACAGTTCTCTTTTCAAAAGCAATTCTTCAAGTGCCCATGAATCAACTACAGTGCTTCTATGAGGAATGTCAAAGGTTCCTTCCTGCAGCCCTGCAGTGATAAAGAAATGTATTTAAAGAATGTGTTAAAATTTATATCAGTCCAGTGTTTCTCCGATGTTAGAATGAGATTTCAGTGATTCTTCCTTGTATAATTTACTACAATTGCTCTAGTACTTTTTCTTTTTTTTTTTTTGCGGTACGCAGGCCTCTCACTGTTGTGGCCTCTCCCGTTGCGGAGCACAGGCTCCGGACGCGCAGGCTCAGCGGCCATGGCTCACGGGCCCAGCCGCTCCGCGGCATGTGGGATCTTCCCGGACCGGGGCACGAACTCGTGTCCCTTGCACCGGCAGGCGGACTCTCAACCACTACGCCACCAGGGAAGCCCTCTAGTACTTTTATACACTATAAATAAGAATGTATTATAATTCATTATACCCAACAATTGAACTGCAAGACTATAAATGCCAATTTTATATTTAAAATCAAATAATGTATTTTTTGTATGGATCATGTGGCATGGTTTTGGCTGTTTCAGAAGATTTTACAGGACCAAGACAACAATTCATCTCTCTCTCAGGAATTTGTGTACTGTGCTATTAACTAACTAATCTAATAGAATGTTGTGAACTTTTCTCTTAGATTCATTCAAAAAAGTTACTTAGAGTAACTCACTTTGGACTCTGTGCCAGGAGCCCAGCTCAGTTCTTTCACAAATGGTTTATAAACACCGACAGAAACAGAAAACTGCTGACGCTGGCAGCACTTCCAGGAATTATCTTAATTAGACATACAGTACCATGAAGGGTTAATATTTGAAAGTAAAAGCTTTCATGCCAAGACCACTCTGTGTACGCTGCTGGGTCAGCACTATAATTAAGAAAATTGCCTCTAGCGTGCTTGTTGGGTAATGCTATTATCATCTTTTTTTCTTCCTTTTAACAAGAGTAAACTAGTTGGAGATGTCCGCATTTATTCTCCTTGCTCCCACTAACTCCTGATCCCACCAAGGCCAGGCTAGTCTAGCATTTAAATGACTAAATGAATTAATTACTTTATCATCAGTTCACCCTGAAGTCTTTTACATATTTTTCTTGACCTGTAACCCACAGAATATTATTTTGACAGCTATCATTAATGCAGTGTCCTGAGTAACCACACATCTTAATGGATGGCGAAAGAACTGAGGAGTTGAAGGAAATGGACACCCACTCTCCTCTTCCTCTTGATTAAATCAAAACCACCCAAAGCTGCTGCACACAGAGTGTCCTGTGGCAGTGTCAGGACATATGAACTGAGATTTTAGTTAGAAATTCCATTCAAAAAGAGGAAAAGAATCCAACCACAAAAACAAGTAAACAACACAAACTGAATATCTAAAACTCTATAAATTTGATAAATTATGACTATTCAAGTATGAAATTAGATGAATCAATATGCGGTTAGAATTAAAATACTCTGTAGTGCTCCAATGAAGAGGAACCTTGCTCGTAAATTTAACAAAGAGGATTCCAATGTCAAGAGACATAAGCTAAAATGATGCAGTCAGCTATAAGAGTTTTGCTGTACATTTTTGGGTACAGGCTTTTACATGAAAAGCCATGTTGGTCTACTGTGATCATTTATATGGAAACCATGGTCTGTGGTTGCTTTAAAATTGTGAAGTCATTACCAGCTTTGGACCCACACAGTTTAATTGCCTCTCTCTGCCAGGAAATGAATATAACTGAATTCAGTGACTTAATTTACACTAAAGGAAAGGCATCTAGTGAACATGGCGGTGAGAACACCCCAGAACACAGTAAGCTTCAAATATGATAAAGAAGTGGGCCAGTATGTTAAATTTTGATGAGATAGAAGTACATACCCAACTGCAGAGCCTCCAGTAGTAGGAGTAAAATTGATGGGGAAGGATGTATGGTATTGATAAGAAACAGTTAAAACTGGGATATTAATTTTTACTCAGACATGTTGTCATGCAATAAAACAAATTAAGAATAATTATCTTGCAATTGGGAGACAGGAGGAAGAAAACATAAAATACTATATACCATACTCAGGGAATGAGATCTCCTGAATAGAAAAACTATGGTGTGGGGGGGAGATAAATTAGAAGGTTGGAATTAACATATACACACTACTATATATAAAAATAGATAATCAACAAGGATCTACTGTGTAGCACAGGGAAATCTACTCAATAATCTGTAATAACCTATATGGGAAAAGAATCTGAAAAAGAATACATATGTGTATATGTATACCTATACACACAGTTCAGGTGTACAATTTGCTGTACATCTGAAGCTAACACAACATTGTAAATCAACTATAGTCCAATATAAAATAAAATTTTTTTTAAATGCTATATTCACATATGTAGAGGGAAAAAAAGGAAAAAACTAGGGGGCAGACACCTCCTATATGGATTTCTTTTTCTAACATTTTTAAGACTCTAGCAATGTAATGTTTCCCAGTTCCTCCCATAATTCAAGTACAGACATGAAACGAAAATTTATGGATGGTTGTAGAATCACTGTTTATGAAGTTCTTTTAAAACTTATAGATAAGAATTCATCCAAGATGATCTGGTTATATTTCCTAAAACTTTGGAAAATAGACAAAATTGGCTCTTAAGAAAGCATCTAGTTATCTAATTATTCTATACTTCTAAAACACCTTCCTTGGAAAACACTGTAAAATAGGAAATATTTAAGTTAATTGGAAGTTTACACCTATTTTCTGATTCTAAGGAGGAAACTGCTAAGCATGAAAGTCTCAAGAATACTCACCCCTCATTTTCAGAAACTTTATTAACAATTAGTCAGATGAAGAGAGACATTATCTTATTTATTTTTGGCCATGCTGTGTGGCTTGTGGGATCTCAGTTCCCCAACCAGGGATTGAACCTGGGCCCTCAGCAGTGAAAGCACCAACTCCTAACCACCATACCGCCAGGAGATTCCCAAGACGTTATCTTATTTTTTATTTATTTATTTGTTTTAACTAATCATCTCTTTTATTTTTATTTTTTTAACATCTTTATTGGAGTATAATTGCTTTATGATGGTGTGTTAGTTTCTGCTTTATAATAAAGTGAATCAGCCATAAATATACATATGTTCCCATATCTCCTCCCTCTGGCGTCTCCCTCCCACCCTTCCTCTCCCACCCCTCTAGGTGGTCACAAAGCACCCAACTGATCTCCCTGTGCTATGCGGCTGCTTCCCACTAGCTATCTATTTTACATTTGGTAGTATATATAAGCCGAGACATTATCTTATAATGGCCATACTTTTTTCAGTTCTTGACAGTAGCCTCTCACATTTGGCAAATCTCTCAACCAGGAAAAAAGAAAAAGAAAACCCACTAATGGACACCTTCCATGGTCTGAATTCTGGATAGTTACTGGGATATATTATTACTTATTTTATTTTATTTTATTTGAACACGTAGAGGCCACTGTAGGTTTATTAATTGGCCTAATTTTTTTTAACTTTTTATTTTATATTGGGGTATAGCCGATTAAAAATGTTGTGATAGTTTCAGGTGCACAGCAAAGGGACTCAGCCATACATGTATCCGTTCTCCCCCAGACCCCCCTCCCATCCAGGCTGCCTCGTAACATTGTACTGTATAGCACATTCCCTGTGCTATACCGTAGGTCCTTGTTGGCTATCAATTTTAAATATAGCAGTGTGTACTTTTTTTAATCTCAAAGAGCTCGCTTTTAATGAGAAAAGAGAGATAGTGCTTCCTTGACTCCTTTTCATTGCTAGGTGAAGAGATGAGTAAATAAGTAAATAAAGCTAGTTTATCTTTCAGAGGCTGCTAACTGAGATAAGTTCCAACAAAATACAAAAATTCAGCTTTGTGGACTATAGAGCACTGAACAATCAGGTATAATCCTTCTTTGGCGCTTTTGGCCTTGCACAGCTGCAACTTCATCTGCTCATTGAATCTCTTCTATACATTCACTTAAACGAGTAAATTTTATTGAGCGCTCAGATACACTATCTCTATAGATTTAAGAGAGACAATGAGCTCTTAGAAGAGATTCTAAGGGAAAAAATCCATTGATATGTATATTTTGGTCACTTTAAGAGATCCTTCTGTGGTCTAACCAGGAAAGGTAAACTGACAAAAAAGCTTTGGGATCAACTTTTCAGCATACGAGTATCTTAGTAAGATATTCAGTAAGACTTAAACAAGAAATACTGTTTTTAAGAAAATAAATATCTAGACTGAAGCAACTCTTTTCTGTATCTTTGTAGCTTTTGCCAAAATACTTAAAAAGTAGAATTTATGAGAAACATATAAACTAAGGCTATTTTGCTGAAAAGCAATATGGTGATGATGATGATGATAATGATGATATGTTCTAAAAAGCCAGGTTAGCCCACAAATTTTTAAACTCTACAGAGGGCAAAAATTAAATCTGTATTAGTTTGCTAGGGCTGCCATAACAAAGAACCACAGATTAACCAACAGAAATGTTTTTTTTCTAGTTCTGGAGGCTGGAAGGCCAAGATCAATGTGTTAGTACGGTTGGAGTCTACTAAGCCGTCTCTCCTTAGCTTGTAAATGGCTGTCTTCTGGTGTCTTTATGTGGGCTTTCTCTGTATGTGTCTGTGTCCTAATCTTTTTTTGTAAAGACACTAGTCACGTTGGGTTATGGCCCACCTGGATGACCTCATTTAACCTTAATTACACCTCTTTAAAGATCCTGTCTCCAAATATGTCACATTTTGTGGTATGAGGAGTTAGAACTACATGTGAATTGAGCTTGGGGGGGACACAACTCAGCCCATAGGTGGTTTAAGCTGTAGCATAAGTTTGGGGATTATAAATATTAGAAACATACTTGTATTTAAGAAATAAAAAAGAAAACTTCTCAGGTACAGAGTGATTCAACTTTAAAACAAACAATTAAAAAATCTGCTTTCGGACTTCCCTGGTGGCGCAGTGGTTGAGAGTCCGCCTGCCGATGCAGGGGACACGGGTTTGTGCCCCAGTCCGGGAAGATCCCACATGCCGCGGAGCGGCTGGTCCCGTGAGCCATGGCCGCTGAGCCTGCGCGTCATACCGCCAAAAAAAAAAAAAAATCTGCTTTCAATAGCTTATTAATTGATTTTGTAATTTAACACGTGTTCATTCTCATTCAAAACAATGTGCTTTCAATAAAAGAATCAGATTACTTTTTACTCATTCCTCATTAATGGGTTCTGAGCACAATGGCAACCTGAAGTGTTCACTGAAATCCTCATTCTCATCATCATCTTCATCATTATCATCCTCACCAACAAACTAACATTTATTAAGCACACACAATTGTGCTACACACACAATTGTGCTACACACACCACCAGCACTATTTTGTTTAATCCCTGTAATAATTTTATGAGCTAAGTACAAGTCCTATTACCTATTATAAATAAGAAAACTAAGACTTAGAGAGTTAAATTATTTCATGAACATCTAAAATGAATAAACTAGGGACACTTGATTTGTATTCATTTATGTCTCAGTCTGGAATCTCTACATAGCACTACTTTTAATGACTGACATAATAGACACTTCATGGGATACAGGAAAACCTATATCAGCAGTCAGAACCAGGGATATGGTACACAAACAGCAGAAACTTCTAAGAATTCTGCAAGATATAGACCACATTGAAGTAAATCCAGTTCTGACCTGTACGGGAAAGAGCATATGGCCTATGAAAAGGGAGGAAGAAATACAGACAGAAGAATATTCTCAATATTTCCTGGAATAAGGTGAGTTGGACGCAAAGGATAATCCAGCAGTGAGCAAGGAGCTTGCCAATGGTGTTTGCTCCCAGCCCAAATCACCTCATCACTGATGGCCAAATGATGAGGGAGACGAAAAGGAAATCAGGGAAGATAGCTTCTTAAAAAGAGGGAGAAAAGAGGAAATGACATAAAAGCACACTAAAATTGCAAAATACTAAAATTGGCATGAATGGATTAAAAATCTCCAAAGATTCGAACCTGGCATCAAAACCCAAAATCCAACTGTGGACCCTTTCAAGTAAAAAGAAAAAATGACACCAATTCAATGCCCCAAATAGGAGACTTAGGAGACTGCTTAAAAATATGTTATTAGGGCTTCCCTGGTGGCGCAGTGGTTGAGAGTCCGCCTGCCGATGCAAGGGACACGAGTTCGTGCCCCGGTCCGGGAAGATCCCACGTGCCGCGGAGCGGCTGGGCCCGTGAGCCATGGCCGCTGGGCCTGTGCATCCGGAGCCTGTGCTCCACAATGGGAGAGGCCTCAACAGTGAGAGGCCTGCGTACCGCAAAAAAATAATAAATTTTAAAAAATATATGTTATTATATAGTCAATGGAATGCCAAGCAACTATTAAAAATTACAATCTACCAGATAATTTAGAAATATTGAAATACTTCAAGATAAGATTTTTTTAGGTGAAGCATTGATTACAAAAGATATTTTGATACAGTAGGATTCTAAATTTATAAATAAAGTGTTACTATGTCTATTAACACAAAAAAGAAAATATGTGCCACTGTAGTGTTGCCTATTCTTGTAGTACTGGGGAAAATCTTTGTTCTTAATTTTGTGGCTTATATTTTATAAATTTTCTATAAAAACGTAATTTATAATAAAAGTTACATTATTTTCAAAAAAAAGAGGAGAAAATTGCAGGCAGTTCACAACCAAAAGGCATCTAAAAACCAGACGAGGGCTTCCCTGGTGGCGCACTGGTTGAGAGTCTGCCTGCCGATGCAGGGGACACGGGCTCGTGCCCCGGTCCGGGAGGATCCCACATGCCGCGGAGCGGCTGGGCTTGTGAGCCATGGCCGCTGAGCCTGCGCGTCCAGAGCCTGTGCTCCGCAACGGGAGAGGCCACAACAGGGAGAGGCCCGCGTACCGCAAAAAAAGAAAAAAAAAAAAAACTAGATGAGGCAACTTGCTAAGAATAAGGCAAGTACACTAGAAACTGGAAGAATTATGACAGGCTGTTCAAGGAAAAGACAGTAGAACAGGAGAATACCAGCTCTTCTGAGGCGCCAGAAACAGCAGAGGTGGTTAATTCAGGCTGTGTATCTTGAGTATCTTAGTAAATAAGAAGTGTGTCCCACTAATGTGGTACTGGAAAGTGTAAGGATTTACTCAAATCGAGTTGAGAATGGGTTGAGAAAGGCTATTACTCTAAACCAAAGTCTCTCAGCTCTTGGCAGAACAAAATCAACTGCAGAACTATGTAAAAATAATGATGCTCTCAGTCCATCTCAAACCAATTAAATCAGACTCTCTGGGGTGAGAACCAGTGTTTTTTCTTTTTTCTTAAGTTCTGCAGATGAATCTAATGTGCAGCCATGATTGACGACAACAGTCTAACTCAAAATAATCATCTAGTTAATTAGAGACAGTACATGTACTTTTATCCTTAATACATTCCTGGTCAAGAATTTCCCGTTAAAAATTGTCAAATGCATATGTTTTAATGTGAATTACCACACGATGAGAAGTTTCTCTCTTTCTTTACCATAAATAGCAAGCTCCTATCCAATGCCTTCGTCAACGACTTATAATCATATAAAAATTAAGTAGATCACACGTACTCTTTAGATGTGACCAAGAGAAGGAAATAAATAGACCTTAGAGGAAGGAGTGACTTCCAGCCCTCAAACAGATTTGTATTCTTGTCTGTGTCCACAAAGCTCCTGTCAGTTTCCCTGTTTTATTGTGTCCTTGTGTACGTATCTCTCCTCCTCAACTCTGTGCTCTTAAGCATATCTTTTTATCATCAACATCTGGCATACAGTAGATGCTTAATAAATGTTTGTGGATTGGAGAAAGAGATGAAGAGCCAGGCATTATTATGATTTCTATTATATTCCTTTTAGTTCTATGAGTCTAGAATTCTATGGTAACTATTCTCAGTCTTGCAAAACTTCCTCATTTTCCATCTACACTTTTATAATGCAGTTGGTTAATAACCAACTTCCCTGGTTATTTGTAAAAGCTGTAAACAATTCTGGAATATGTTGTAATGTTGTCCTCAAATGGGCATAAGGATTTTAAGGGTTATCAATGGCATTTATCAGTGCACATCATAAGCCATATTGCTTTTTATTTGCTTCAAAATTCATTTGACTTAATGAGTACCAAGTTATTTGTGCATGTTGGGGGAGGGGTGGATTGGGAGTTTGAGATTAGCAGATGCAAACTATTATATAGCGAATGGTAAACAACGAGGTCTTACTGTATAGCCCAGGGAACTATATTCAATATCCTGTGATAAACCATAATGGGACAGAATATTTTAAAAAAGAAGGTATACATTTAAAAAAGTTATTTGTGCATGTTGAACTGTACTGTTTGGGAGTAAAAATAACTGTGGTAAACAGATACAACACCTTCAGGTAGGTGACCCATAGATTATATGGTTGGGACTTTTCTCAATTAAAAACAAAAATCTGGAGACAAATGGCTTAGGTACAGACAAATTCAGTGTGTTCTGGCGTTGACCATGACCTTACTTCCTTAAAACCATCCATCCTCAAGGATGTCAGCTGAAGTTCAAACATTTGAGAACCTTTGTGGGTTAAGCTAATTCCATGAAACTTTAAAATTCAAGATATGGTGCAATCCGTGTGCCAGGTGGACAGTGGATCATTTTACACCAGGAGTCAAGGATTAGAAATTTCAGGGGTGAGGAAGGATGTGCTGTCCCAGCAAGCATCTGCAATCTTTATTTATATATACTACACAATGCTGGTTTAAGGTACTGGGTATTAGAAAAAGCAGGTGCTGTTTTTTTGTTTGTTTGTTTGTTTTAACCATAGCAATTGTGATTAATCATTATAATGAAAAAAACATGAAATAAAATTTAAAGGATGCTGCATGACCCACCTGTCTAAATAGGCTTTTTTAGTACTAGACTTAAAATACTTGTCAGAGAATGTTCTGTGCTTGCCCTGCTGCAAATAATTAAGTGAGATCTCAGTTTCTGAAAAGCTGTTGTGAGTATAAAAATGCATGTGAATATATTTCACATATTCTGCTTCTTTCCCTTTGTTCAGTTGCTTTTCTCACTCTAGGAATTTGATGTGACCGAGTTGAATGAAGTTAAGGTCTTAAAACTTGAAATTAAACAATATTCAGTGATCTTTGTTTTGGCTTGTTCTCCACCAAGCAACTCAAATTGTATTGTTAATGCCATTGCTGGTATGGAATAACAGTAAAGCTTTATTACAGCTTGCATATCAGTCGAGAAGACTAAAGCCCTAGTGTAGTCATATTTCAAGGCATGTGACCACGTGCATCAATCACTTAATCTGTCTTTCTTTAACAACAGTGAGTTCCAGTGATTCTTCACTAAAGTCATTAATTTTTATTTGATGACTCACTATTATTTGCTGAAAGATAATGAGGACTCTTCACACCACAGAACTGTCATATGTATTATTCTGTATTCAGGAAACTGCTTGCTATGTATTAGAATATTCCATATCATACTAAAAATGTCTCAAAAAAAATCACCACAAAGATTTTTAAATGTTCCCCATATACAGTTGTATATGAGTTTGGGTGAACCTTTACCACTAGAAATTACGGTAAAAATTTATCAAGTAATAAACTGATTGAAATATTTCCTTGTGAGGATATGTCAAGTAAATTGAGACAGAAGGAACAGAGAGGGATGAACTGCTAATGCTTATATACTAGGTAAAGTCCATGTTCTCGTATATCTGAATATTACCTTTTGTATCTTTCCAATAATAAAATCGGGAAAATTTTGTTATAACAAAAATGTGGACCATAGATTTTAAAAAGAAAAAAAAGATTATTGCAAGGTGGCTGAGCAGGGTACAGGAGGCTAGCTCAAATCTGACTCCTTGATAGCAAGGAATTGATCAAGATGACAGAGTAGGAGGATGCAGAACTCAGCTCCCCCAATGAACACATCAAACATACATTTACACGTGGAGCAGTCTCACTGAAAACTAACAGGAAACTGGCAGAAAGACACCTGTACAACCAGGCTGTGAGAAAGATACACATGTAATCAGGTAGGAAGGGAAGTGAAGCAATCAGGTCTGGACCTGTGCCCCTGGGAGAGGACTTAGAGGAAAAGGAAAAATACAGGTGGAGACCTACCCTAGGGAGTGAGCAGTTCGAGACTGGGTGCCCTAGTCCAGGGGTCCTACAAAGGGGAGATGAATCCCCTTGGCTGGTTGGAGGACCGCTGGGACAAACAGGAGGGCTATGGGAAGCCTGGACTCTGCTCATGAGGAACACATGCTGGCTCTCCCCCAGGCAGTGTGGAGAGGGCAGAGGGAAGTCTGCTCTGGCAGCTGCTAGGTTTCCCGTGACTGCCTTGATGTGTGCCCCAGCCCGAGCCAAGTGAACACTACAGCCCTACTCACTCCACATCACAGTGTGGAACTGGATTTAGAGCTGCCACAACTGGGGAGAAAGCTCAGCCATGGGATGCAGAGGTGACTAGGTCCCAGGACAGCCTCTGAGTGAGGCAGACTGGCCATTGTTGGTGCTCATTCAAGCAGTGCATCAGAAGGAGCCCAGAACTCTGACGGCAGCTGGTCCATCACAGCTGTCTGATATACTCCAAGAGGCCATGTGGGCGTCACCTGCCCTGTGGTGTGGCTCCACAGCAAGCCAGGGGCAGTGGAGGGTTGGGGCACTGATTGGCTCTGAGGGAGAAAGGTGATTTGCACCTAAGACTGCTTCTGAGCAGAGCAAGGGAAATAACTGTGGGCACCTGCATAGACAGCACATTGGAGACAGTTTGGACCTCTGTCTGTAGCCAACATGAGCTGAAAGCCTGTATAGGCCCACCTCGCTTCACCACTCCCCTACTCTGGGGAAAAGGTCCCAGTGCTGGGAGAGGGTGAAACACACACTTCGAGGGAACAGAATCTGGCCTGACTCTCAGGGCTTCTGCTCCAGCAACTTGGGATCAAACACAGTCCCTGATAGGCTTCACAGAGGAATTTACCAAACATAAATGGAGAACTAATACCTTTTCTTCTGAAACTATTCCAAAAAATCTAAGAGGATGAAACACTCCTAAATTCATTCTATGAGGCCAACATTATCCTGATACCAAAACCAGAGAAAGATAATACCAAAAAAAAAGAAAGAAAGAAAGAAAGAAAATCACAGGCCAATACTTTGTTGAATATATAGGGAATAAAGTCCTTAACAAAGCATTAGCAAACTAAATCCATCAATATATAAAAAGTATTATACACCATGATCAAGCAGGATTTATTCCAGGAGATGCAAGGATATTTCAATATTCACACATTAATCAATGTGATATACCACATTAACAAAAGGAAGGATAAAAATTACGTGATCATCTCAATTGATGCAGAAAAAGAATTTGAGAAAACTCAACATCCATTCATGATAAAAACTCTCATCAAAGTTGGGTATAGAGAGAACATATCTCAACATAATAAAAGCCATTTATGACAAGTCCACATCTAACATCATACTTAATGGTGAAAAGCTAAAAGCTTTTCTTCTAAAATCAGGAACAAGACAAGGATGCCCACTCTTGCCACTTCTAAATAACACAGTATTGGAAGTCCTAGCCACATCAATCAGTCAAGAAAAAAAAAAAAAAGGCATGCAAATTAGAACAGCAGAAGTAAAGCTGTCACTATCTGCAGATGACATGATACTATATATAGAAAACCCTAAAGTCTCCACCAGAAAATGATTCGAACTAATAAATGAATTCAGTAAAGTTGCAGGATTCAAAATTAATATACAGAAATCTGTTGCTTTTCTGTACACTAATAATGAACTATCAGAAAGAGAAATCAAGAAAACTATCCCATTTAAAAATTGCTTCAGAAAGAATAAAATATCTAGGAATAAAATTAACCGAGGAGGTAAAAGATCTATACTCTGAAAACTGTAAAACACTGATGAATGAAATTGAAGATGATACAAAGAAATGGAAGGATATCCCTTTCCAAAGATATCTTTCAAGCTCTTGGATTGGAGGAATTAGTATCGTTAAAATGGCCATACTACGCAAAGCAATCTACAGATTTAATGCAATCCCTAGCAGAATACCCATGATGTTTTTCACAGAACTAGAAGAAAAATTCCCAAAATTTATATGTAACTACAAAACCCCCCAAATTCCCAAAGCAATCTTGAGAAAAAAAGAACAAACCTGAAGGTATCACACTTCCTGTCTTCAGACTGTATTACAAAGCTACAGTAATCAAAACAGCATGGTACTGGCACAAAATCAGACACACAGATCAATAAAACAGAATGCACAGCCCAGAAATAAACCCACACACCTATGGCCAATTGATCTATGACAAAGAAGGCACAAATATACAATGAAGGAAAGACAATCTCTTCAATAAGTGGTGCTGGGAAAACTGGACAGCCACATGTAAAAAAATGACATTAGGACATTTCCTCACACCATATACAAAATAAACTCAAAAGACCTAAATGTAAGACCAAAACCCATAAAACTCCTTGGATAAAACAGGCAGCACCCTCTTTGACATAAATTGTACCGATTTATGGTTTTTTGGATCAATCTGCTGAGGCAAAGAAAACAAAAGCAAAAATAAGCAAATGGGACCTAATTAAACTTAAAATCTTTTTCACAGCAAAGGAAACCATCGACAAAATGAAAAGACAACCTACTGAATCTGGGAAAATATTTGCAAATGATATGACTGAAAAGGTGTTAATATCCAAAAATATATAAACAACTCATACATCTCAATATAAAAAAATATACAAATAAAAAACAACCTGATTTTTAAAAATGTGCAGAAGAACTGAATAGATATTTTTCCAAAGAGCACACACAGATGGTCATCAGGCACATGAAAAGATGTTCAACATAGCTAGTCATCAAAGAAACTCAAATCAAAACCGCAATAAGATATCACCTCACACCTATCAGAATGGCCATTATCAAAAAGACCACAAATGACAAATGGAGAAAAAGGGAGCCCTAGTACACTGTTGGTGGGAATGTAAATTGATATAGCCACTATGGAAAAACAGTGTGGAGGTTCCTCATAAAACTAAAAATACAACTACCATATGATCCAGCAATTCAAGTCCTGAGTATATATCTGAAACAAAACAAAACATTAATTTGAAAAGATACATGTACCTCAGCATTCATAGCAGCACTCTTTACAATAGCCAAGATGTGTACTCAACCCAAGTACCCATCAACAGACAAATGGATAAAGAAGATGTGGTACATATATACATATATATATATTGGGTTGGCCAAAAAGTGCCTTCGGTTTTTAAGTAAAAATAAAGACACATCTTTCATTTTCACCAAGAACTTTATTGAACAACGTATTCACCCTTTTGTTCCACTACCTTCTGCCTTTTTTCAGGCAACTTCATAATTCCACCTTCACAAAACTTTTTATCTTTTTGAGCAAAGAACTGGTCCAGGTGCCTTTTACAGTCTTCCAGGGAATTGAAATTTTTTTCCATTAAGAGAATTTTGTAAAGACCTAAATAAATGGAAATCCAAAGGTGCCATGTCTGGTGAATACAGCGGATGAATCAGAACTTCCCAGACAAGCTGTAACAGTTTGCCTGATCAACAAAGAAACATGAGGTCTTGCGTTATCCTGATGGAAGATTATGTGTTTTCTGTTGACTAATTCTGTACGCTTTTCATCATGTGCTGCAATCAGGTCTAATTGGGAGCAGTACTTGTTGGAATTAATTGTTTGGTTTTCCGGAAGGAGCTCATAATAGAGGACTCCCTACCAATCCCACCGTATACAAAACATCACCTTCTTTGGATGAAGACTGGCCTTTGGTGTGGTTAGTGGTGGTTCATTTCTCTTGCCCCACGATCTCTTCTGTTCCACATTATTGTACAGTATGCACTTTTCATCGCCTGTCACAATTTGTTTTAAAAACGGAATGTTTTCATTACGTTTAAGTTGAGAATAGCATGTGGAAATACAGTCAAAAAGGTTTTTTTCACTTAACTTATGTGGAACCCAAACATCAAAGTGATGAACATAACCAAGCTGGTGCAAATGATTTTCAACACTTGATTTGGATATTCTGAGTATGTCGGCTGTCTCCCATGTGGTATAACGTTGATTGTTCTCAATTAATGTCTCAATTTGATCGCTATCAACTTCAACTGGTCTACCCGACCATGGATCATTGCCCAGCGAGAAATCTCCAGCACAAAACTTCGCAAACCACTTTTGACATGTTCGATCAGTCACAGCACCTTCTCCATACACTGCACAGATCATTTTCTTGCGTTTCAGTTGCATTTTTACCTTCCTTGAAATAACAAAGCATAATATGCTGAAGATGTTGCTTTTTCCTTCCATCTTCAATATTAAAATGGCTACACAAAAATTCACCAATTTTGATGTCTTTTTTTAAAATGCACACTGATATGACAGCTGTCACATACAGTCTATCAAAATTGTTTCCAATGAAGTTAAAGACAACTAAGTGCTACTAGAGCCATCTTACAGAAAGAACTGAACAAACCTCTTGGCCAACCCAATACATATATGTGGTATATATATGCTTACATATATAATGGTGATATATAGACACACACACACACACATATATATACATACATACATATAACAATGGAATATTACTCAGCCATAAACAATGAAATTCTGCCATTTGCAGCAATGTGGATGGACCTAGAGAATATTATGCTTAGTGAAATGTTAGAACAAGACAAATACTGTATGATATCACTTATATGTGGAATCTAAAAGATAACACAGACAATGTATATAGTGAAACAGAAACAGACTCACATATGTAGAAAACAAACTAGTGGTTACCAGTGGGAGAGGGAGCTGGGGAGGAGCAAGAGAGGAGTATGGGATTAAGAGGTACGATCTACTATGTATAAAATAGATAACCAACAAGAATACATTGTACAATGCAGGGAATTATAGCCTTTATTTTATAATAAACTTTAATGGAGTATAATCTATAAAAATACTGAATCACTATGCTGTATACCTGAAACTAATATATCATAAATCAAGTATAATTCAAATAAAATAAAATGGTGATGGTATCAACTGTGAAATACATAACAATTTAAAAAAATACAAAAAAATAAAATAAATAAATTTGTCTTCCATTTTTGTTCAATGTGACTAACACTATAATAAATATCCTGCACAAATATCAAAAGAAAAAAGAAAAAAAGGGAGTTTAATATTTGAAGTTCCTTACCTTCAGCTATTGATAGAGGAAATGAACCAAATATATTCACTTATGGATAACTGTCAGTACCTCAAGGAATTCATAACCATCCGTAGGTGTTTCTGACCTTCCTTAAACCAAGACTTTAAGGACCCACAACCTATATGAAGAAAATTTGGTAATATTCTCATTTAGCTACTGCATATTTCACTTGCTTTTAACCACTACAGAACAAATTCAAAGGTGCATGTTTTCGGTTCTCATGGAGTAGAAGTTGGGTTTTTTTCCCCAATGTTTTTTTTTATTAAAATTTTCAAAAATACAGAAAAGTTGAAATGATTTTACAGTGAACACCCTTATATCCACTTACATGGGGGTATTTTAAAAAAAAACTGTGAAGTGTGCCATCTATTTTTTTTATGTAAGTAATATCACTGAAAGAGAAAAATGTATGTTCACAGACATTTAAGTATATCTGGCAATTGGGCATAGAGTTCAACAAAATTATAAAAAACTATTTAAATTAAAGGAAGATGGAGAGAAATTTATGAGCAACGTATAGTTTAGCTATGGATGGATCCATATTACTGATGGCAGAATGATTCAAATACATTTCAAACAGTATTCAGTTGAAATCAGCCATCACTGAGATATTGAGAAAAAAAGAAGCAAAACATTTTTAGGTCTTATCAAATTCTGGCAAAATGGGGACAGAACAGTGCCAATGAATTTAGCTGCAAATTATGTTTTAATGCGGTGTTTTCCAAAGTGTAGGAGATATATCACTAGTAGTATTGGCTTCTACAATAAATAATTATAAAGTGGGTGTATATGAAGAAAAATCAGGCAAATAATAGTATATATGTAACACAGACTGGTTGAAATTATACAGATAGCTGTCAGATGCCTAAAGTAAGAGAAATATTGTTTTAACGGTAGTTAGCAAACATTATTTTGAAAAATCCAATGAGAAGATATTACACATGATAAAATCCTTCAAAGAGTTGTAGGTACTACCCTTCTCTACTTACTAAAAACTGATTTCCATACTTCTCTTGTCTAAAACTTAAATATGTTCCCACAGATTTTGTTCCCAAATGAAAACTCTAAAGATGACCAGGAGTCCATTTCTTTGAGAACACTCCATCTATCGAATGGACTATTTTTATTAATCAACAGGAGTGGGGCAAAGTATTTTAATTCCTTCCCTAACTCAATGCAAGTCTATAATTTGAAAATCTTCTTCTATAATATAAATATAATAAATTACGATCGCAAACTGAAAGTGTGATTTCTAAGCCATAAAAACAGCAGGTGGATAAATACAGGTTGTGATTGCTTAGAATATAAAGTTAGTACCGTATCACCGAAAGTCTTAAATTATTGGCACGTCACTCCCATGCAGACGATAGGAGTAAATTTCCTCATCTATCATCAAGCTGCAATAGTCTTTATAGCAAATGTAGACTCTAGGATAGGTGATTGGTGTCATCATATTCTGCAATGTGAACCATTTGAAGACAGATTTTCTTGGCGAATGAGTTGAACAAAAGATTAAATTCAACCGGAGTTTTGAATGTTCATTTTATTCTAGCATTTTTATACAGTTTAAACAATTCAGATTTCCTCCCCACCTACCTCCTCCCTTTTGCTTTTATAATCTTCTCAATCTCTCAATCTCAATCCCTCTCTCTCTCTCTCTCACATACACATGCCACATGAGAGAAAAAAACCTTTCCAAAATCCATTTGTTTCAATAATTGAATTATTACAATGTTCTGCCATCTGATTTTCCTAAACTCTGTTGATGAAATAATAAAGAACTAGATTTCTATGTGAAATTTCAAGCCACTTCAAATAGTTTCCTTTTATAAATTTGATTGTATTGATAGATCTTCAATCTTTATAATATTGCAGTGCTTATACTAGAATAATTAAGGCCCATCCTTTTATTATGGAGAGGCTATTGGAGTTAATTACAAGTATCTTAGAGACAGAGACCACGATCACACTTTCTTCTCCTTGCATATATTTTGCTACTGCCTAGCAGGCCCAAGGATCAAAGTAAAGGCCATAGTCTTCTAACCCATATACAGGAACTTATATTTTTAATGCTTCTAACAATTTTTAGTGTTTCATACTACATTTAAAAATTTAATTTTTAATCTAATCCCCCAGCCAGGATCATATTAACCCCTAGCACCATGACATGGATGCTAATGGACCATGGCTAATGGACCAGAGTTTAAGTAGCCCTACAATTATCCTGCTCAACATAGATTGAGTCTGTGTAATAGAAAGGAATGTAACATTAACAGAAAGATTTGGATATTTAAGAAAAATCTGGAACTAAGAGGTAAATAATCATTGTATATTCACAGTAATTTTAGTTTCAATAATGACCAGAGATCAAGAGTTCTATTAGGGTTGCAAGAATATCCATTACAGTCATATAGATCAGATGTCATTTTTAGTTGGACCAAAAAAAAAAAAGTTCCAATCAAAATATTTTAGGCTTCAGGTAAATATTTTAAAATAATATAATTCAATAAGATTCATCTGAAATTTTCTATACCCACATAGGACGTGAAACCTGTTAGAATGACTAAACAATTTCCCTATTTGGGAATCCGTAATTAGAGACCCTTATTCCAATTCAATTTGATGAACAGAGAAAGGGAGTTTAATTTAATATTAAATAAAACAAACCTTCTCCTCAAATTCCATGTCCATCTAATTTGTTCTTTTAAATGACAGAGCAGTCTAGCAGGAAAAAAACGAAATTCATTTTGTTCTGAGTTTTGGTCAAGCCAATGATCTTTATTTTGTAAAATGTTCAGATAAAACTAGGAGGGAAAGTCAATTTATTATCTTCTTGTTCCCAAATACCCAATCATCCAAAACATCGGATAGAAATTTCCTCTGTTTTCCATGACCAAACCCACCAAGTCCATTACAGACTTTATCACTCTACTTGAGATCTGGATCCAATTTTATCTTACTCCCTTGGGAATCTGACCCCAGTGACTGACTATATTCATCCTTTCACTTACCTGCATTTCAAACTCTTCTACCACATTCTTTCTATCAACATTTAAGCAATTTCAAAAGTCTCTTTTGGTCTTAAAAAAATCTTCACTGGAAACCCTTCCCCTGGTTTTTCCTCCTTTCTCTCTGCAACTCCCTCTGACTCTCCTTCTGCTGATGTATCTACTTCCTGACCCTTAAATGTTGGTGCTCTTCAAGAAAGATTCTTTACTTTCTTCTCTTCTTCCTTCATATTCTTTCCATAGGTGATCTCCTTGATATCCATGCTTTCATTATCCACTTACATATCAACATATTTCAAGTACATGTCTCTGATGTTCTTTCAGATTGGTATCCCAGAGGCAGACCCCAGAACAAGAATTAGAATGTAAGTAGTTTATTTTGGAAATGATCACAGGAAACCCAGTCAAGGAGTGGGGAATTGAGAAAATGAAGGGAGCCAATCCAAGCTGGGTTATCAGCCAGCTTCCTCTGTGAGCTAGTGGAATTCGATCCATTGGGAAACTCTGGGACACAGTGTAGAGGAGCTGGGGAGAAGCAGGTCCAACTCTGTAAAGTCCCCAGACCCCTTAAAGAATGTTGCTTTCACAAGTGTTTTTTTTTCCTGTCTGAATGTAAGTTACGTTGATATACGGAGTGACTTGAATATGTTGTATTACTGTCTTTCCTTCAGTGGAGATGTAGTGTGTGTGTGTGTGTGTGTGTGTGTGTGTGTGTGTGTGTGTGTGTGTGTGTGTGTGTGTGTGTGTGTGTGTGTGTGTGTGTGTGTGTGTGTGTGTGTGTGTGTGTGTGTGTATTTGATTCAAATTGGCTTAAAAGAGTGTATTGCCCTATCTCAAGGGAAGAGGAGAGACTAGTACTTACTGGATTTCAATAACAGATGATGTGATGATGGTTAAAGTAATATGTGGCACAAGGCTTATCAGACAGATCTAACACTTTTTGAAACTATAATGGGAACTTACTGCTCCCCCCTTTCAACAGGCTGCCTATCTGCTCTGCTTATCTGAGAACAAATCGCTGGCTTTTGTCCATCCCCTTGTCTCTTGTTTCCTAGGCAGCAAATCTTTTTACACAATTCCATAGCTTTTTCTCTTCTGAATGATCTTCCTAGAGCATTTTGTCACTATGCCCCCATATACTAAGTCCCTTGGCCAGAGGCAACTGAGTGCCCACATATTACCCCCTCTTGCAGCTAGAGCTGTGAAATCAGTAAAAATAATAACAATGGGTGGAAGACACCAGGGCATATGTAGGAGATAATAATACTGTGACTATAAGCATAAAGTAGATAGTAGGGGAAGCCTGAAAGATCATGCCATAGACTAACAAGGGATAGTATCATTCTACCCGCCAAAAGATCATAGCCACACCCTAATCCAGGAGGCAGGGCAGTTTTTTGCTTATGGGGGTCAGCTGTACTATCAAACTGCTTATGTGAGAACCCCAGCTCTAGCAGTTTGCTGGATTAATTTTCCTTCCTAAAAATAAAAATAATAATGGAAACTACTTCATAGTGTTGTTATATAGATTAAATGAAGAATGGAAAAACAACAAAGTCCTACGCTATAGCACAGGGAACTATATTCAATATCCTGTGATAAACCATAATGGAAAAGAATATAAAAAGGAATGTATATATATGTATAACTGAATCACTTTGCTGTACAGCAGAAATTAACACAACATTGTAAATCAACTATACTTCAATTAAAAAGTAAATAGGTTAAATGAGATGTTCCTTATAAATCATCAATCACAGCGCCCAGCATATAGTGAACACTCGATCAGTGTAGGCTGTTGTCAATTAATAGCTCCAGCCAGCATCTGCAAGCCATGATTTTCTCCCAGGCACATGTCCTGTAAGTGACTGACACTGAAGCATCTGCTCTGATGTCCTTCATCTAGCAAAAAAATGTGTAAAAAGATGGGCTCTGTTAGACATCCAAATATGTCTCGTCAGCTTCTTCCAAGTCCCTGTTTAAACCTCTCCTATGTTCGGTTCCAAAAGGTATGGGGAGCCTGTCTTCCCTCTCCTTGGTAGGATCTAATATACATGGCAGTTGGCTTTGTGGAACCCTCTTTCCAAAGAGGAATGTAGAATTGCTTTTTGAGATTTTTTTGTTTTGTTTTAATTAAATGCCATCCTGTATGCCTTGATGTATTCAGTCCACTGGTAACTCCTCTCTCATCTTACACACATCTCCCTTTGGTCCTAACATCACCATCATATATGCCTGGGGAATGAGGTCCAAGGGCAACACAAGCTCTAAGCCCCACATCATACATACTTGTGAGCTGCAGATCCAGACAAGAGATGTGCATTCCTGAATCCCTGGGTCCCTTTCACATCTACTCACTATTTGGTTGTAGCAGAGAACACACCCATTCCCTGCAAAGAGTTGAACCCCTGATAGGAGTCATAACATGCGGTGAATCTCAAATAGAAACAGAACTTTCAAATTTTAAATAAAAGGGAGATTCTTCTCCTCTCATTGATTTATTTAGGTTAGCAATTTTCTTATTGAGTGTTAGATTCCCTAAGTGTATACCCAAGGCTCTGAGCTCTTACTTCTAAAATTAAATATCATCAATGAAAGCAGAAATCTGCTATTAGCAATTTGAATAGTGCTGTTTAAGTAACAATATTCAACTTTGCTTTCAATGAGCCATGTAAATGTTTTTACTAAGGGATAAGTATAATATTTATAAGTATACACAGAAATATACATGCACACACACACACACGTGTACGTGCACTGCTTAACCATAGGTGGACCTTCGTCAGGCAATACATCACCTCTGAAACCTCGGCCCCTTCGGGGTGTAAATGCAGGAGTTGGGCACTGCAGGTACTCCCCACTGTGAGTTATGGCTTATATAATAATTTGCTCAGCTGAGTAGCAGTCTAATGATTTGCAATCAGCAATGCTTTCTCCTGATTCAGCTGATGTCTCAGCTTCTTCACAGTATTCATTAAGTAATTTTTTTGATATTTATGTTCCACTCCTGTACTTTATTTTCTAGCACTGTGGTTCGCATGTAGGAAATCCCTGACGGCTAAGTTTAATCACCATGAAGAGACTCTGTTCATTACCTATTTGTTTATGTTTTGTTCTTTGAAAACTGCCTGGAACCAAACCACGCATTCTAGCCAGTCTGTTGTGTCATTGTTGTTATTGTGGTTGTTGCAAAGTGGCCAGGGTGAAAGGGCTCCAGGATCAAAGCAGCGGCAGCAAGGGGCAAGGAGGTGAGGTGAAGATCAGATTAGCAGCCCGACGGGAGAAGAGAAGAACTGAAAGAAAGTAATCTATCTCAGTAGGTTTTGAACCTATCTGTTCAGGATGGACAAAAGGCATCCCTAGGGACTAGTGAACAGCTGGTTAAAGGAAGCGATGCTGTAGATATTAGACATAGGCCCCAGCCTGACTTTTTTAAAAAAATTATCTTATTGAAGTATAGTTGATTTACAAGGTTGTATTAATTTCTGCTGTACAGCGGAGTGATTCAGTTATACATAATATATACATTCTTTTTCATATTCTTTTCTATTATGGTTTGTCACAGGGTACTGAATACAGTTCCCTGTGCTATACAGCAGGACCTTGTTGTTTATCCTTTATATAATAATTTGGATCTGCTAATCTCAAGCTACCAATCCTTCCCACTCCCACCCACCCCCCCTCCTTGGCAACCACTAGTCTGTTCTCTATGTCTGTGAATCTTTCTGTTTCATAGGTAAGTTCATTTGATTAGATTCCACATATAAGTGATATCATATGGTATTTGTCTTTCTCAGTCTGACTTCACTTAGTATGATGGTCTCTAGGTCCATCCATGTTTCTGCAAATGGCATTATTTCATTCTTTTTTATGGCTGAGCAATATTCCATTGTATGTATGTACAACATCTTCTTTATCCATTCATCTGTCAATGGACATTTAGGTTGTTTCCATGTCTTGGCTATTATAAATAGTGTTGCTGTGAACATAGGGATGCAAGTATCTTTTTAAATTATAGTTTTCTCCAGATATATGCCCAGGAGTGGGACTGCTGGATCATATGAAACTCTATTTTTAGTTTTTTGAGGAACCTCCATACTGTTTTCTTCAGTGCCCAGCCTGACTCTTATATGGAAGTAACAGCCAAAGAAATGGCATTTATGGGGAAATCATGTTTCCAAGTTATAAAGTAGATCAGACTCATTTCTCAAATGAACATGCTTTATTTTCTCATGACTCTTGGATTTGGGACATGCTGCTGCCTTTTCAGTGCTTTCACTTTCTTTCAGTTATTCATCTGGGGATCATAAGAATACTACTGAACTTGGCACACAGTAAATCCTTAATAAATGTTAGCTATTGTTATTCCTGGCTATATGCTAAACATTTTTTTTTTTTTGCCAGAATTCAGAAAGAGCTTCCACCAACCCAATGTGAGCTGCAAATATGTCTACCTGTGTTATTTAAGAGGCTTTGCCATTATTAAGCTTGTTCTTTTTTTTTTTTTGCTGGAAGATGAGTTTGAACTGATTTTAGTGTGTGTGGGGTACTGGAAAATTGAATATTTTACAAATATTTCACCATGTTATTTAAAGCCAAACCTTATTGGTAACAAATAGCCAATAATTTAATGTCCCAATATTTATTAGAACCACAATCTACATTTTATTAACTCTTTTGTCAAAAGAATCTCCAGGGGTAATTCTATGACCTTAACTCTCCTGAATCACCAGATAGCAACAAAACCAAGAGGAGCAGTCAAACAGTTAGCCCACTCCGTTAGGAATCCTCAGAAGATCCTGACCAACTTGCCTTTAGAAATACTACCTGGAGTCCATTTGTCCTCCTGGGCAGTTCAGTTTTCCATCCTGACCTTGCAAAAATGTTAAAATATCTGGAACCTATGCTTCTACTCTCACCCATTTCAAAATTACATCTTTGCTTTTGGTCTAACATCGGAATTTTTTCCCAAGCATCTCCCTGTGTTGCTTTGTCTCACAGCAGGTACACATGCTAATAGCCACTGCTGTTGCTGATACCATCACTTTTCACCTTACTGCTTTGATTTGTTACTGTTTTGAGTTAAATTTGGAATCCATTGTTTATTCCATTGCATACTAATGAGGCTTTCTGCCTCAAAGTTGTGTGGCACTCCCCTATTTTTCCAATGTTAGTTGTATAAAGCTGGTTTATATTAGCTGATTTTGTACACAATGACTTCTCTCTCTCTCTCTTTCTCTCTCCTTGTGTTTCTAACTTTCTGCCTCTACAACTAAAGAAAATTTTTAAAAAAAATTGAAAGCATGCTCTCAGAATTTTCACCTTATCATTCTATTTTCTAGGAAGTACTATGTTCATTATCAAACATTTTTATTTAGCATGAACAGAGTTCTAGCCACTAGGCCAAGTGTTTGGGATCAGTGGGTGAAAAAATTATAGCTTATGCTGCTGAAGAGCTAACATTTCAACAGAGATGTAGTTAAGAAAATGGACACTTATTCTACAATGGGATAAATCATATAAGGCTGAGTTGAGGTGCAATGCACAAAAAGAGGAAGCCTCACTCCTTGGGTAAGTCAGGGAAGACTTCACAGTGATACTGACGTGATTTTTGGAAGAGGAATACAAGTTGGCCAAATAGACACAAGACTGCAGGTGAAGACGTTGCTAAGGAAGCAGCTGGGCCAAAGGCAAAGAGATAAAAGAAAATGGGGCACATGTGGGGAATTATAAGTAGTTGGTGTGGATAGTCTATGAGTTGAGCAATATTAAATTAAGCTAGGAAGTTTAGAGACTGATCATGAAGAATGTTGTACTTAATCCTACAAAGACTAGAGTTTCATATGTAAGTTGAATACCAGAAGACTCACTTGGGGAGAAAATTAAAATATGTATTTCCAGAACCGACTTCCCCCCAAATTCTAGTTCAGTAGCCTGAGGTGGGCACTGGGATTCTGCATTAAAAAAAAAAAAATCCCTCTATGTGATTTTTGGACCACAGCACAAGTGAAGTCTTCAGAAGAAATCTGAGCAAACAAAGTAGTTACATAATCAGAATTTCATGTTGAATACTTTGGTGATATTCTAGTGAATGCCAAAACAACTATTTGGTCAAGTCATTAAAACTACTTATCAGAGCAGTAAAAATATTTGCCAAACTTATTGGCCAATTCAGTCTGAAAGGTGACCCAACGGTCTGACTTGGAACAATTTTAAAGTGTTTCTTTGAGCTTATAATGCTACAGAATAGTGTTATTGTGTGCTTTTGGACTTCCTTCAGTGACACAACTCAGTCTTCAAGTTTTGGTGGTTTACGTTCCAGAGATTATACTTGGGTGACCTTCAGGTTTTGTAGCCTCCATATTGGCGTTAACTAAAATGAAGCATTCAACATTGGAAACGGTATGCTTGCACTTCTATTGGTAATGATGCAAGTGACTTTGTAAAATATATGCAAACAAGCTGGTAAGCTGGTAAAACCAAGAGCTTTTTCTAGTTGTAGCTGGTTTTTGAAAATTCTCTCTGGTCTGATCTCATGCAATTGTGTCTTTGTTAAATTGTTTATGTTACATCTATCTGCTAGTGTTCTTAGTACCTCACTGCATATCCCAAGCACTCAAATCTTTCCATGCTATCAAAGGTTTATTCCATGCAAATTGGAGATAAAAAATGTGATTTATTTATTAACTAAGAGTGTTCATCTCAGCACATATAGACTCTGAGTGTTATAATTAATCTTTGACCTAGAGTAGGACTCTCAAAGTTTGAAATCAAGACCGTAGTCCTGGGTTCCTTAAGACTCTTTCAGAGGCTCTGTATCGTCCTTTCTCTTCCAGCTACATATCTGTGCAAGGCTGGATTTTCTTTGTATATTTCAACAAAGACAACATATTCATCAGACTGACTATTGAAGCTGATATGAGAATTCAGTGGTCTTCTATTAAGCCAAATATTGAAGAGATTTGTAAAAGTGTGAAACAATGCCATTAATTATTTCATTTGGGAAATGTAATTATTTTTCATAAAATATGTTATGTGATATACTGTTTATTGCTATTTTAAGTAAAATAACATAAATTTTTTAATTTTCTCAGTTTTTATTTCTAATATGGTAAATATTGATAGCTACAGCCCACATAAATCAGAGATCCTCAGGGTTCTCTGTAATTTTAAGAGTGTAAGGGGTCTTGAGATGAAAAAGTTTGAGAAAGACTGGCTTATATAGAAAGGGGAAGATTCAAGAAAATGTAGTATGTTTGGTAGCATTCTTAGTTCATTTGAGAAATTTAATTTTGACTTGTTCTATATTGAATCAAATTCCCTAGACTTTACTTCTAAAGACCATAGCTAGTGTAAACGTAGAAAACGTTTTTTTTCCCAACAGTAGCAGTAACTGGTAAAAATACAAGTTGATCAAAAAATGCCCAACTCTTTCCCTGCAGGAAATGCACGTGTGTGTGTGTGTGTGTGTGTGTGTGTGTGTGTGTAGGACAAAGAGATGAGACTGGAAGGGTTGGGACAGGGAAAAAATAGATTTCCCAAGTTCCCTACCAAATGGATGTTTTATTGCTCTATGTGGCCATCCTAGGCTATGCGCCCCTTAAAGGCAATTCCTGCTCCATGCTCTTGTAAAATCTTTTCCAATATTGCTCCACATACTGCCTTCTAGATTTTCTTCTAAAAGAATATATTTGTTTTGTTTATGGTGGTTTTAGAAGATAAACTCTCTCTATAGATGTACATATATATACACACACATATATGTGTATATATATCTTCTAACTTTTATTTTATTTCCATCTAACTTTTATTCTTTTTCCTGATCCAATATCTTACTTCTTAATATTCCTCTGCATCATTTCTCAGCTTTCACTGGAATTTGCTTTTCAATTTAAATGTGCAGATTTCATTAATACATTATTTTTTACTCAAGATTTTAGCTTGAGCGTTGAAATCCCCAAACTAGGTCCTTGTTAGGTTTTCTTGAGAATAAGATAGGTAATAGTTATTGAAAAATATAATTTACTCTCAGTTGATAGGGCAGGAAAGCAATATCGCTGTGTCCCATCTTTGCCAGTGGAAGAGGGAGGGAGGTGATGATACAGCAGAATTAGGGCATAGTCAGGGGTCTAGCTCTAAAGTAGATGTCCTGCTTATTTGAGAACTTGGCAATAGCATATTTTAAGTAAATCCTAGCATCATCTTTTTAAATGAAAATATTCCTAAAGTGGTTATCATAATAGTTTACTAAAGCGTATTGTGAATGAGTGCCCTGCCTCCCTGAAAGGACCTGTGTACCAAAGGGGAAGGGAAAGCAAATGAACAAATGAAGAGCTGGGAGGGTGAGATGTGGAAAGGAGAAGGGTGGAAGTTGGGGTTCAAGACACAGTTCTGCCAACGCCAACTTCCTGAACAGTAACACCTTAGAACGTCTTTGGAAAGAGAAGGCACCTTTTTTGGGGAAAAGTTGAATTACTTGAAAAATTGAACAAGGATCAGGATGGTGATGCAAACTGACACCCAATGCTAGTCAACAGAATATTACAGGGGACAAGGATCAATCATTCACTTACTTCTTCACTCATTCATCATTTATCTATCTAACCACCCAACAATATTTGTATGCACAGTTTATGTCCCAGGTGCAATGCTAGAGGCAAGAAAGAATGCAAAGTGATACTAAGAAATCAGACTTTGCAACCTAAGTAGTTCACAATGTAATGACATTGCTTCCAGCAAATTGGGCAGAGAAATTAGAGTCCAGGATATAAAAGAAGTTTCAGAAATGGCAGAAGACTCCAAAGAGAATAAACCAAGGACCCAAGGGTCTAGAGAACTGAACTCTCTGGTGTCTGTTCTTCTGTACAGGTGATGGGAAGAAGGAAGATGGTGGGGGCATCAGTGAAGGTGTTGCCTCAAGGAAACTTTACCAGTTGGCCTGGTGCGTGAAATCCAACCACCCCACTCTGTGGAAGTCATCCAACTCTGCTTCAGGTCTTAGTTGCGCAAGAACAAAAAGGGACAATGCCTTCTTTTAAACTATGCTTTGTTATTATAGAGCCCTAGTTAGAGGAGGGGGAAAGGGAAGCAGTTACAAAGGCAAAAACAGAATCAAGTTATGCTGATGCTGAATTGACTTTAGTTTGATTGCATTGTAATCAGAGGCCATAGCGGATGACATGATCATCTGTTCAGGGATCTTTTCTGCCCAGGAAGCATGCTTGACCTACCAGCAGGACAGGGGAAGAGTTAATGTCCCTAAAAGCAGGCCTTTAACCAATGGCACGGAGTTGGTGAAAAATGTCCCAGCTTCTCGACACTTTAGTTGGAATGACTCTGAGGAATGTACTGTATTGTCCACCAATTTTTCAGGAGGCTGACCTCCAGTTGCTGTTGGGTAACTGACTTGATACATCACTTTTACTAGCTTCCTTCCCTTCTCCGACTCACTTCCCCACTGTCCTACCAGGTTTCCTAGGACCACCTTCCAACGAAACCACTCATACTTGAATGCTTATCTCAGAGGAACCCAAACCAGCACAGGAAGCATGTCTTGAACTTTTGCATCCATATTCACCAATAATGTTTAAAAAGCCTAAATGTAAACTCTTTGGATCTTTCCTCAACATCCCCACAGTTAACTGTTCCACCATTTGTTTCTACAGTGTTGCACTTCGTTGTGGCAATTACTGTTATCTTAATTGGGTAACCCAGTTGGCCGTTGTAGTGCCCCTGTTTGTTAACCTCTTGACAGGACTGATTCCATCCCCCATTCCTTATGCAGTAGAAAGGCCATTGTTTTCCCAAGACTACCTTGGTTTCCAGGGGGTTTATAATTTTACAATCTCTGACTCCAAGTTCCAGTGAAGGCTGAATTGTTTGTGGCTGTTCCTTTATCTCGACCCTGGCCTTAACCCGTATCTGGAACTCAGACCATTTACATGATTTCCACCAGAAAGGGGAAAAAAGCATCACTGATATCCATTCATTCACAATTATTATTCTTGAAGATAAATGCTGTTTGAGACATCGTAAGAGGTTCTGCAGAAAATGAGTAAGACTGACAGGTTCCTGTGGTCAGACTTATTTTAAATGCTATGTCCTACCTCCGTTGGAGCAGTGTTATGACTGATTTAATTTTTTCCCGTTTATTTACTGACTTATTCATCACGCATGTGTAAATATATACTATGTGGCAGGGACGTATTCTGGAGCTCCAGCGATGAACTGTCCCTGCCCTCAAACGAGTATTGCGTCCAACAAATACGAGGTACTCTGTCGTCATCAGAAAAGCCTGGGGTGAGGAGGGGCCCTCATTTTCCAACCTCTGCAGTTTAGGTATAGGCTGGCGGGTAGCAAACAGGTAGGATACGAATCCAGGCTACTAAGATATGGCTCGAGAAGTCCAGTGGATTCAGGACCAGGAAAAGGGCTATAAGGGTCACCCAAGTAGCAATGGTGCCCCTTCAAGGGAGGCTGGAAGATTAGGAAATAGGTGTATAGCCTGAGGATGGGTGGGTGGGTGGTAATCCAAACTGAATAAAATTCACACAGTCTTCTGAGAGCAGTTGCCAAAACAGAATGCTGAGTGACCCAACAGCAGTGACCTGGTGGCTTTGATTTCTCAGTCCTAGTTATGAGTATATTCAGCCCATCATTTTTATTTTCAAAGGCTTGATTAAGACAACTGATTGTGGTATCATCAGAGCCAATATAACTGCTACAAGGAACTTATTGGCCATCCAGCTAATTGGATAATTTGGAATATACTTGAATAGGTCAAACCTGAGATACCCTGATTAGTGGTCTGTGGCTTTCCTATTCAAGTTGGAATCATTCTCCTCGCTCAGAAGAATGAATGTCCTTGTGCATAATAATGAGCTGGTTGATTTTCTCTTAACTGAGCTCATAGTGTAACTGGATCCCCTCATTTACTGGGAGTTGGCTCTTAGCTCCCCTTTCCTTTGGTTAAGAGACACCAGTACTTTAGCAGGCATTGTTTTTTATGTTTCATGAATCTTGCTGTCTCTACGATACTGTATAAACTCACAGAAGAAACTTGAGATGGCTACAGTGGGTGTTCATCTTAAATTATATGGGGGTCAAGTCTTAACACATCTATCCTATTTTTCTTGTTGACCCTTCTCCCCTCTATTTCTCTCTGTCTGCCCTCTACTTTGGGAAACTATATACACCTCAATGATTAACCTTCCCCTTCTCTTGCAGAGCATTCATACCTACCATTTCCCTCTTCATTTTTCCCCCTTTTCTTTCCTCCTTTCTACTGGTAATTAACCTTAGCATGAAAGTAAATATTGAATTTACACATGTTGCCAGTTTTTAGTAACATTTGATGTGCAGTCACTATCTATATTATTTAAGTGCTTGGTTTCTTCTTATACAATAAATCCGTAGACACTCTACAGAGAATGACACTATGTAAAAAAATAGAAGTAAAAAAAAAGAACTTTCAGAGATTCCTGTTACTTTATAGCAGTTTAAAAGTTACTTTCTTGTAACTTGTCAAACAATTAAAAGATACTTATGTGAGAGTATTTGAGAACATAAGGGAAATAATATGCTAGTTTATTTTAAATTTTAGTGAATGTAAGAATCACAGGGTAGCTTGTTAAAAATGCAACCTTCTATGCTTTTGCAACAGAAATACTAACTTAATAGATCTGCAGTGATCCCAAGTCTGAGTTTTTTAACAAGTTGTCCAGGTAACTCTCATATGATAAAGTATGAAAATCATTGCTGTAATTGATACAAAAAGCTATACTGTTTTGTTGCTTTGCCAAGATATCTGTAAGTATCAAAGAGTATTTACAGAAATACCCTATACTAGACTATTGATTAGCACTTGCTGCATAAAAGCTCCAAAAGTTAACTCCTTATAACAATAAACCAAGTCTGTGGGTCACCTGGTGGGTCTTCTGGGCTGGGTGGGCTCGGCTGAGGCTGGATAACCTACAGTGGCCTTACGTGTTGTGGTTGCCTTGAAGTCAGCTAGGGCAGCAGGGATGATTGGGACACATGTTTCTTACACAGAAGGGAAGCCAAGACTTCTCCACGTGGCAGGTTCAGGGTTCCAAAGAGCAGCAAGAGATGGAAAGCCCCATTGCACACATATTTTTCAAGTCTCCAGTTTAGTAATGTTTGTATTGTCCCATTGGCCAAAGGAAGTCAAATAGCTAAGTCCCGAGTTAAGGTGGGAGGGAACTACCCAAGTGTGTTGATTCAGGAAGGTTAATTATTGCCGCTACTTTTGCAACAATATAATGTCCATGCTCAGCTGAAAATGCAGTTGACTACTGAGCATCTGCATGGTAGGCAAAAAACATTAACCTTGAAGATCGAATACCTGATTTAAACCTAACATTCACTTAGTAACTGGAAGATGGTTAAATCTTTCATCTTCTCAAAGTTTCACTTTCTTCTTCTATGAAATGTGAGTAATACTACGAATAATACCTACCTCGCGAGAGCTCTTTAGAGAATAAATGAAATACTGGACATAAGAATATTCTGTAAACTGGAAATGCTATAAAATTCAAGGTATTTAGAGATGTACATGCTTAATATGACTAGTCTCCATCCCTTAACAATTATTAAAGTATTTGTTAAATCAATGAACTTCCTGATATTTTTGTGACTTGACTACTCTCAGTCTAAGTCCATCCTCAAACTGCTGTTAGAATTATTTCCCTTAAAAAACAAAATTGTCATGTCATTCAACACTTTAGTAAATCTCTGATAGCTCTCCATTTGCTTACACAATAAAAGTAGAATCAGCATCTGAAGACTCCCCAAACTGAGCACATTTCCCTCCCTATGCAACCTCCTTGACTCCATTGAATTTTGATTATCCTCTTTGTATATCAGACCTTCATGATTTCAGGATAGATCCATTCTATTTCCCTCAAACCAGAATGTTCTTATCCTGCATCTTCACCTTGACGAACTTCTACTCATCTTTTAGTACCCACATCAAATATTCCTTCCTCATTCCACATTTAGTGAACCAAGATTTCTCGACTCCTCCAATGTTAATTGCTCTACTTCTTTATTCTCAAAGGACTGTGTTAATATCACTAGCACTTATTATACTGTATTATAATTATTGTGTGTATGTTGTCTGTCTCCCCAACTAGACAATGAGCTACTCCAGTACCAGAAACCGCAAGTTCTCAGTATATAGTTTTGAGCAAAGAAATGAATGAAAATTTGATTCCTTTGTCCCTTCCCTGGTTGGCCAGATGAGGCTCTGATACTTCACTCACTGTATTCAGCCCCCTGGATTTCCCTTTGCCAATCCTGACTATAGACCGAACTACTTGTGTTCTTGACCGGTGGTCCATTCTCACATCTGAAAGCCAGTTACTTACATCTTTACCCTCAGGTAACCGACCAAAATTTTGAGCCACTGTCTTTCCTGATCTCTGATTATTTCCTACTCCATCTGCATCTTTCCTACTACCCTTGAAGTTATAGTGACACTACCCAAACGTGGTGATGATCCAGGGAATGGTGGAAGGACTGATTTTTTGTGGGTGTGCCTACCATAGAACTTATGAAAGGAATGTTTTCCTCTCAAATACAGTTAGAAACTATAAATCACATAGATTAGACAACCTAGCATCACATAGATAACTATGTGACATATGGGATATTAACCTGTTTTGTCTGCCCAGAAAAGGAAGCTACTCTGCTCTTTTAACTCTGCCACAATAGTTTGGCAGCATACGGGCTCAAGCTTCCTTTCAAAAGCCTCACATTCAGAAAAGCTAAAGCTACAGCTATGATTTGGGAGCCAGTAAAGGTTTACACTTGCCTAGTTTGACTATGAATCTGTGACCTTACTATCAAGAATAGATGTTAAAAAGTTGTAAATCAATTTAAAACAAAGCATCTAGGCAAAAAACCATGTGTTGGTGGTCTTATATTAATAGTTATTTTGCCTCCCAAGTTTCTAGTTTATCCAGTGTTTTGAGTAAATATCATATAAGAATAGAAGGGTCACTTCAAACAAAAATCTATACAAGTCTCTCTGCTTGGACTTGTAAGTTCAAGATTTTATCTCCCTTCTGGGCAAGAAGAAAACTTCCGTTTTCATTTTTACTAAAAATAATAATTATGGGTAAAATGATATACTTCAAAAGAATTGGCTCTCATTCCATCTTTGGAATTTCCCACCCCAGAAATCCTTTCTGTCTTGGTGAAATATGACATAATGGTTTGAGAGAAAGAGAAAAAAAAAAAAAAACACTTAAGTATTTGAGGCCAGAAGTTAATTGAATAAGACCTTGGATTCTGATGAGTTTGTGTTTTATGGTTGATTAACTTGTTTGAATACTCAAAAATGCTTAGGAAACCCAATTATCGTGCCACTTAATTTGACTTATTGGCTGATTTCTGCTAGTTTCTGGATATCTTATTGACCAAAATTATATTTCCTACTATGACGTACAAGAGAGACTAAGTTTGTTTTGAAAGAAAAATTTAGGGTCAACATATGAATAATTGCCCCAAATCAGAAAGATTTAGATTCTCTTAGATTCTTAGATCATAACATCAGAGTTTATAATTTCCAGCTACCAATTTCCTCCAGGCCCTAAGAACAGGATAGATAGTATGAGAAAATTAAGGCCCTAACATTTTTCGATAATTGACTTGTTTTCTACTAGTATGGCTCCTACCACCTCGTTGTTGTCTTTTTATTTTGTTTAAAATAAAGACATAGATGCCAGCTGCCTGGTTACAAGTAAAGAAAGTAGAAGAGGTAATAACTGAAATCACAATATCTTATTCTGGGGCCTGTCAGTCACACTGTAGAAGACAACTCATCATTGGCAAGCATTGGCATTACTGGTTCTCTCTCTACCAAAAAAATACCAACTCATATCTTAATTCAGTTTCTGGAGGGAATCAAGAGAGGCGGTTAGTTAGACACAGGCCTCCTATTGAACTATTGAAAATTCCTATGTGATTGTTTACAATAGGATTTTTAATATAAGTTCCATAGATAAATTTTAGGAAGTCAGTGGACTTATACTATAATTGTTTGCAAAATCATTTTTGCATTTTTCTGGTGAGAGGTTCCGTAAGATCTATCAGAGTCTCACAGAACTCCGTGACCCATAAAAAAGTAAAAGAACAAATACTTTTACGTTCTTCAAACTTCTAGGCATGGATATTTTTCTGGGACACCAGGAAACTGTAAGGACCAAAAGGGTAACAGATAAAGCAGAAGAAGCATGAACCCTGACTTTTTGCCTACTGCAAATAAAGGCAACATGGACCATAACCTTCAAGCACAGAATTGTGGGAAACTGAATCGGCAGGCTGGCTGGAATGGAAGCAACTCTCAGAATCCTCAGATTTGCCATTCCCCAGATGAGTCATGCAGAGCCCTATGTAAGGCAGCTCTTTGTGGTACCGAATATTTAGGAGCAGAGCACTGAAACCACTAAGTTCCTGTGATCTGTGGATTTGACCTGATTTGTGTCTTCTACAGATATTTAATTGAACAGTTGCTCTATGCAAGATCTAATACCAGACACAAAAGATGCGTAGTAAATTAAACAGGAATTAGAAGAGAAGAATAAGCAAGTCTTGATTCAGCCAAATTTGTAAGGGCATTAGACACGACGAAAACCCTTTGAGATTCTTTGTGTATCACAAATTCTTCCAAAGCCGTAGAATTTCAGAGCTAGAAGAATCTTTGATAATCACCTGTCCCAGTCCTCTCATTTTACAGTAAAGAAATTAGTGCCTTGTTCAGGGTCATTGAGTTGAGGTGACAATGCTTGGACTGAATCTTAGGTTTTCCTTCTTCTGGCCCATTCATCTTTCCAGGGTTTTAGATTGTGATTCCACGATCTGTCTATATTCCCTTTGATTTGCAGAATCAACCAATTCCAGAAATCCCTGCAGTCCCCCAAATACCTAGATGGCAACATACAACCCCTGGCACTCCTCTGATCATCAAGACTCCCATTCCACGTACCAAGAAGGAAGGTAATTCAGACTTACTTGTCACATATACAAGATGACAAAAGATGAGATCTGATGAATTCAAAAGCTGGAATCATTTCAAAATTTAAACCTAGCTCTTGCTCAGAAACAGAAGCATCTCTAGCTCTTTAAAATCCCTGTCTCAACTGGTCCACTACCTCATGATGTCATATACAGTTTGATGTTGTCTGGGCAACTTGGTAAACATACTGCTCCTCCGTTGTTTAATTCCGTTCTCTGAGTGAGATCCTGAGGCAACCAGGCTTCATTAGTTCAGGTGCTAGCCTCAGGGAACTACTTGTTTTAATTAGAGGGATGAAATGGCATTTTAATTGTGCACAATGATTAATAAACACGCTGCGCTGCTGCATAATGATCTGCTGCTTGAGGAGCTCTCTCCCTTATTCCTGATATCTATATCCATTAACTGATTGTTACCCAGGTTGAACATTATCAGGCTCTTCCTCCAACCAAACTGTACGTTGTCTGTCCCCCAATTTTTCTGCTAATAACAGCTATAAGAGCAAAGTCCCATTTTTTTGTAGTAACAGAAAGACAAGACTAGAATGGAGAGAGCTTACAGAGTGGTATACGGTCCATGTAATTTATTTCACTAACCTCTTTGTAAAAGGGTGGTAATAATAGTACCGACTTGGCAGGGTTTTGCAAAGATTAAATGAGACAGTGCATGCAATGCACTTAGCTGAGTGCTGGTCCAGAGCAAGTTCTCTGAAAGTGCCAGCCGCCATTATCATTAGTAGGATTATTGTTACCATCATCATCATTAACTTCATCCTCATCATCAACGTCATCATCACTCGCACCACAACCATCATCTTGGTCAAAATTAGACACTTAGATTAGAAGTAGATTAGTCTCTTAGCGGGCATGATGTGCACTATATCACATCTAATTCAGGAATAATGTTCTGAAGTGTGAAGGCTGGCCAGAGATTTTCCCCATTTCTCCTTTATGTAGTATGAGAATAGTCTGGAATGACTTATGGGAAATGTGCACAAAGAAACTCATGTATCTTAAAGGCTTAATCGCAGCTCCTCAGTAGCTAAATAAAATCCTACGTTGGTATCTGAACTTCAATGAAAGCAGAAACCAGAAAACTGGATTATAAAGTGACTTCCCCTATAAAGCTGTATGTGCTTGGGATTAGTAACAGCTTTATTGGCCACTATTATCATTGGGTGAGTCTTTACAACATTATAGCTACTTTTCCTAATGCTGACACTAGTAAATTATTTTCCTTTGTGTCTCTTGGAAATTGTTCCTCAAGGTCATATATCTATATCCAAGTCATTTATTTACTTGATTTGGGGGGAATGAATCTTGATGAAACCCAGGGCAGCTGCCACTATTCACTATTTGTAAATGGCTGTTGTGACATTGGATATTACGCAAGCGATCCCTTTCCTTAGCTTGAATTATTAATGATAGTATTTACAAAAACAGGTTAGGTGATCTTCTGATCTACTTATCCTTATATTTTGATATCCTGCCATAACTGCACACCAGTACAATTCACTATATGCCCAAGAAGAGAAAAGCAGATATGACTGAGCCAGGTAGGAGCTAAGTGTAGAAAATGCTTTCTTTCCCCCCAAATGTTAAGGACTTCATGGAAACAAGTCTGTGACTCTGAAGATGTTTCTTGTACGCAGAGTCATTACAGTTCAGTGAAGCAGATACGATTGATTACATAGGCCAAATTTTACCTTGACTCCAGGGCACTTCTAATTCTTGTTGTAACTCTTTAAGGGCACACAATTGTCTCCAAGAGTCAAAGGGGAAAGGTAAATGAACTTTTTTGACTATGGTAGGGCAGAGAGAAAGATTTTAAAATAGATGCTCCATTTGAAATATCTAGCACAGGGCAGAAGGCAAAAGAAAACTAAATGTATGTGGTTACCTTCCCATTTCCCTAGCAAGGAAATCTTGAAGATAATTTACCTGAAGTTCCACTCAAATATAACTACACACTCATTAGAATGGAGAACATGAGAAATACTGACCATATGAAGTGTCCTTGAAGATGTGAAGGAACTGAAATTCTCATGCAATGTACTGTAATGTATATTACATTTTAAAGGTGTAAAATGGTACCTCTTTGGAAAACAGTCTGTGCGTTCTTCAAAAGTTAAACATGCAACTACTACACATCCAGCGTTCTACTCAGAGGCATTAACCTGACAAATGGAAGCATATGTCCATACAAAGACATATAAAAAATATTCGTAGAAGGTTCTTTGTGATAGCCAAAACTTGGAAACCAAAATGCCCCTCAAGAGGGAAACAAATAAATTGTTGTGCATTCCTCCTACAGTGGAATACTTCTCAGCAAGCGGGAAGAATGTACTATGGATACATACAGCAACGGAGATGAATCTCAAAATAATTATGCTCAGTGAACGAAGCCAGACAAAAACTATGACATACGGTCGTTGCTGCAGAGGAGTAGGAGGCAAAACAGATAACAAAGGGGCAAGAGGAAACTTTCAGAGGTGATGCATGTATTCATCATCTTGAATGAGGTGATGGTTTCAGGGGTGTATACATATGGAAACTTATCAAATCGCAGACTTTAAATATATACAGATTGTTGAATATAGATTATACCTTAATAAAGCTTTAATAAAGAAATTAAATAAACAAATCAGCTGAAAATTTTTGAGCATAATATCTGTGCTAATGGGACTACTGATTGGAATGGATTTGTCTCTGAAATAGTCCCAGCATAATGTATTAATCTCAGATGAGATTCAAACTTTTTTCTATTAAAGGCTTGATCTTATGTAAAGAGACAGGCTCAAAAAAACCAATGCCCTTATGTACATATAGACATGATTAAGTATACTGAGAAGACTTGTCTTTAATAAACAACCATAGTAATATAGCTGTATAAATATGCTTGTGGTAAACTCTTAACTGTTTTGGTTCTTTTGAATAACTAGCCAGTAATTTCATGCTAAATTAAGGACTTAGATTATTTTTCTAATTTTTTTCTCCAATTTGAGAAGAGCCTATGAAGAGAGATTTTTCTGGAGAATCCAACTTTAATGCCTTACCTATCATCCCCTGACCAGTGCCTTAGCAGAACAAAGTCAATTAATCATAGACTGATTTCAGTGAGCCAATCCATTAATGAATCCTTTATTACCAATGGATCCCTTCTTCACGTACTTTACTTTCACTGATATATGTTCATATAACTGTCAAATCAGATGCACATATATTTATAATATATTACTACTAAATTTATATTATCCATGGATGCTCTTTAATAATCAGGAACTATGTAGGTTATAATAATTTAGATGCATCTGTCTGTACTGATTGGTTAGTTTAATGTTCTTCTCTCTTTGTTAGGAATTCAACACAGGTATTGAGTGCTTACATAATAAAAACTATCAGAACAATAGTTTAAAATTATCTCAGTGATGAAATAAAGAGGGAAAGAGAGATAAAGATAGAAAGAAAGAAAGAAAGAAAGAGAGAGAGAGAAAGAGAAGGAAGGAGGGAGGGAGGGAAGGAAGGAAGGCAGGCAGGCAGGCAGGCAGGCAGGCAGGAAGGAAGGAAGGGAATGTTAAGAGAGAGAAGAAGAAGAAATCTTACCTGTATATGCTTTTTCACACGACCTGCACTATTTGGATACGTTTATATTCTCTACTTTAGTTCTCAACCTTGGTTGCGTATTTCAGGTTCACATGGGATCTTGAAAAACTTTTGAATGTCTGGGTCTCCCTCCAGACCAACTAAATAAGAATTTCTGAGAATAGTGCCAGAGACTAGTGATTTCAATGCAGAGAGGAATTTGAAAACCCTGTCTTAAAAAGACAGGACTAGAAAATTAAATGTGAAAAATTGATAACAGAAGTGTTGGGGAAGCCCTAATCTTCTCTTCAGATATTGATATAACCTTGAAGTCAGGTGACCTCTCATTCCCTTGCCATTTTTTCTACCACATCAACACAGACTCACGTTTGGCATCCCTCTGGTTCTTTTCCCACTCCACTCCCTACTCCTAAATAAAATGCAATAAGAAAAAGAAATCAGAGTAAGCAGGGGAGATAGCTGATGATATTTCAGGGAGTCAGACAAAGTACTTTATATCACCCCCCCCAGATCATGTGACACTTGCCTTCCTTCAAGGCACTGTGTCCCCTACTGCAACTGAGGGTTTTTTGTTTCTACTTTTCTTTCAAACAATGCTGGCTCCTGTCACCTTTGTTTTACAGAGCAACTCACTTCAACCCCAAACCTGTATACTCACAGACAAAAACAAAAGGCCACGCAGTTAATATGTCTCTCCATCCTTAGAAAACATTTTAATCCCCACGTTGTTATTTGAGCTTGCCTTTGCAATCTTCTGCACTCAAGTGACTTATCAAAAGCTTCTCCCAAACATGCTCAATGATATCCACAAGAGGAACCTTCCCACCAACTGCTAAGATTATAAAATAGTCATCATACCATTTTATTGACATATGTATAACTTGATCACTTTGCTGTACTCCTGAAACTAACACAACATTGTAAATCAATTATACTTCAATTAAAAATTAAATAAATAAAATATATTTTTAAAAAAACTTAAAAAAAAAAAAAGACTTGGTCTTACAATACTGGGTAGGGGAAGCATTCCTGGCCAGACATAACATCCATTCCCATAAAACACAGAGGCAACATTGACATAACCTCTTCACATAACATCCTCTCAAACTTTCCAAAAGTTATAGTCCTATTAACCCTGGTACTTTTATGTTTTCTCAATCTAATTGTAGCCCATGTCAGGGTTCCACCAATGGGTTTTGGTACCACAGCTCATGGAATTTCTCACATCAAGGAGTCCCAGAAACTTCTCTCCATCCCCTAGCCCTTTTCCCATTCCTGTGTAAGATTTCTTGGGTCTCCGGCGAGGGGCTGAGCCAAGGCACCCAGGCCCTTTTGTCAATTGGGCAGAAAATCTGCATTTCTAACAAGGTTCCGGAGCATTCTGATGCTGGTTTGGAGATTGCACTGGAGCAGCAAGGATTGAAGAACTTTGTCAAATTCTTAGACCAGCCCTCAAGGTCCTTTGAAGTCTAGTCCTATTTTCCCTTAGTCTATATGAACCCTCCAATCTAGTTTATACTTACTGAATACCTTTTGAGTGTTTAAACTTCAATCTCTTTATTCATTCCCTCTGCCTCTCTTTGCTTCTTGCAATTAAATGTCTACTTTTTTTTTTTAATAACAAACTTAAATCTCGACTTCTCCATGCAGACTTTCTTGTGATCAAATATAAAATGATTGTTCTTTCCTCTGATCATCTCTATAACTCCTTGGGAGCTAATTAAGTCTATGTAAAAACTGTTTATTGGACAGAAGAACAAAACAAATGTATGAGTAAACAACATAGCAGCAGAGAGAATGAGGTACGTTAAGTTACAGAAGGAAAGAGAAACAAATTTCTGTGGAAAATCTCAGAATTAATAAAAGATTTTCATCCTTTTCTTTTACTACATCTAATTATGACAATATGTCTAGGCCCATTGCTGAAAACAAAGGCTGGAAGGTTGTGGATTGTCATGGGTCAAGGGTCATCAAAGTTTTTCTTAAAGTTCCAAATATTAAGTATTTTAGGCTTTGTGGTCTCTATGACAACTACTCAATTCTGCCATTGTAGCAGGAAAGCAGGCACTGACAACATACAAATAAATGGACATGGTAGTGTTCGATGATACTTTATTTATTTTTAAAAAAAGGCACCAGAGGGCTTCCCTGGTGGCGCAGTCGTTAAGAATCCGTCTGCCAATGTAGGGGACACAGGTTCAAGCCCCGGTCCGAGAAGATCCCACATGCTGCGGAGCAAATAAGACCATGCCCCACAACTACTGACCCTGTGCTCTGGAGCCCATAAGCCACAACTACTGAAGCCCGCGCACCTAGAGCCCATGGTCCGCAGCAAGAGAAGCCGCCACAATGAGAAGCCCATGCACCGCAACGAAGAGTAGCCCCCGCTCACCGCAACTGAAGAAAGCCCTAGCGCAGCAACGAAGATCCAATACAGCCAGAAATAAATAAATTAAATAAATAAATTTTTTAAAAAAGGTACCAGACAAATTTGGCATGCCTATAGTAGTTTTCCAATCCTTATCATAGATGGTGCCCAAATATTATATTCTAAACCAAGAAAGAGAAGGACTTATTGAATCCTATATTGAACCTTATTAATTACAGCTTAAATAACTCTGTAATGGGAAGCAAATTTGAGAAATTGAGGAGATGCACTGGTCAAAGCAAGGAATCTGATTAATTTTTCCATAAAATCACCTTTTATGGACAACCATGTAAATCATGTGTCACTTATCTCCCAACTCAAGTTTCCAACTACTATCATACTATAAAGGTCTGGCACATGGATCGTGTCACGTGCCATACGCTGGAGCTTATTAGAAAAACGCGCCTCACTCCAACTGTGTAGGATGCTCCCTTTTCTCCAGACCCTCTTCAGTACTTATTATTTGTAGACTTTTTATAACGGCCATTCTGACTGGTGTGAGGTGATACCTCATTGTAGTTTTGGTTCACATTTCTCTAATGATTAGCGATGTTGAGCATCTTTTCATGTGCCTGTTGGCCATTTATATGTCTTCTTTGGAGAAATACTAAGACCAAGTCTTGTTGATGGGATCCTAGTGGAGACTACGGTTAGAGGTTTAAGAGTTGATGGAACTGAGGTGAAAGTTTGTAGAAAAATTGGTGAACAGGTTTTATGTAAAGTGGTTACATCTCTTTTACTGAATGCACTGTAGGGATGGACACTGTATCTCACTGGGGACCTTTCCCCTTACCTGGTACTGTAAAACAGGGCATGTAAATCCACCCTGCAGGCAATGTTAACTGAACATGCTAAAGGGAGCAAATATGGTTGCGAGACCACACAGTGTAAGGTAAAAGCTGGAAGCCAATATTCAAGGGCTAACAGAAGCAGTTGTCTTTGGCTTGCAAATCTCTACAAAATCAGAGGTGTAAACACAGCCCACAGTCATCTGAAACTGAGCCCATTTAATTCAACTGTTAAAGCCTGAAACCAAAGGAAAGGAAAAAAAAGAGGGCAAGTGGCCTTTTAAAAATATAAACTGCTGGAAAGGCTTCCTCACCCAAAATCTAATTAACAGCCTCCTTAAATGTTACTTGTCTAAGGCAGATGTAGATCTTAAAAAGTCTTCTCCATGAATAGTAAAAAGACTTTACCCACCTAAGCAAATAAACTTAACTGTTATTTATAAATCAGTGAGATTTGTATCGTTATACCTGACTCACGACTAAAATTTTAAAAAGAAAGCTATGACATCTCTGATTGTGTCTGTCTGTATGTCTCTGTGTATACTATAGATATGGTATTTTTCTACCTTCATATGGTATTGCAAAAATTAATTTATATGAAGAGCTATGTCTAATTGGCTAAAATGAACAAGTACTTATATAAAAATTCTCAAATATATAGTAGAACCTAACCAAAATATTTTTCAAGTTCATGTGATCTAGGATTAATCTTTAGTAAATTTAAAGCTGTTGGTTTCATTAAAATAGGCGAGTCTTTAGAGTTATCAGCATGAAATATAAAATTTGTACTCTACTTAGGTTTACCAAAAGTCAGAAAAGTTAATGTTATCTCTGCTACAAAATCGGTCAGCAAGAAAAATAGCTTGGGATGATGGCTGACTTTGTCTCATATCCCATGAAGTTTTCATGGGTAATCAAAACAGTTGTTGGGAACAAGTGATTTAAATAGATGCGAGTGGGATAAGACTTAAAAATATCTTCCAAAATCTTTTGGTAACTTGAAACTTTAGAGTTTTGCTAATTTAAATGATGGAAATTCATTGAATATCTATATCATTTTCAAATAAGATAAAATACTGGAACATTAATTGCTAAACAAGTCTAAGTTTACCTGCATTTTTCTTATTATACAAAAACTAAAGAGGTTTGGGCCTATTAATAAACAAATCCTGTACCACATTTAAAAATTATGCTATAAGGAAATACATGTGTGTAGAAATTATGAAATGTATATGTTTGCCAATCACAAATAGTGGTATAATAAACAGTTTACAATTGCTTACTTCTTACTTTTCACTAGAAATTAAGGTTTATAAGGGTTAAGAATTCTAATTGATGTATGTAATTAAAACTACCAAATTAATAAGGAAAACATCTTTGTATGGAAGAAAAATTTTTAAAACAGGATAAGGAAAGGAAAGGCATATTGTTAAGGGAAAAAAAAAGTAATTTTGTCCTAAAGAGAGGTTAAACATAGAACAAAATCTGAATACTAAAAAAGGAAGCTATAGAAAGTTTGTGGAAAAGAAGCCATGGTCACAACTGACTAAGATTAGATTGAATTTAATTGAGTAAATGAAATTTAATACCAAAAGTAAGCTAGTGCAAACCTAGAATTTGATCTTCTCTCTCTGTTAAGATAATAAACTTTTCTTGGAATATTGATCTGTTTTTTATAACAAATTATAAGTATTCTGCTCTTAACTTTTTGTATTTGCCTTTGAAATCTTTTCTTGTCACTGGTTAAGTGTATAACTAAGTATTGTTTTGCAGTGATCTGTGGTCCTTCTTCACCAAGTGGATTGTGTTTTTGTTTTCTAATTTTTTTTTTACAGCCTTATTGGAGAATAATTACTTTACAGTGGTGTTAGTTCTGCTGTATAACAAAGTGAATCAGCTATACATATACATATATCCCCATATTTACTCCCTCTTGCATCTCCCTCCCTCCCACCCTCCCTCTCCCACCCCTCTAGGTGGTCACAAAGCACTGAGCTGATCTCCCTGTGCTATGTGGCTGCTTCCCACTAGCTATCTCTTTTACATTGGTAGTGTATATATGTACATGCCACTCACTCACTTCGTCCCAGCTTACACTTCCCCCTCCCTATGTCCTCAAGTCCATTCTCTATGTCTGCGTCTTTATTCCTGTCCTGCCCCAAGGTTCTTCAGAACCATTTTTTCTTTTCTTTTTTTTGATTCCATATATATGTGTTAGCATACGGTATTTGTTTTTCTCTTTCTGACTTACTTCACTCTGTATGACAGTCTCTAGGTCCATCCACCTCACTACAAGTAATTCAATTTTGTTTCATTTTATGGCTGAGTAATATTCCATTGTATATATGTGCCACATCTTCTTTATCCACTCATCTGTTGATGGACACTTAGATTTCTTCCAGGTCCTGGCTATTGTAAATAGAGCTGCAATTAACATTCTGGTATATGACTCTTTTTGAATTATGGTTTTCTCAGGGTATATGCCCAGTAGTGGAATTGCTGGGTCATATGGTAGTTCTATTTTTAGTTTTTTAAGGAACCTCCATACTGTTCTCCATAGTGGCTGTATCAATTTACATTCCCACCAACAGTGCAAGAGGGTTCCCTTTTCTCCACACCCTCTCCAGCATTTATTTTTTCTACATTTTTTGATGATGGCCATTCTGACTGGTGTCATTGTAGTTTTGATTTGCATTTCTCTAATGATTAGTGATGTTGAGCATTCTTTCATGTGTTTGTTGGCACTCTGTATATCTTCTTTGGAGAAATGTCTATTTAGGTCTTCTGCCCATTGTTGGATTGGGTTGTTTGATTTTTGATATTGAGCTGCATGAGCTGCTTGTAAATTTTGGAGATTAATCCTTTGTCAGTTGCTTCATTTGCAAATATTTTCTCTCATTCTGAGGGTTGTCTTTTTGTCTTGTTTATGGTTTCCTTTGCTGTGCAAAAACTTTTAAGTTTCATTAGGTCCCATTTGTTTATTTTTGTCTTTATTTCCCTTTCTCTATGAGTTGGCTCAAAAAGGATCTTGCTGTGATTTATGTCATAGAATGTTCTTCTTATGTTTTCCTCTAAGAGTTTGATAGTGTCTGGCCTTACATTTAGGCTTTTAATCCATTTTGAGTTTATTTTTGTGTATGGTGTTAGGGAGTATTCTAATTTCATTTTTTTACATGTAGCTGTCCAGTTTTCCATTCGCCACTTATTGAAGATGTTGTCTTTTCTCCATTGTACATCTTTGCCTCCTTTGTCATAGATTAGTTGACCATATGTGTGTGGGTTTATCTCTGGGCTTTCTATCCTGTTCCATTGATCCATACTTTTGTTTTTGTGCCAGTACCATACTATCTTGATTACTGTAGCTTTGTAGTATAGTCTGAAGTCAGGGAGCCTGATTCCTACAGCTCCGGTTTTCTTTCTCAAGATTGCTTTGGCTCTTTGGGGTCTTTTCAGTTTCTATACGAATTGTGCAAATTATTGTTCTAGTTCTGTGAAAAATGCCATTGGTAATTTGATCGGGATTGCACTGAATCTGTACATTGCTTTGAGTAGTATAGTCATTTTCACAATGTTGATTCTTCCAATCCAAGAACACGGTATATCTCTCGATCTGTTTGTATCATCTTTAATTTCTTTCAGCAGTGTCTTATAGTTTTCTCCATACAGGTGTTTTGTCTCCTTAGGTAGGTTTATTTCTAGGTATTTTATTCTTTTTGTTGCAGTGGTAAATGGGAGTGTTTCCTTAATTTCTTTTTCAGATTTTTCATCATTATTGTATAAGAATGCAAGTGATTTCTGTGCATTAATTTTGTATCTTTCTACTTTACCAAATTCATTGATTACGTCTAGTGTTTTCTGGAAGCATCTTTAAGATTCTCTATGTATAGTATCATGTCATCTGCAAACAGTGACAGTTTTAGTTCTTCTTTTCCAATTGGATTGCTTTTATTTCTTTTTCTTCTCTGCTGTGGCTAAAACTTCCAAAACTATGTTGAATAATAGTGGTGAGAGTGGGCAACCTCGTCTTGTTCCTGATCTTAGTGGAAATGCTTTCAGTTTTTCACCATTGAGAATGACAAACTGTGGGTTTGTCATATATGGCCTTTATTATGTTGAAGCAAGTTCCCTCTATGCTTACTTTCTGGAGGGTTTTTATCATAGTGGCTGTTGAATTTTGTCAAAAGCTTTTTCTGCATCTATTGAGAGGATCATATGGTTTTTCTCCTTCAATTTGTTAATATGGTTTAAGACATTGATCGCTTTGCATATATTGAAGAATCATTGCATTCCTGGGATAAACCCCACTTGATCATGGTGTATGATCCTTTTATTGTGCTGTTGGATTCTGTTTGCTAGTATTTTGTTGAGGAATTTTTGCTTCTATGTTCATCAGTGATATTGGCCTCTAGTTTTCTTTCTTTGTGACATCTTTGTCTGGTTGTGGTATCAGGGTGATGGTGGCCTCATAGAATGAGTTTGGGAGTTTTCCTCCCTCTGCTATATTTTGGAAGAGTTTGAGAAGGATAGGTGTTAGCTCTTCTCTAAATGTTTGATAAAATTTGGCTGTGAAGCCATCTAGTCCTGGGTTTTTGTTTGTTGGAAGATTTTTACTCACAGTTTCAATTTCAGTGCTTGTGATTGGTCTGTTTATGTTTTCTATATTTTCCTGGTTCAGTCTCGGAAGGTTGTGCTTTTCTAAGAATTTGTTCATTTCTTCTAGGTTGTCCATTTTATTGGCATAGTTGCTTGTAGTAATCTCTCATGATCCTTTGTATTTCTGCAGTGTCAGTCGTTACTTCTCCTTTTTCATTTCTAATTCTATTGACTTGAGTCTTCTCCCTTTTTTCTTGATGAGTCTGGCTAATGGTTTATTAATTTTGTTAAACTCTCAAAGAACCAGCTTTTAGTTTTATTGATCTTTGCTATCATTTCCTTCATTTCTTTTCATTTATTTCTGATCTGATCTTTACAATTTCTTTCCTTCTGCTAACTTTGGGGTTTTTTTGTTCTTCTTTCTCTAATTGCTTTAGGTGTAAGGTTATTGTTTATTTGCGATGTTTCTTGTTTCTTGAGGTAGGATTGTATTGCTATAAACTTCCCTCTTAGAAATGCTTCTGCTGCATCCCATAGGTTTTGGGTCATCGTGTTTTCATTGTCATTTGTTTCTAGGTATTTTTTGATTTCCTCTTTGATGTCTTCAGTGATCTCTTGGTTATTTAATAGTGTATTGTTTAGCCTCCAGGTATTTGCACTTTTTACAGATTCTTTTCCTGTAATTGATATCTAGTCTCATAGCATTGTGGTCAGAAAAGGTACTTGATACGATTTCAATTTTCTTAAATTTACCAAAGTTTGATTTGTTACCCAAGATATGATGTATCCTGGAGAATGTTCCATAAGCACTTGAGAAGAAAGTGTATTCTGTTGGTTTTGGATGCAATGTCCTATAAATATCAATTAAGTCTATCTTGTTTAATGTATAATTTAAAGTTAATGTTTCCTTATTTACCTTCATTTTGGATGATCTGTCCATTGGTGAAAGTGGGGTGTTAAAGTCCCCTACTATGATTGTGTTACTGTCAATTTCCCCTTTTATGGCTGCTAGTATTTGCCTTATGTATTGAGGTGCTCCTCTGTTGGGTGCATAAATATTTACAATTGTTATATCTTCTTCTTGTATTGATCCCTTGATCATTATGTAGTGTCCTTCTTTGTCTCTTGTAATTGTTTTAAAGGCTATTTTGTCTGATATGAGAATTGCTACTCCAACTTCTTTTGATTTCCATTTGCATGGAATATCTTTTTCCATCCCCTCACTTTCATTCTGTATGTGTCCCTAGGTCTGAAGTGGGTCTCTTGTAGACAGCATATATACGGGTCTTGTTTTTGTATCCATTCAGGCAGTCTATTTCTTTTAGTTGGAGCACTTAATCCATTTACATTTAAGGTAGTTATCGATTTATATGTTCCTATTACCATTTTCTTAATTGTTTTGGGTTTGTTATTGTAGGTCTTTTCCTTCTCTGTGTTTCCTGCCTAGAAAAGTTCCTTTAGCATTTGTTGTAAGGTTGGTTGGTAGCGCTGAATTCTCTCAGCTTTTGCTTGTCTTTAAAGGTTTTAATTTCTCCTTCGAATCTGAATGACATGCTTGCTGGGTAGAGTAATCTTGGTTGTAGGTTTTTCCCTTTCATCACTTTAAATATGTCCTGCTACCCACTTCTGGCTTGCAGAGTTTCTGCTGAAAGATCGTCTGTTAACCTTATGGGGATTCCCTTGTATATTATTTGTTGCTTTTCCCTTGTTGCTTTTAATTTTTTTTCTTTGTGTTTAATTTTTGATCGTTTTATTAATATGTGTCTTGGCGTGTTTCTCCTCGGATTTATCCTGTATGGACTCTGTGCTCTTCCTGGACTTGACTGACGATTTTCTTACCCATATTAAGGAAGTTTTCAACTGTAAACTCTTCAAATATTTTCTCAGTCCCTTTCTTTTTCTCTTCTTCTTCTGGAACCCCTATAATTCAAATGTTGGTGCGTTTAATGTTGTCCCCGAAGTCTCTGAGATTGTCCTTAATTCTTTTCATTATTTTTTCTTTATTCTGCTCTGTGGTAGTTATTTGCACTATTTTATCTTCCAGGCCACCTATCCATTCTTCTGCCTCAGTTATTCCACCACTGATTCTTTCTAGAGAAGTTTTAATTTCATTTATTGTGTCATTCATCATGGTTTGTTTCTCTTTAGTTCTTCTAGGTCCTTGTTAAACATTTCTTGTATTTTCTCCAGTCTATTTCCAAGATTTTGGATCATCTTTACTCTCATAGCTCTGAATTCTTTTTCAGGTAGACTGCCTGTTTCCTCTTCATTTGTTTGGTCTGGTGGGGTTTTACCTTGCTCCTTCATCTGCTGCGTATTTCTCTGTCTTCTCATTTTGCTTAACTTACTGTGTTTGGGGTCTCCTTTTCTCAGGCTGCAGGTCCGTAGTTCCTGTTGTTTTTGGTGTCTGCTCCCAGTGGATAAGGTTGGTTCAGTGGGTTGTGTAGGCTTCCTGGTGGAGGGGACTGGTGCCTGTGTTCTAGTGGATGAGGCTGGATCTTGTCTTTCTGGTGAGCAGGATCACGTCTGGTGGTGTGTTTTGGGGTGCCTATAAACTTATTATGATTTTAGGCAGCCTCTCTGCTAATGGGTGGGGTTGTGTTCCTGTCTTGCTAGTTGTTTGGCATAGGGTGTTCAGCACTCTATCTTGCTGGGTCTTAAGAGCTAGGTCTTAGCGTTAACACGGAGATCTCTGGTAAGCTTTTGCCATTTGATTTTACATGGGGCTGGGAGGTTTCTGGTGGACCAGTGTGCTGAACTTGGCTCTCCCACCTCAGAGGCTCAGGCCTGACACCTGGCCAGAGCACCAAGACCCTTCTGGGAATTCTGAGGTCTTCTGCCAGCGTTCAGTAGGTGTTCTGTAGGAGTTGTTCCACTTGTAGATGTAGTTTTGATGTATTTGTGTGGAGGAAGGTGATCTCCACGTCTTACTCCTCTGTCATCTTGAAGGCCTCATCCTGATCAAGAATTTTTTATACCATTTGATATCTGACAGACTTCCCCAAATGAAATTCTAAATGAAGTCCTTCTTGCTAACTGAGATTTTTCAGGAGGCCCATAAAACATCTCAAAGAGATATATTAAACTAATTAGGCTTATTTGGTATGTTAATTTATATGGGAAGCATTGTGAAGTAAGTGGTGATAAGCCTTAGATTATATTGCACGGATGAATGTTATTAATATGTGTTCTAAAATTTATATAAAATTTCTAAAAATCTGATGTTTCCTGGTAAAATGTTACTAGTCATAATTCAGGTTACCTTAAAATTTTATGTGTCACAGAAATAATGAAATTTCTTTGTCAATTTCACTATAATGAATCAGAATTTTTACAAAAATACTTCATCTTCAAAAACATTCATAGAAAGGACTTTTTGACAGATACAGGTTTCTGCTAACTTTCAGATCATACCACTGAACTGAATAAGAAATTACAGAACTCTAACGGAAAACCTGATGGCTTCATAGAGCTGCTAACAAAAGATCAAGATCAACAGGAATTAATTACATCGAAATGAATGAACTGATGAATATAATTATAATTCTTATGATTTTTTGTCTGAAATATTACTGGCTCTTTAATCTTTTCTTCCCAGGCATAAGGAAAGCTTGTATCTTAAGCTAATTATGATTTATAGCAATTTCTTAAATTATATCTTTGTATCAGTATTGAACAATTTACCATTTTCTCCCTACCTAATCACTCCAGAATTTGGAAACCCTTAGAGAGTATTCTTATTTTCATGGCAATATAGTTTTACAGTAGTTCACCAAGAGTCTGTTCTCCTTGTAACAGGACACAATTGGAAATATCAGTTATATTACCAAGGCTTTGATTAGAATATCATATTTGAGAAGGTGTATCAAATCAGATACGACCAGGTAGCTGTAAGGATCTAAGACTGACTTTATGGAGCCATGAAGCCCCTTGGAAAAACAGACTGGTGCCTTGCTTACAGGGTTTCCAGCAGCCTTACCAGGTGAGTAAGGAAGGCCACTTCCTGGCAGGTTCAGGAACCTCAGGATATTTTGGGGCTGTTCACCCAAATCTATAGATATTATAAGCAAGTCTGATGGTACTTTTCTGGCTTGGCTTCTTGGTCTCAAGAAGCATTTAAAAATTCAACCTGGAGATTCCTTATGAAAAGTTCTAGCAAAGCAGACTTAAAAGAGCCTATATTGTCAACCTCTATTCTTGCTGGACTTATGTAAATAATCAAGCTAATTTTATGGAAACCAGACTTATTTTGTGAACAAGTTAGCCTTATTTTGGCTATTTTTTATCAAAATGAGGATGATTTTTGAGAGAAAAATTATGTTTCAATAGAAACTGTTATACACAGTTGTGGATATTAGATTCTAGTTCTGTTAATTGTCTTTGAAGTTTTTTTTTCTACCTGTGAACTGGACTGGATCCTGAATTCTTACGGGTTTCTTCAAATATTTGGCTACAACTCTCCAAACTAACATTTCCAGTTTTTCTCCCACTTTTGACTTGGATCATATGGAACTAAAGCTGCTCTTTTCCTGAAGTCCTCCAAATGGAAGGTGAACAACTTGTTGTAAACTCGAGACATCACTACAATAGCCCATGTTTACAGAATCCTCATGCCTGTTGCTGTGTGAGCCAAGCAGAAAGTTTACCTGATCACTTGATGACATCATCAGAGATATTCAAACTACAGACCAGGAAAATTCATCAGATTGTCACTACTTGCCCTCAGTCCATCTGAAGATGCTTTGAACCTGACACCCAGAAATATTCTGGACTGGGAGCTCAGGACTCAGACACTGGGTTTCTAGTTTACTCCAACCATTAACCTTTGTTTTCCTTTGCCTCCATAGAAATACCTCTTATCAAATACCTGATTGCTTGTACCTTATAAGCCTAACTTTGTGATCCCACCTGCATCACTGCCTCCTGAAAAGAGTTAACTGAACTACCTTTTGTCAGGAGTAAGAGACAGACTCAATGAGGCATAAAGCAATCTACCAACTCAGCTTCTGGATTGCAGAAGGCAGGATTATATGTTGGCAAAATTTGTCACCCCAAAATATATCTCTTTGGCATGTGGATTAATTTAGGCTGATCACTTTCAAGAAATGGAAGACTCAGGAAGTCTTTTTTTTCTTTTTACTTTTCCCTTAGCTGCCTATAGAATTTGATAAAGAGCCTGTTCCCAGAATTGAGCTATCACCAGAGATATCTTCAGAGAATATGGGCTAAGTGTGGTGGAGGAAAATCGACAGAGTCTAGAGAGCAGAGTCCACTCTGTGTCCCACTGTCTCTGTATAGCCAAGCAAACATTTGTTTACCAAACATTTGCTTTTCTGTCTCCATGTGAATTGCCTTCCTCTCCTTTGAAGTCCCAAACAACTATCCCCAACATCCTCTTTTGTCTTGAGCTGAAGATGGCATTTAAGGCGAGGGCTTCAGACATTTTGGCAAGTTCCTCAGTTTTCCTGTGTATCTTCTATATATACATGTTATTAAACTTTTGTTTGATTTTCTCCTGTTAACTGGTCTCATGTCAACTTAATTCTTGGACCAGCCAGAAGAACCTAGAAGGGTAGAGGAAAATTTCTTCCTCCCTCCTCATCAGTGGTATTTTAAACGCAAAGTTATAAGAAGAATACCCAAAAAAAAAAAAATACTTTATGTGTAAAAGTATTTACCAGTATGCATGCCTTCTTAGTATTAGCATTACATTGTATTTTTCTTAATATACTTTTATTATTAAACTATAAGACAAGGTCATACCAAAAGACAGTGACAACGAAAGAGAGAAAGATTGAAAAAAAATCTAACAAAAACCCAGTGGTAGCAAAGAAATCCAAGAAGTTCCAGTGGAACTGTTAAAAAGTTTTTAAATGGATTGTTTTTTAATTAACACTCCTTTGAGATGGCTGCTCTCTTGCTGATTAGAATATTGTAGCAAAAGTCATATGGCCTTAGAAAGAAAAGTCCTCATGCCTAACTCAAAACTAGCTATAACATCAGCATTGCTAAAGGCACGAAATTATTTTTAAAGGCATGAGTCCTGATATTTTTACTCTCAAAGAAAACTTTAATATATTATGTTGTCTAGTTACCAACTTGGGGAGTACTTATAATTTGTCATTCTTTAGTTTGCAAAACACTTTTCTATTATAAAATTTCCTCCATTCCACAGTAGGTGTCTATAGCCATTTTTTCCAGATAAATACAGAGTATCTATTTGAATTGATTGAATTCAACAGATCCACTTCATGATCTTATATTTCTGTCTTCCCACATTTAAAATAAATAAGGTTAGTACTGATAGAACAAGTTTGTATGGGTCTTTTAGAAGGATCTATTTTTTCATCACACCTCTTTTGTTCCATCTTGCTTAGCAAATCAGATGCTAGATATATTTTGATTAGTTTGTACTTTAATGGATCATGTATGGAGGGTCCACCTTTCACATTGGGGCCATTAATTTTTCTTGAGTCTGATGGAAAAAACAGGTAGAGCTTTTTGTGTGTGTGCTGATTGAAAAGTGATGGATTATTTTCATGTGGTAAGAAACACAATGTTTTCTTTAGCACAGCAGGATATAATGTTTGCAAGGTCTAACAGTGAAATATTATGCATATTTGCCGCTGGCCAGCTGCCAGAAATGGAACAGCAATATCAGAGGAGATTTTGAATTTGAATCTTAAAACCAGTGCAGCCTACAAAGAAACTAATGAGCCATTCTAAGCAGAAAAAGCATTTGTACTAATAGATGATTCCTGCCATACATGCCAGCATGTAACAAAATGGTAAATAATTATTCATTTAAATGTTACCTTGAACTTTATTTCAAGGGAAAAAAGAAAAGATGCTTATTCTGAGTGTAATTTCGAATAGGTACCACTGCAAAGATTTTTTTCCCCCCCAATTCAGAGGCCCATGACATTTCCTTCCCTATGAAAGCAGAGTCATTTTCTATATAGTATTTTTTTCTCATGTGGCTGAAAAACTGATTCACAGAAAATTTTTCATTTCATGTTATTTTGTATTCAAAACTGGTGTTTTCAAATCAGTATACAGCACCCTGAAAAAGCTTTGAAGTGTTATAGAAATAAAGACATAAACACGATTATAAAAGGCAGGGGAGAAGATATTTTGGGTTTGCTGAATGTCTTGAGTTCCTTTGTTTCCGAAGTCAATGGGCATCCTTTCTACACATAGCATTTTATATATTTTGGTAAACTACTGGCATAGGGAAATAAAATTTGTATGTTCATTTACATCCAACTTTTCAAGATATTGTTTTCTAAGAAATATTTCACATCTTAGAAAATTGAAGGCTCCTTTTCTGGGCTTTTCAATTTTATTGTATTTGATCTTATTTTAGGGCCACGACATTTCATTTAGTAGGCATTGAAAGAAATTTGGGTCTAGCGGAAAATACTTGCTCAGTTTTGCATGGAGAAGCTACACAATCTCATGGAAAATACACTTCATATTACTGTCCGCCTTGTAAACAGAGAACTCTAACGGGAGAAGACACTTGCTCCATCTTGATGCCTTATGTATTTTATATTACAGTATTTCAATCTCCATTTTAAAGGTGGAATTATTACTTTAAATTATAGGCTTTCACTTTTAAGACCATCATAATCTCCCACTGCTGCAACACTGCAGGGAGGGACACCAATGCTCAGTCCCCTAGAAACAGAGGATGGGAAGGAAGAGAGGAAAAGTTCGGCTGCACTGTTGCATCGCGCTCTTTAAAAAATCACAATTGAGACATGCTTGTGACAGATTCAATCAGGCTGTCCTCCTGCCTGAGTTACTGGCCAGGTGTTCCGTTTTGCTGGAAGCTGCATTAACCCTTCTGGGCCCCTGGGGTCCTGCAGAGTAATTTACTGCTACATCACCCCAAATGGTGCTCCTGCAGCCCAAGGCCTGGTCTATCTCCAAATCGACACAAAACCTCAAAGACCTGCTAGAGGTGGCTTATACATTAGGAAAATATGGTTTATATTCTAGATACTATTTTTTAAATGTCACAAATTACAGTCACTTTTGATTTGTTTAAAGTATAAATAACAGATTATTTTAAAGAGCTTAGAGACTGTATAGTCCATGTATTAACCTGACAACAAGTCCCCCAATCTTAATTTAAAATAAAAAAAATGAAAACCTACGATGCATGCAAAATAATAAAATTATAAATTTAAATGTTTCTTTTTAAATTTGCTACTCAGTAGTCATACATGCTAGGAAATGCACTCTTGATATTTAAAAAATCATTTTTATAAGGGCTACCCAGATACTTGAATTGTTTGAATTGAATCTGCTTTGTCCAGATGGTTTAAAACTGATTAAAAATTAGGAATGCAAGAAAAGTTCAGAGAGACTTAAAGAACATATTAGTAGAATGCTTCAGTACATATATTTCTAAGCAAAAAATAGATAATGTCAATGCTTAAAATATAAACGTTAAAGAAATTGTAAGTTGTACTAGATTCTGTCCAACAAAACGAGTAGGTGGTGTTTAGGCTACACTGAAACTAGAAGATAATATTCAGAATTTAGAAGTATAAGGGAAAAATAAACTTGTCTATGTTTTATTTTTACTGGAAAATTCTAAAAGATAGAAAAACAGGAAGGAAGGAAGGAAAGAAGGAAGGAGGGAAAGAAACTTTACTAGTACTGTTAAAATGTTAAGTGACAGTATGATGCTTCCATCATAATTAAATTAAGATTATAGCATCTATTCAAGACAATTAAAAAACATACAATATATAATAAATATTTGCATATGTATAATTATTGTATACATAATATATAATTAATATGACTAAAAAACTATAATGTTGGTGTTTTTTACATAAGTTTATGATTTTCTTTTCCCTGATCTCCATTTTCCCCGCGTTTTGCTCATGACAGCAATCAGGTTCCTATATTCTGTATTTGATGATGTTATTTAGTGATTAGCATGTCCTTCTGGTTCATGTCACTTAGCCTATAAATTCCAAGTGGTGCCCCATCAGTTGCACCCTGTTGAATTCTCCCTTGGCTTTCACCTTGGCCTCTGAAAACGCCTAACTAGAGTCAATATATTAAAGAAGAGTGAGCAGCCTTTCATGTATTTAATATTTAAGGGGATAAAGATTTAACTTCAGGGCACAACAAATATACCAACTATCTAACTAGAGATGTTATTATTTAAATGTTCGATTGAAATTTAACATGCATTTTAGAACTTTTCTAATCTCCCCAAGACTTTATAATATTTTATCCTAAGCAGCTAAAGACTGAGCATAAGAAAGGATTCACAAGTACAGACTTTACATTGAAAACCTCCACTGAACGTTGCTCAAGCTTGTGAAGTGAAAAGTATAGTGGTTGACTAGCCACACACATATTTTTAATAATTGCACATCAAGCATATTTTGTTGTTATATAATCAGATGGCTTAGGTATGTCAAATGTACTTTCTTCCCAAGACTAAAAGTAATAATTTGCAAGTAAAAAAAAAAGCAATTACAGTTCAATTACATGCCTGTGATTATAAACACTAAAATAAGTCAGATTTCTTCTTGTAATATCAGATTTGAATTTACCATATTTTCCTTAAGAACAATTTTCTATTAGAAATCACAATTGCCCCTCCATGAGAAAAAGTAATTGAGGATACTCTAGGTAAAGTTTTCCTGAAAATGTTCTTGGCATGCTCACTTTTACTGAAACATGCTATAATAAACAGAAGTTGAATCTGTCTTTCAGATAGTCACTTCCCTCCCGTAGATTCTAGAAACTCACAATGTGTGTTGGATTGAAAAAAATCACTTGTGCTTTTGAAACCTTAGTAGGACTAAGGGTTTTCAATCCATAAAAATGTTAACAAACAAAATCCATTCTAACCTCTTAAAACCTTTCAAGTGGTGGACTTGCATTTCACTGTCACAAAAACAGAGCAATAGTGCAATTTTAACTGATAAATTTGAAAATGCTTTCTCTTTTAAGGATTGCAGAGTTTCAAATGCTTTGGTACTAAAAACCAACTGACAGATCTTTTATGAATATTTGGAAAATCATCCTTAGCTCTTTTGTAACCCAGCAAAGATGCAAAAAGAATCATAATATGCATTTTGGAAAGCTGTGTGGTGATATAAAAGACTCCCATGCTAAGAGCAGACGGAAAATGGTGGTTATTATTAATTTAGGAAAACAAAAGAGCAGCCCAGCATTTCAGTAATGTGGCAAGTTGTGTGCTCTTGAAGGAGAGGGGCGTTTATAATTGGATTTTAGAGTAATTTAGAAGACGAGCTACGATGTAATGGTTGTGTATTAGAGGTTAGAACTACAACAGAAGCCCATAATGTAAGGGTTCATTGCACTGGGAGAAAACAGAACAAAGAAAAGCAGCATCAACTGAAAATGGCCTGAGCAGGAAGCAACAAGGTGAAGCAGGCTGGGGAGACCCGGGGCTGGAATGTTCTCGCCTGGAGCCAGCAGTACTGCAGGCTGCAGCTCCTTCTAACGCAGACAGTGAGGAACACGGGCTTCCTTCAAAATATTTTTTCTGTAGTGACCTTGTCACCCTCCCGCCTCCCTCCTCCTCCCTACGGGCAAGTTCAGCTTGGCGAGTCTCTCTCCCCAGCTGCCCAGCAGTTTATCACTGACTCTCCTCCACCCAGGCCACGCATCTTCACCAGCCGTCCCTGGCCTCACCTGCCGGACCTCAGGTTTTCTCAGGGGAGGTTACGGGGATTCTGTCCATAGGCTCCCTCCACACCACATACACACACACACAGACACACCCAACATATGTATTCACACACACATACACACACCCCACCCCCAACCCATGTATTCACACACTCACATACACACATACCACACACATACCCCACCCCCAACCCATGTATTCACTCACACACACACACACACACACACACACACACTCTGACCCGACTGCTTGGTCTCTCTCCATCCTTCCTCAGGGAGCTCTGGGCTTCTGCCCTCTGGGAGAGAAGGAGAAAGAGTCAGAAGGAAAAGTCAAACCTGCCTCCCCATCCACCAATTTTCATCCCAAGCCTCAGGCAGCTCAAGGCACCCTCTCACCCCTTTACTGGGATCCTGTTTGCCAGGACCTGTCGCTGGGGTCCGAGCTCTGGGGCGAAGGCCCCGGGTGAGCGGCCCCTTTTGGAGTAAATAACCGAACCCCGGGCAGGTAGCGCCAGCTTCTAGAGTCCCGGGGCTGCGCTGCTGGCTGACGGAAGGGTCCTGTGAGTGGAATTCCTTCCCAGTTGCCGGAGCTTGGCTACCCCCTGCTGGGCGGGAAGCTCAGGCCTTGAGACTCAAGCCACTCTGCTCAGGGTCAAGTCTCCTTCCAGGGCCTTAGAAGGGATCCACCCCTTTCCTGTCAAATTGTTATCCCACGTTCCCCACGTGAAGCTGGCGTGTGAAGTTCCCTTCCAATCCCCAGGAGGTGTTAAAGACATTTTTTTCCCCCAAGCCCTCTGGATGCCAGTTTAAGCAGAACAAATCTATTTATTTTTTGTGAAGATCGGTTTATTAAAAGCACACACATAACTCAGATTGTATAGGGAAATGACGTTAGGCTTTGTTGAGCGTGAAAAGTGAGCTTGCTCAAGCCCCATTGCCAACCCTTCAGTGCATCATTTTCTGCCGCAGCAGAACGTGGGCCATGTTAAGAGGACATCAGCCCAGAGGCCTAAAATCTAGCCTAACTAATTTCCAAGCTCTCTCCAGCCCTCTCCTCCTCACAACCCCCTTTATGCCCCTCTCAAGAAAACCCCAGCTCCATGACGTAGGAAACTTTGGCAAAATATAAGTGGACGGGAAACCAATTTTTAACTGGATCAAGTTTTCATACACAGATTAACACATTTTAATTGTCCTACAAACTATTCTTGTAGTCACTGCTAACAAAATCCAGATTGAGGAAATTCACTGCCGTCACTATAATGTGTATACACTATTAAGACAGTTATGAAACCTCAGACACATTTGGAAGACATGTCTTAAAAGCGCCTTTAATACAAAATAAAATAAAGTAAAATACAAATAAAAAGAGATTAGTGTTCTGAGCTGTAACCCAGCTACGGCTGTAGACAGAAACGGTGGAAACATGTAAACAGAGGGCGCTTTTAGTGACTCAGTGACCCAAATGTCTTTTTCAGGCTCATACAGTTCTAATTCTGACACACTTTTTCACTGCATTTAGTTTGCAGACCATGCAGAAAAGAAACGGACATTCGGATTAAGTAAACAGGGGCTTTATATACAGCCACTAGACGGCCAGAGAGACAACTTCTGTTTACATGGAAGGCGCAGATGAAGACAAAATGTTAAGACGGCACCTCTTCCTGCATTTACTGGTGTGAAGTGAAAACCCAGATATCTTCACCAGCAAATGAAGAAGGGACGAATGGGTTTCTAACCTTGCCTGGTGTGTTAAAGTGTCAGAACTCTTGAAGTCCACATCATACCACAGCCTCAGACATAAACAAACATTTCTCTCTGTCAGAAGGGGGTAAACATATTAGGATTTGGCTAAATCCTCCAGTTGTTTGAGTCCTATGTTGTGGTCTAGAATCATCTTTGATGCTATTTCCAGCTGAAGTCAGTCCTGCGCGATGCCTTAAGCAAATGAGAGGGGAGATGAGGTTGACCATGAAGGTAAGGACTGACTTGAGATTTTACTTTCCTTTTCGTCAGCAGAATAGCCTGAGAGTGAGAATGCAGTACACAAGTAGAATGCAGTACACAAGTACACGAACAACTGGTTTCCCCAAATCCCACACTCTGAATCTATTTTTTTCTTGATGACCCATGTTTCAATTACTGCTCTCAGGATGCAGTCTCAGTATTGTCCTGTGCAGAGAGTTTACTGAGGTGGTAGGGATTACAGGGGAGGGAGTGGGGGAGGCGGGGGGGGGTGGGCAGACACCAAGCAAAGAGAGAAGCCTATCCCAGATGTAGGAGGCTCTTACTTATTGTGAATTCAAGTAACCCTGCCACCCTCACACAGCTGAAGAAGCATGTCAGCCTTTTCACGGAATTCTGCCAAAAGACATTCAGTGGTCAGCAAACTGAGTGATTTCCCTTCTCCAACCCTTGCTTTCTGGTGATTCCAACCCCTTTCTTATTTGAGCCACTTCCTCTTTCCATTTTGCTTGAACTTCAAGTCAAATCAGCCCTATTTGTTCTCAAATACTTCTTTACAATTAATTAATCAAACACCCAAGAGAGATTTATGGGTCTTTCTTGTGTTCAGTATTGTACACTGAGCTGTGGAGGATACAAAATAAATGAAAGAGACTGCCGTTAACCTAAAGTATGTTATGTGATTAGAAAAACCACATTAAACTAATAATACACAATGGAATGTAAGCGAAAGTTAAATAGTAAGATAAAGATTGTCAAAAATGAAGTACTTCAAAGAAGAGAAAAATAGTGGGACACGAAAATATTTATACAGCTTCAACAAAGAGATAAAACCTGAGTAACGAGCTATCACCTTGATTGTGGTGGTGGTATCATAGGTGTAGGCGTATGTCCAAACTCATCAAAATATATACATTAAATACACGTAATTTTTTGTGCATCAATTTTACCTCATAAAGCTGTTAAAAAAAACTGAATGAATCAAATAATAGAAAACATTATTTGAGTGATTATTCTGTGTCAGGCAGATAAAGATGATAATTCTAAATACTTTTATGTGTTTTATCTCCTTTGATCCTCTTAACAACCCTAAGAGGTAAACATTATTATCTCCATCTTAGAGGTGAAAAAAACTGAGGCTTGGAAAAGTTAGACTCAAACAGCTTGCAAGTGGCGGGGCTAAGATTTGACCTCTAACCCAGGACTTGTAAAACTATGCTACTGTAATAGAATGAGAGAATGAGTTTTAAAAAAAAAAGAAAAGAAACAGCCAAGGAACATTGCAAGCCAGCCTTCTCTTTTTTTTTTTTTTTTTTTTTTTTGCCGTACGCGGGTCTCTCACTGTTGTGGCCTCTCCCATTGCGGAGCACAGGTTCCGGACGCGCAGGCTCAGCGGCCATGGCTCACGGGCCCAGCCGCTCCGCGGCATGTGGGATCCTCCCGGACGGGGGCAAGAACCCGTGTCCCCTGCATCGGCAGGCGGACCCTCAACCACTGCCCCAGCCTTCTCTTTTGAACTGGGTGGGTTTCATTGTCCTACAGCTTTGGAGTCACGTTTGCCAACATTGTTAACCAAAAGAAACTGTGACTGCTCCATATCCCAGAGTGTTCAGTATTGCACATAGGCCAATATACATATTGAAAGTCTTAAAAATACCCCAGGTCGGGCTTCCCTGGTGGCACAGTGGTTGAGAGTCCACCTGCCGATGCAGGGGACGCGGGTTCGTGCCCCGGTCCGGGAAGATCCCACATGCCGCGGAGCGGCTGGGCCCGTGAGCCATGGCCGCTGAGCCTGCGCGTCCGGAGCCTGTGCTCCGCAGCGGGAGAGGCCACGGCGGTGAGAGGCCCGCAAAAAAAATACCCCAGGTTGCTTATGAAAGAGACAAGTGTGGCTAGTGAAAAAGAGTCAGATAACATTGGAAAGAAGTGTAGGCAGCTGCAAAAGAACTGTCCAAGTAAAAAGTAGTAACTGCCCTTGATCATTTTTTCATTGGAAGTTCATGCTCAGAATGATCTAGGTGAGAGGTAAAAGAGGGTTTACAAATGCGGGTGCCCACTGACAGGAACACTGCTAACAACTTGGGGGTCTGCAGCAAGAATACAAATAGTGGCCCACATACTGTATCTTTATGTTTAAAAATATATATCATCAAGGTAACAAACTATTAAAGTAAAACGTGTTCTATTTTTTTTACATTAATTAACAACCTGGAAGGCCAGTATTGAATTTAGATTTCTTGGACTACTAGAATTCTGTGTTAGAATATGGTAATGTGTATAGAGTGGCTCATGGCCTATGATCCCAATGCCAGCGTCAATCCTGTGACTCCCCCTTCTTTTCGCACCTTGGGCTCTGTTCTGCACTTCAAGGGCCTCACGTCTAAGTTGTGTTCACAGACCTGCACCCTAAGTTCCCCCATGGATCTCTCAGGCCTTGGAGTGTCACACTGGCAACACAGTTTGTCTTCAGGAGGGGATACCCAGGGAAGAGGGCGTACAGGTGTGGTGTCATTTGCTCAGGGAATTCTGGGAGCCTGGTGCCTGGAGCATGATGTAGACCCTTGCTACTCGCAGCACCAGGGAATTATTAGAAATGCCAACTCTCAGACCCACTCCAAGACTACTGAATTAGAATCTGCATTTTAACAACACCCTCAGGTGTTGCATAAGCACATTAAATTTAGAAAAGTGCAGGGCTACAAGGAAGGGTGACTTCTTGCAGGCAGGTCCACTTGTTCCAAGGAGTCCTTACCCTGTGGGGGTAGGGATGGCTGAACAAGGGCCCAGATGGATCCCACTAAAGAGTAGACTAGGACAGGATCTTGCCAAGGTCTGAAGGTCAACAAAGCCCAGGCACATTATAAAAATGATTGGGTAGGCCTAGTGTAAAGGACATGTGCCGTGATCTATGAGGGGGATGTTAAGGGTATCAGCCCTGCCCAACAGAGTCATCCTGTTAAGGAACCCTTTACTGAAACCACCCTCCCTGGCCAGGACTGATGATAACTGCTTGCCTGACTTATCTCACGACAGGAGGTCCCGACAAGGAACATGGTGCTGCAGTGGAAAACTAACCGGGAGGATTCGGAAGGGGCCCAAAGAGGGAGGAGACATATGCGTTTGTATATTAAAAAACAAAACAAATCAGAAAAAGAGGTCTTTTGATAGCCTAAAACCTCCCTACCTTCTGCCTCCACCCCCATCATGTTATAAATTGTTTCAGACAACAAAATACAGTCATTTACATTGATTGTCACGATTAGGGCCTGGGGTTGTGCTTGCAAGAGGCTGATGACCTGCTTTATCCTTTCCCTGTCATTCTCTTGTCACACGTACACACATGAAGAAAGGTCTGCTCTCCGTCCCTACTTGTCAAGTGAAACCAAACTGGACATGTGGTGGAATTACAAGAGAAGAGAGTTCCTGGACCCTTTGGTCCCTGAATGAATCTCTTCAGGAAGTGCATCTTGCCCTACGCATCTGGGTTTTATCAAAAAGAAGCATTCTGGCTTTGAATAGTTATATTCTTCAAAGTAGGTGAAAGATTAAAAAAAAAAAGTTGGATAAATCAAAGGGAAGGTAATATAATTATTGAAGAATCCCAAGACAATCACTTCTGTTCCTTTATCCATATTTCTACATATGTATTATTGCACAAACAATATCGAAGGCATAATTCAAAAATAATTTACGTTTGACACTGGAATGCAGTGCTCCTTTTCTCTTTAACAAATGTTTATTGAGAACACACTCTGTACTAGGCACTTTCATATACATTATTTCATTTAATCCTTACAGTAACTCTTTGAGGGAAGCATATAAGCAATTTGAGACACAGAGAGGATAAATGACCTGCCCAGATCATTTATCAGCAAGCTAGTGGGAGAGTGTCTCCAACTCACCCAGTGTTCTTTCCATAATGATGGGTTTTTTACTTAGTTAGCTGGCACTGCTGGGAACGTGGTATCCCACAAATAGGATCTCTCATTATAGAAGCTTAGCTTATAGAGCCAACAAAGTCTAAAAATCTGAACATTTTTGAGGAAAGACCTTTCAACATACATCATCAATCCCCCTTCCTTCTAAATAAAGGTAATGAACATCAATTAAGCTTTTGTTAACACTTCAGAGCCATCATCATGAAATTTTTGATTATGCCGTGAAGTAGTACAAATAGGTTTATACTTCCCAAATTTTCTCTCCCTTCTCATCTCTTATATGTCAAAAATAAGCATTAGGAAGGAGAGTACAAGGGGTAAAGCACATGGAATCAGTGTAAGGGCTTTGTGACTATTTTATGGGCTGGAAGACTCTTTTGACTTCCCAATTTTGGAATCAGTTTGCTGGTGAACTGTCTTCTAAATAAGTTAGGAAGTAGCATTTGAAGTTCTGGGGTAATAGATTCACTTATCTGAATCAGTCTCTCTCAAGAAATTTCTGAGCCACACAAATAATTAGACATAGCTCCTACCACGTTAAGTAACAGAAAAGAGAGCAGAGTGTGAGGTGAGAGCATGGACTCTGCAGCTAGACTGAGATATTCTGTCTATGTCATTTACTAGCAGTGTGACCTTGAGCAAGTTATTTGGCTTCTCTGTACATCATTTTTCTTACCTGTTCATAGGAGTTCTTATGAGAATAAAATAGGTAATCTATACCCATAAAGCTCTTCGAACAGTGCCTAGCATTTAAGAATTGCTTTTAGCTCATAAAACAATATAGACAGAAGCCAAATTCTGATGGGAAATAAAAGTCACAGATAATCCTGAAAATGTATAATCAAGGATCAATGACATAACTAGAATGACTCTAGATTTGAGGTTCCCCCTCCCTGCCATTCTGTATGTGATGCCTATTAAAAGGACCCCTCAGAAGTAAGTTGGTTCTTTCTAGTGAACTCCATGGCTTGCAGTAACACGATCCATCACGAGATGCTGCAACAGGCTGACATTTTCCACATGTAAATCCTTCACTTTGTAATGTAAGAGCAATTACTTTTATGAACAAAATCTTTCCAATCCACCATTTCAAATCCTTGTCTTGCCATGTCATAGTCAAAACATCTGTCCATTAAAACCAATGTAAAATATATTAAACCAAGTGTGTTTGGTTTGGGACATCTGCTTCTTTCTACTGGAATGAGAACTATTCTAAGTTCAATGGGTTCAGTCTGTAGGGCTTTCATGAAAACTTTTCAGTCATATTCATGGGGATTATCAAATAGCCCACAGTTTTGATTACCGTTTCAGGTTCAAATAGAATTCAGAGTTCAACAAGGGACTCAATCAAAATAACGGCAATAATAACAACTATAATGCAAAGAATAAAAATCTTTGCATGAAGCTTTTACACAAAGAGTTTCATATATTGATGTTAAGTATTATATAAGCGTGATATAATGGCTTGTGCTATAATGAACACTCTAAATATATCAATACTTTTCCCTCGTTTTTCATTTTACATTCTTGCTGAAAATAGTCACAGTTTTAATATCAAACTTGAAGGAGGAAAAGAATGAACAGAAATTGAATTCAGGAGACCATTATAGGCACAGATATCAGATCATGCCTGACTCAGATCATATCTTTACATTTTTCCCTCTGTCTACTAAGTCTGCTTTGTAGTTGAAGCTGAAACTATGTGAAAGTTTGGATATATTTCCAAGAAATCATGTACTGAAAAATATATGTCTAGAGCTCTGTTTTAAAATTGCTCCAGATGTAATTAAATTTTGGAGAAAGATACCTAAAAAACGCAGTCAAGAAAATATTCTTCTTTCATTGTTTTCAACCAACCTTTGGCTCACAAACAAAGAGGTGCAGTTTTCTAAAATAGCAAAGCCAGGTAAGATTCCCTGGCCCTGGCATTTTCACTGATCACCTTCCATATTTCATTTTCTTTCCAATCTATCACCACTTATTTATAGTAGAAAGAATAAAGAAATTGGAGTCAGAAAAACTCTGTTCAAGTCCTAAATGATCACTTATTGACTGTATGAATTTGGGCAACTAACACACCATTTCTTCTTAGTTTCCTCAACTCGCAGAGTTAATTTGTGCTGCCTATCTAATAAGGTTGAATGTTGATGAAAGTTGCCACATGTAAGATGTAGTACATTCATCTAGTACCCACTATGTGCCAAGCTTTATTTGAGATGTGGTTGATGGTTTAAAATGGCCTACAGTGAATCAAACCTTCCTGGTCCATGCCAATTGCAAAGTCATTTTGCTGTTACTCCCATAAAGCGGTAGAGTCTCTTTCCCCATTCCTTGAAGCTGAGTTGCACTGGTGACTTGCTTTGACCAATAGAAAGTAGAAGAGATGGCTTTCTGGGACTTCCATGCCGAGATCAGCTTTCACTCTTGGAATCCCACTGTCATGCTAAGAAGTCCAGCCTATCCCACTGGGTAGAGAGACCATGTGGAAGAGGAAGAGAGGACATGTGGAGGATGAGAAAACACGTGGAGGGAGAGGCCACATGGACGAGCACTGAGCCACTGGCCAACATCATGAAGAACAGAGGTGAGCAGACCCCCATGAGCTCTGCCCAAATTCCAGACCCATGTGATCATGAGAAATAACATGGTGGTTGTGTTAAGTTACTAAGGTTTGGCATGATTTGCTCTATATCAGTATATAACTGACATACAAGATAATTTTCACTCTATGGTCAATCTTCAGAACAACCTTCTAAAGTAGGCATTGTCCATTTCACATGTAAGGAAACTGTGGATCAGAGTACACAGATACTGAAGGTAAAGGCTGCTCCACAAAGCCCTGAACTGACAAGGCAATCGTAACTGGCCACAAAACCATCCAACCCTCTCTCCTCATGAAGGAGTACACTGAAGAGAAGCTTTCTATGAAAGGATTGTTCTACTGCCTGCAATGATTCAGAAACCCCCAAATATTCCCAATAAATCTCTATCATTTCCCAATTAGCCTACAAGCCTATTGCTAGGTCTCGAAGACTGCAGACTCCAGCCTAACGGAAGTTCTGGGAAGACCAAAACATTTTTGTAGTCTGACAAAATTTTCAATTTCTCACATTAATGGAAACTAGACTCAAATTTTGTATTAAGCATTATACAGTAGCCTCTTGATTGAGTTGGACTATCTCATAAAATTTTTGAGCTGCAAGGAAGCTCAGGGTTCATCTGGTCAACCCCTCAAATATTTTTGACTAAAAAGGTAAGATCCAAGAACTTGCTCATATCCACCGGTCAGCACAGAGAAGCAGGGCCAAGCCAGGTACCTAATTCCCGGTCCACTGAGCACTGCCTTTCAGATGCAGCCCCACGGTCTCTGAGCTCTTGTTGTAGGCATCTAGTGTAGGGTTACCCACTTGAGAATCTCACGAAGGATAACTAACTGCATTTCTCCTTACATCATAGCCCTTTCTATTTTCCTTAAATTTCATTCTGTTGCCATTTAAGACTAGCTCTAACATCTTTCACAAAAGATGTCACCTACTTTACTTATTTTTTAAAAACAGCAGCAGGATGACTTTTAAACTAGCATAAAGAAAAGTGCAGAAAAAGGCCTGAATGGCATTTGATCTGCTGAAAGGACTATTTAATTGGGCAACAGGAGCTCGAATCTGAATTCATTACGTATGATGCTTGTTGACATTTGAAGTGAGTCACCACTATTATCTCCTTAGCATAAAATAAGTGATTTGGAGGAAACACCATGCAAGCAGCAGAACATCTTCAGGATGGATCCCATGGTAGCAGAAAAAATATATATAACATCCTATCATAAACTAGCTTTGTTTTCGTGATGTCCATTTGGCTTCATTTGTGCATCTCAAAGCAGCAAAAGTTAAAAACAAAGGTTGCATTCCTAAAGCTAATTTTGTTAAAATATATTATCCTGTTCTTTGATGAAGGACTCCTGAGAAATGAAAAACATACAAACAACAACAAAAACAGCTTTGTTGGTTCAAGGACTGGGGTTGGCCCATGGACAAAAACTGGAGTTATTTATCTGAGTGCTGTGATGCATATGTACGTACTGCCTTGGGCGATACCTTGTACAACTGAAATGGTGCTGCCTGCTTCAAATGTTTACGTCTCATCTCCTGAACTAGATCATGTTCCATGAACGTGGATGCTGTAACTTAAGTATCTTCCTCCACAAGGTCTACCAAATTCCACACTGACAGAAGGCGAAAATTTGCTCAGAGAATATAATCAATGTTTAAAGCTTGTTGTTTTCTTTCCCAAGGAAATCCTTCTATGCTGTACTAATCGAAGCCCTTCTCTCAAGAAGGAACTAAGGAAATATACACTTGAAGTCAAAGAATCTGGAATTAGAACGAAACCAGCCCCAGTGGTCTCAACATTTTAACAAGGAGCCATGTTAGATACTGAGCCATTATAATCCATAAAGGGCTCAAAGGCAAATTGTAATTTAGATGCTTAAGTTTTTAATTTGGGAAGGAGGGGTATTACCTTACTGTAGCTGTGCTTTGTGATGTGAGCACAGAAGGAGACATTTTTAGGTTGGGAGCGGTGAGGGAGCATGGCAATGAGTAGTCTTGAATTACAAGGTGACCGCCAATTTTACATCATGGCTACTACCAAATCTGCCATAGATCCTTGACTACCCGTACATGACCCAGGAAGGAGGAAGAGAGAGAAAGAAAAGAGAGGCATCTACATGAATTAGCTAAATCACACACACACACACACACACACACACACACACACAGTTCACAAACGGGCCATTCTCTCTCCCTTCTAGGGTGTGCCAGGAATGCCTCCTGTCTGCCTCTGTCTTTTTTTTTTTTTAAGTCAGATATTTTTTCTTCTACAGAAAGCCTTTCTATTGACAAAGTACCAGGAGAATAAATTTGAACTTGAAGTTTTTTTCCATAAAGCAGGTGTCTTTTCTTGTGAGAACTGGCAGATTTTTACCCTCAGAATGATCTCTGCTTTCGTATGCCTAATTAAATTTTAGAGGTCTCTGCTTAAGTAAAGATTTATTAGCTGTTACAGCTGTGGCATGGTTCTTCTGCCACTTCCATGCTTTCCTTCAGCATATTTACAAGAAGACTCGCTTATCCACTCTAAAAATATGGCTGTTTTAATGCTGTTATGTTACTGGTGTCAATTACCAAAATTCAGCTTCACAGTAGAGCTTTCTGAATATCCTGTGACTTGACTTTCAGACTGTCGATGTGCTTGAAGTAAACGGGTTTGTGCATTTCAGCTATGAAGTGTTTGAAAGTAGTTAAGTTTATGGAGGTAAATCAGCAGAACTGGAACCCCAAGTGCAGGGCCCATGCAAGGTTACAAGCTGTTCCTTATACCAACACGGTCACATCGATAAAAAGTCTTCTCCACGTAAGTGAAGGCATGGACATCGACATTCACGTGTGTGTTTAGCGGACGCACAAAACTCATAGGAAGACTGTGGTCATGTTTAGAAAAATACCTTCTGCAAACCCACAGCCTCAACACCTTGCATTTTCCTTCTGGGACTTTTAGTTGTAACTTTGCCAACCCTAAGTTTTTGCAACATTCCTAAAATATTCAAAATTAAATTAAATTTGGCAACATTTGCAAGTTTCGGAAGTCCTGCTCAATGAGGACACTTCTAAGCCTGGACTGCATTGTGCCTACATCTCAGTGGAGTTACTCAATCTAATCAGACCTTCTGATTCAATGAAAGTCCCCACTGACCTCAGAGCTGAAACCTCCCTTGCAGACAAAGTCACTCTGGTCTGAGTAGGGATCGTGGGTAGAAACAAAGAGTGGGTTTAGTTATTTAATAAACTGAAATACTTCGAAAGACACAACTTCCATTTTCTAATTTACAGGAAAGGAGAAACTTTTTCAAGCTTCATTTCTTAAATCCTCAAGCTTTTGCTTCAGATGTCTCCTAGGCATGACCAAAATGCATAGATTACATTCAGTGGAAGTTGAAGGTCAGCGGACTGGCATTCTAATAATAATTTTTAAAAAGGATGACAGAATTTGAGAGTTATAATTATAATTAAAATGGCCTTTTTGGATACTGTGGTACTACAATTCAAGGACTGTGAAGAAAAGTCCTTCGAAATAATTTTCATAAAAATATCTCCCCTGTATTCGTTCCATTATAAAAGCATTCCAGTTTTTGAGTAGCAATTTTATGTTACCTTGTTACTTCACTATAGGTTTACTGAATACAACTTCTTGCACCTTTGGAGTTCATGTAAATTGGAGGTTTTGTCGCATTGTGTTTATTTAATTACAATAACACATAAAGGAAACATTTTTTTGTGTGTCTGCATTAGCCAGTTGGGAACACAAGTGCTTTTTTTTTTTCAGAGTGACATTAATACACCTACCACTTACATCTTCACTGACTCATTTGGAGGCCAGAGTACTTCACAGGGTAACACATGGGTTAACAAAAATTAGCCCTAAAAAGTTAAAACCATTGAGAATGAGTAAACATGACTTTCTCTTTTTTCTTGTCTTTCATGGCAACATGCAGTGACCTGACACTCCAAGTAACACACAAGTGTTGGAGTTTTCCAGACTAGAAAGTCAGGAGAGATTAACTCAAAAACCTCATGAAACTACTGGACAATTATGGGCTGTCCCCGTTGGGATTTTAGCATGTTTCTTCCTTTAAATATCATTTTGAGACTAAATAAAAAGCAGCATCTATGAAATAAACATAATTACTTGTTTACATTGCTTTGATTTTTATTGTCAACTGGTTTTTGTATTACTATGAATGGCACAGGGAAAGGGAGAGGGAACCCAGTCTGAAACACAAGATGCATCTTTCAGTCCATCAAGAGGTGAATTGTTAATACTGCATCTCATGGACAGAAAAACAATGCGCAGGGTGTGAACATGCATGTGAGTGTACATAATTTTTTAAGTTTCATTTAACCATTTTATTGCAATATATTTTGAATCATAACAAATAGAGCTATTTAAAAACTCCTACTAAGCAATAAACTCTTTATCTGGGTAGTTAGTCTTTTAGACTTATAAACATCTACATGTTTGATTTGGGGAATACAGTTACCACAGAGAGTTTAATTTTATCATTTTTAACACTGGTGTACATAATAAATTACCACATTCTACTGGAACCACTTCACTAACTTAATTTGCTTGATTAATAATAGGAACAGACAATAGGAAAAGAATATATTTCTATAATACTCAGGATTAAATCATCTATATTTAACAGCCTAATAACTTATTATACTCTGTATGATTATTTTAAAATATAGGGCACTGATTACATGGAATTATTTAAAGTGAGCTATTAAAATGGAAGTTCATTTAGAACATGCAATATGTCTCTCCTATACTCTTGCAAGTATAACCTGGGTTTCCCTTATGAGATCGCTCTGTTAAAATTAAGTTTAAAATCATAACAAATACATCACAATATATCAGGTTTTGACTAATGTGGGTTGTTTTCGCTTGGAAACTATATTTGGCCTGAGATGTATCCGAGTATACACATGTTAACCAACAGTAATACACTATGGTTCAACTGGATAATTGAGGAGGTAATTTTTGACCTAGGTTTCAATAAACATGACTAAATAAATCTAATCAACTTGGTATAAAATGTTTTAACTGCTAAAGACTGCCTGGAAGGAGGTGTGGGATGTGTAACTACAAAAACATTGTTCAGATCCTTGATGTGTATTGTGGTATATTTCATATTTCATTATCCTTAGAGTGAGCCAGTACATATTTTGCATGTGTGAACATGACTGTAATATATGTTGGTTGTTTAGCGGACAGTGCTAAGTTATCAACATCATGTGTGGGATTCCAAGGTGGACCAGTAATCTTTGTCCTGTTACCTGGCTGTGGGTTGTACTGACATCCATCCCCTGTCTCTCAACTTTGCACTATTATTTTTAATGGATTCTTAGTAAAAAAAAAAAGCATGGATAAATTGGTATAAATGAATCCCCAGTACGGAGAAATAAAAGATATTCTTCCAGAACATTTCATAAGCAGATTCTTCCTGATTTGGAACTAAGGATAGCTAATTAGCTCTTATGCTTCAAACTGCAGAGTGATAGAGACAGACTGTTCTCTCAGTTCCTCATCAGCCTCAGCACCTTTGCAACCTATTCCTTTAGTCACAGATCCCTTTTGGTCAACAGTGTTCACCTCACCCTAACCTGGTGACCACGATGATGAAGTAGGCAAACTGAACCATATCGTGAAGTATGCTAATTGAACCATATCGATGGTGCTTCTGATCTGTTGATTATTGAACAGAGTATCCGACGGCACTCCAAAGGGTGTCATTGACAGAGGACACAATGAGATTTAGAAGATTTAGAACGTGGTGCTGGGAATACTGAACTCATTCTGTGCCAGATGTTACCCCAAAACTCTGCTGCCCGTACCACATCCAGTCTAAACTCTTCCGTCCTGATTTTTCTAGCTTAATTACAGACCTCTCCAAATTGCCAGGTCTCCTTCTAACTTGCCGTAAGGTCCCAAGAGCACCAATTTTTCTACTTTCAACTTTTTATCTCATCACGTCACCTTGGTCTTTGAAAAATATGTATCATTAAGCGTAGTGATTACTAAATAACAGTTCCTGGAGCAGCTGCATCAAAACCAGCTGGGACACTAGTTCCAAATATAGATGCCTAATTCCCCCACCCAGGACCTACTCAGCCCACATATCCAGAGGCAATGCTCATACAAAAAGCAGCCCTGGTTAAGAACTACTGCTTTAACGAGACATCCAGCAATATACTTTATAGCGCTAGTTGAGTATGTTAGCAGTTTACTCATGCTCCTAACAGTAGTACACAGGAGTACAAGCTGCTTTCCTTGAGTAACCTAGCGACACTCACAAGGACCCACTTCACAGTCACTATTATTCTCAACATTTGCTTCATGGGGGCAAATAAGATTCCAATACAAACAGGACCTCACAGTTAAAACTTTGCTAAAAACAGACAGACGTCAAACACTCATCATTCAGAAGCCAGACTCGCTGGAAAGAAACCATCTGATTTTTTTTTTTTTTTTTCGCGGTACGCGGGCCTCTCACTGTTGTGGCCTCTCCCATTGCGGAGCACAGGCTCCGGACGCGCAGGCTCAGCGGCCATGGCTCACGGGCCCAGCCGCTGCGCGGCATGTGGGATCTTCCCAGACCGGGGCACAAACCCGTGTCCCCTGCATCGGCAGGGAGACTCTCAAACACTGCGCCACCAGGGAAGTCCCCATCTGATGTGTTATTAGCAGCACTTTGCTCAGCCTCTGGTTAAAAAGCTGTTCTTTGCAGCAACCCAGGTTTAGCTCTCCCCAGGGCTCTGGCTCAAAACAAAGTTTGACATTATTATTATTATTTTTTTTGAAGTCTAGGGGGCACTCCTAGCATAGAAGTATCAGACAAGACACCTGGTCAGAAGCACTGGAGCCCATTTATTTTTCACTGAACAAGTTATTACCCTCTTCTTTTTCTGCCCAAATTGCTGTCCCCAGAGGCCATTCCCATGGGCAGCCTCTACCATCACAGTGCTCCACTCCTGAAATCAATAGGTCCATGTGCCAAGCAGCCTGAGGAGAAACATGGTTTGATATCCTATGGGGCAATTTCTCTCCTTGGGGAAGGGCAGGCTTCCATCGCCCTGCCTTGTCTCTCATTAATGTGCCCAGCTAGGCCTCTTTACTGCTCTATTTAACTGCATCCACTCTAGTATTGATCCTATTGTGTGTAATGGTACATTTGCCGAGGAAAATGATGATTATGCTATGAAGAGAGGGCAGCGGATGGGATCTTGTGTCTATACAGTTTAGCAATGTAATGGAGTCTGCCAGACATAAATGAATTGTAGATGTATTCTGGATAAATATGATAGGAGCAAAACAAGTTCCTGAGGTTAAGGCAATCTGAAGTTTCTGTCTACATTGTAAGCCAGGACCACTCCAAAGCAGTTGCTTTATGTTTTGGTCCAAAGTGTTTAACATGAGAGGACTTTTGTAATCTCCAAGTGGATACTCTGTTATTTTGACATGGGACAACATGCCTACATTATCACCTTTTTGCATTTTCAGTCTTTCTAATCACTCCTTTATTTGGTACAGGGTAAAGTTAAGGTTTTGGTACATTCTTGCTTTGTTCTTTATACTGAAAATTACGTGGGATTATAATCTTTTGTAATTCATGATTGCATCTTCTGAAAGCTGATAATTGCTCCAATTATATTTTAGTATATTCTACTACTTCTACTATTGCAAATCCCTCCTTGTCCAGCACCCTTTTTACATTTAATTCAATCAGTCATGATAATAAAGAAATTCATTTACTTCTTGTATAAATTGTTGGGTTGAAGATGGGAGGATCACTGAATCAGCCGGGTTCCAATCAGAAGACAGAAATCACACAATCATTTGAGCAAGAAAAGCTTAATGAAAAAGATGATTAACTGCAAGAGGAGATAACATACAAGGAGTAAGGTAAGATTTACAGAAACAGCAGATATAAGGAGCAGCCTGCTACCTCTAGGGCTGAGGCAGGGGACCCAGTGAAGTCCCTCCTCCTTCAGAGGCTTAGAGTTGGTCCCCCTTGGAGAGTGCGTGATCACCGCCCACTGCCTGGTGGAGAAATTTGCTGCACTGTTGGAACTCAATGCAAAGCTGCCCTCTTGGGTGCCGGGAGAAGCTGCACAAAGGGGTAATGCTGATGAAACTTGCTGGTGCAGAACGCCTTTGGTGCCCTGTGAGCTTCTGTCCATCTTACAATGCAGGAACAAGCAGAGAACACACTGGTACCAGGAAGAAAAACATTTTCTAGTGTCCCTGCAGTGCCCTCTGCTATTTTAACATTGTGCACGCTGGCAAAGGAAAAATGTTCCATTATCAAAAGCAGGAAAAGGAAGGGTGGATTGGAAGCTGAGAGCCAATAGTCTAATAACTGACACAGTCTTCCCCTTCGGCTACTCAGCTTCTAGATGTACCCTTCTGCACACGACTGAACTTCTTTACAACAAGAACAAGGCTATGTTTCCACCTAACATATATGGGTATCCTTTATTCAAATGAAATTCTTAACCTTTCCCCCAAATGAAGCAACACGTAGCCTCAACAGTCATTTTGCCCATCACTACCTATATTAATTACTCCTCAAATCCACTCATCGTCCCTGAGAATATTCTGTTACATCAAGACCAAATGTATTGACAAGTGACGCAACCATCAAGAAAACGGAGCCCTGATGTGTTGTAAAGATAGCCCCTCCCACCACGACGTCTTCAGCTATGTAATATTTTCATGACCATCAATCCTCTTCCTCCCAAGCACTAACCTTTTTTTCTCTGCCCAGTCTGAGGTGACATGATCCAGTGATGTCCACCTCCTCCTGTGCTTCTTCTGCCACTGCCTACCCTCATCACTGCTGGGGTTTAGTGGCCAATACCTCGTAGATAAGGCCTTGAGATGCCCATGTAGTAGGACATGGATACTAGGGGCCATGGACGACAGAGAAAATTACACAAGTAATTATTACATTTTATTTTGGCCAATAAGTTCCATCTCCTTTCCCCAATAGGGAAATTGGCCAATTTGTGGGTAACTCGTGTCCCTCCCATCTCTGCCCTGTTAATGAGAACTAAGTGGCCTGCAGTCAACGAGGACAGGGATAAAGAGAAGCAGCCTCAATCATTAGCCCATGAAAAGGGAAGACTTCACTATACAATGTGCCTTGTCTTTTTCTAGTGTTTTTCTTCAATTGTTGCAAATCTGTGATTTGTTATACTTGACCGAGTGGAGGTCCAGCAAGTCACACCGACCTATTAATAGAAACTCAGCCCCTAAGAACCAAAAACCAGAGCTCAGGCCTGCTTTATTTCTCTACTTGTACCTCAACAGCAGCAGTGACCTTTGTCTATCAGACACCAACAGTGTGGAGCACATCATATTTCTACTGACATCTCTGTTTGGAGTAGAAAGTTATTTCCAAAAAGCTTCATTTATTTAATCCTTCAGCTGTCTGACAATCTTTATGGGTAACCATTTTTAGCTTGCCCTTTACCCTTTGCTTTCTGAACTCAGCCAGGTCCTTGTTGGAGGCTCCCAAAGGTTTAAGATCAGTAGGAGAAGAAAGTGGAAACCGAATGGCTAATGATAGAAGTCAGCAGGTAAAGTTCCATAAAATTACTTTGGGGAGATGCTGGTAGGAGAGATGCCACTGTGTTTTTATTTCTACTATCACAACACAAAATAATTAATGGGTAAAAAATACTTTTTGTTTAATAATTGCTGCTCTTCGTTAGTGTGAACCAAGGGCACAGTCTATCTAAGACAATAACATCTGCACCCCGTATTTCATTATCACCAAACTTCACATTTCACACAAAAGCATTGCTAGCACAGCCTTACAGCTTTAATTAGTTTCTGCCATAGCTGTGAAGGTCAGCCAATTATTGTGTGTGAAATTTCAATATGAAGTGGTTGAATTGAAGACAGCATTGCAACAGTGTGGGGACTTCTGCAGGGTTATAAATCTAGGATTTTGGAACCATTTTTTAAAACACTAGATAATGTAAAATCATCATCAGGTATGTACCATAACAAAGCTTACTGGTTAATTTAACATGCGTTTTGTGGGGGAAAAAAAAGCACATAATTTCTGATTGCTTTTTAAATTCCCTCTTATGACACTGTCATTATTTATGACACCATTGTTAAGGCTGAATCTATGTTTTTATGATTAACTTCTTATAACTCACTTAGAACTCTCCTGGAACATTTGATCTAGGAATAAAATCTAGATTTACTGAACTCTACATAATGGAAAGTTAAAAATACACACACATACCCTTTCTCTCTCTCTCTCTCTCTCTCTCTCACACACACACACACACACACACATGCACACATCTATTTCTTGTAAATATATACATACATATGTTTAAACACCATGTTTGATCCATAAAACTATAGATGCATATTAATGAATTAGGTCAACTCAGTAATGTCATTTTGCTTAAAAACCTGATAAATTAAAAAAAGTTTTATTAGGGATTCAATTTTATGAACCCCCTAATATTTAGGATAATAAAAATTTGGAGTTAGAAAGAATCTTGATACTCATTCGCTCTACGGTCTTTGATTTTATAGATGAGGAAATGTGCCCAAGAATGATACTGGATGTAGTGAGGACACAGAGCTCCTTAAACTCAAGCTCCTATGCCCTCTCAATGAGGCTTCCCACATGTCTGTTTTACCATCATGGAAAAATTTAGATAAGATATGCCACGTGATATAGAAAATTTTGCTCAAGGTTTTTTTCTGAGGCTTGAGGGCTGTTTGTTTTGCTTTGTTTTACACATAGACATATGTATGGTTTAATCCTAATTTAAGCAAACAAGTATTTAGTGAGCCATCCTCTAAACAAGACACCCTGCAAGGTATTCCAGGGTCTAGGATGATTAAAATGCTCTTGGTGAGTTTACAAACCAGCAGGCTAGATAAGACAAAGAGAAGGAGGAAGAGGAGGCTGCAGAGTTCATGGAAATAGATCAGTCAGGTTGGAGGTGGATAAAGACAAGGCAGAGTCAAGGAAAGAGGCCAAAGAATGAGAGAAAAGAAAGAGGATTATAGGATGCTTCCACCTATTAGATACCAGCAGCACCTCCCTGTCCCAATCATAATAAAAATTGTCTCTGGACGTTGCCAAGTGTCCCCAGGTGGGAGTTACGGTTAGCAAATTCCTTTGAGAGCCCCTGATCTAGATTCTAGACTGCAGCCAGCCATTGATCCAGATTTTAGACTACAGCGTATTGTAGATCTGAGAAAACGTCTCAGTTCCAAATAGAGCATCTGCTTCAGCCTCCCTGCGATGCCTGACCCCTTGATCCTTCCCTCACTTCCCAAGCTACGGCTGGGATGGTAGTGATGCCAAAAACTCTGCCTCTGTACACCAGTACCAAATCACACCTCGGCAACAGAGTTCTGGGTGAAGTAGAAAAGAATAGCTTTGTTGCTTTGCCAGGCAAAGGGGGACACAGCAGGCTCACGCCCTCAAAAACTGTGTGTTCCAATCTGGGGGAATTTGGTGAGGAGTTTTATGGCAATGGTCCAAGGGTGGGGTTGCTGATAAGCATCAGATGTGTGCAGAGCCTACATTCCTTTAATCTGGCCTCAGATGGTCTCCTGATGAGCTGTGGTTCTTGAGGTTATCAAACTGTGACATTCTCTCTGGAATGAAGAATGCTTCATCAAGTAGTTTATCTCCCATTTGTCGGAGGTTTTAGTTCTACAGAAGAACTCAAAGACATTGTTATGTGTATCCCTGGAGGCGGAACCAGGACCCTGCCCCAAGGCTGCACTATTGTTTCTTGACTGCTCCTCCCTTGTCTCTGCATCTCCCTCCCTTCCCTGATTAGCAACTGTTTGAATCTGCCCTTTGGGACTCAGGGAAGGTCATGGAGGCTGGAGTCTATTCCCTACAAACAAGAAATGAGGGACACCAAAAGGCTTCCGTGCCCAGGAGCCCCACAGGGTCCTGCTCAGTTTCAGTAGCATCACTCCATGCAGAGAGGCTTAGGAAGCTAACGGAGGACTGACGTCATTTGATTTGATGATTTGATGACTAATGGGAGGAAGTTAGATTGCAGTGGATTAAGGACTAAGTGCGTGTGATTGAGCAGTGAGCAGGCAGAGCAGCAGATGTGCCTGAATCTTCTAAGAAGCTACAAAGTAAAATAGAGAGCAGACGTGATGTAGTATCTCTGAGAATTGTAGGGTTGAACACCATCAACCTGAGTAACTGTTGACATCTGGAACCAAATAAGTCTTTGTTTGTGGGGATAAGGGGTGCTGGAGGTGGGGGGAGGGTATCCTGTGTTTTTTTAAGAATGTTTTGCATCATTCTTGGTTTCTACCCACTAGATACCAGTGGCACCTATCTCCTCACCTGTGACAACCAAAGGTGTCTCAGGAGATTGTTAATGTTCACTGGAGGTTAAATCTCTCCTGATTGAGAACTACTGGAATAGGGAGAGGGATTTTTGATTTTTAATTTAAGGTGGAGAAATCTAAGCAAGTTTTCAGGAACAGAAAATAGGCCAAGTAGAATGGGAAAAACTGAAGATGCAAGTGAGGACAAGAAAACTTGGAGAGGAGGCCAAAATATGAAGGAGTTAACAAGAAAGAAGAGCAAGAGTGCCCTGAAGTGGAGGGTGGATTTTCCTTCAGAGCAAATAAAGAAAGAGAAGGTCCCTAATGAGGAGACAGATGTCAAGAGCCGTCAAACCAGAGAGTCTTGATCTTTTAAATAAAGTTATAGGTGAGCTTCATGTGACTAAGTGATCTGAGAGTGGAGAATTCATTCGAAAGTTTAGAAACAAGCTGCAAGTTACTGCTTTGCTGAAACGGGGAGTATACCTTTATAGCAGAACCGGGGAAAAGTATACCTAAGATGCCAAATTTGCACCTTATTCAATTGACCTTTACCTAATTGAAAACAGGAGCAGAGGGTGGACACTTCCTATGACTAGGAATTATCAAGAGAGAAACAACGGAAGGACAAGTAGTGAAGGGAGATGGGGATGGGGTAGGAAATCTGTGTGAGTGTACGTGACGCACAGGCTAAGGTAAGAGGCAACAGAAGTCAAGGAAAAGGCCATAGCTTGAGAAAACAGAAAAGACTCAAGGGATCATACATCCAAAGAAGCTAAAGCAGATTCTATGTTTTAGAATTGGGAAGCCTTTCTAAGGTCCATAACACTTTATAGTCTAGAATCTAGACTCTAGATCAATGGTTCTCAAATGAACTTGCCACTCCCACCCCACCCCACCTGGGGATAACTGGCAACGTCTGGAGACAATTGTTATTGTCATGATTGGGGCAAGGGGCACTAATGGCATCTCGTGGGTAGAGGCCAGGGATGCTGCTAAACATCTGACAATGCACTGTATGGCCCCCACAATAAAGAAGGGTCTGGTCCACGATGTCAATAGTGTCTCTGTGGAGAAACCCCGTTCTGCATAAAAACCAAATATCTAGTAAGTTATTTAATGGAAACTCTTGGGAAGTTTTTAAAGAAAATTAAACTGCTGAAAGTTCTTTTTTTACAATCCTATTATACCTTAGCATCAATTTTTATAGCCTCATGGAAAGAAAGGCGCTTCAATTGCTTTTATTCATTCATTCATTTTTTAATTTCATCCAAAATAATTGCATTTTATTATGGGGACCATATTAATCATCGGGAATATAAAAATAAGGTGGACAGAGACAGCATTAAGTCAGATAAAAGTATTGCTATGGACTGAATTGTGCCCCCTCCAAATTCATATGTTGAAGCCCCAAAGTGACTGTGTTTGGATAGGGCCTATAAGGAGGTAATAAAGGTTAAATGAGTTTATAAGGATGGGGCCTTCATCCTATAGGATTAGTGTTCTTATAAGAAGAGAAACCAGGGAGCTTGCTCTATCTCTCTTTGTCTCTTTCTCTCTCTCCCTCCCTCCAATTGCATACAGTTCAGATGAGCACACAGACAGATGGCATCCACCTACAAGCCAAGAAGAGAAGCAACACCAGAAACTGATCATGCCATCACCCTGATCTTGAACTCCTAGCCTCTAGAACTGGGAGAAAATAAATGTCTGTTGTTTAAGCCACCAGTCTATGGTATTTTGTTATGGCAGCCAAAGCAGACTAAGAGAAGCATATTCTTTTGTTTGTTTATTTCTGTTTTTGTGCCAAGACTTGTCCTAAGCAAATGCCAGTTTTGCCTTTAGAGCTTTCCTACTCCAACCTAACCCCTTTCCTTACACTACCCTTCCCCCTACCTGGAACAGTTTAAGAAGAGATTCAACTTTGAAATTAGGCAAACTTGATTGTAAATTCCATCTACAGATGAATGGATAAAGAAGATGTGGCACATATATACAATGGAATATTACTCAGCCATAAAAAGAAACGAAATTGAGTTATTTGTAGTGAGGTGGATGGACCTAGAGTCTGTCATACAGAGTGAAGTAAGTCAGAAAGAGAAAAACAAATACCGTATGCTAACACATATATATGGAATCTAAAAAAAAAAAAAAAAAAAAAAAAAGGTCACGAAGAACCTAAGGAATAAGACACAGACCTACTAGAGGACGGACTTGAGGACATGGGGAGGGGGAAGGGCAAGCTGTGACAAAGTGAGAGAGTGGCATGGACATATATACACTACCAAATGTAAAATAGATAGCTAGTGGGAAGCAGCCACATAGCATAGAGAGATCAGCTCGGTGCTTTGTGACCACATAGAGGGGTGGGATAGGGAGGGTGGGAGGGAGGGAGATGCAAGAGGGAAGAGATATGGGGACATATGTATATGTATAACTGATTCACTTTGTTATAAAGCAGAAACTAACACACCATTGTAAAGCAATTATACTCCAATAAAGATGTTAAAGTAAATAAATAAATAAATTCTAACACCTAACCATAGAATACTAAAGATTAGGACTTGAGATCTCTGAGTTATAATACCCTCATTTATTAAAATATCCTCATTTATTATTTTTATTAAAATATAACCACGTTTATTTGCAGGGATGCTATGTGACTTAAATGAAAGATCAGGTGAGGATGCCTAACATAGTTCTTATATATGGCAGTCTCTCAGGAGAAAACAGTTTCCATTTTCCTTCTTGGATCACAGTTGTATTCAAAGTCTGTTTTCAGGAATTATTTGGTTTGTTCTTCCCAGCTATTTCATTAGGTGTTCGTCTGAAGAAAGTTGAGAGGTTTTCCCTCTCCAAAGAATTCCCTGCACCAAAATTTGAAAACAGGAAAATTTCCATTCTCTAACAATCAGATCTCCAGTGATGAATTTCTGGCTTCGTAACAAGTGGAGGAAACAATGGTATTTTGAAATGTGAGTACCTGGCTAATATCATAAAATGAAATAAATATGCAGTTTCAATTTAAAACAAACACATAAAATAAAGCCTATTCATTTCCAGCATATTAAATCACTCGAGCATTTTTTTTGTGGCATCAGATGATACAGGAATGTATCTACAATCGACATATCTATCAACTCCTACGATTCACGATCATTATGTGCCAAGTATTGTGCTAAGCTTGTACACTGCTAACTCACTTAATCCTCACAGAAGGCCTTGCTTCACTAGCATGTCTCCTGAATTATGAAATGAGGGACATGAATATCCCTATCAAATATCCGCTTGATATTTATGACGATCCCTTTCTTTGTGTGACAAGCGAAGCTGTAGAATGCCAACTCTTCTCACGAGGATAAGCAGAGTTGTAATGACTCCTGGACATGCTGCATGGCATCTGAATCAAAGAATCTGGGCCAGTTTCATTTGGCAGAAGATTATCATGAGTTTCACATCGGTTTTCCAGGAGATTTCTCCAAACCGTGTCTAGAACCATCTTATCCCCACCCTCTTCTGAATATCAACAAAGGAGACAAAGGCTCTTTTCATGAGGAATTTTTCATAACTCTGCAGTTGTTTAAAAGTCTTCTCTCCGGCTCATCATCTGTTACCATGGAGAGCCCTGTGGTTAGGGGGAGTAAGGGTGTGGGGGGGCGGGGCGTGCAGTGCCCTCTCCTAACAAACAGGAAATGTGTCTCCAATTGCTATGTGACCCGGTCAGAAGGACACCTGATCTCTCACTCTGCCCCTCTAACAGAGATTAGAAAAGAGATCGTGGGACCGGAGAGTTGGGTGACAGGTACCCGTTAAAGCATGCCCTACCCTTTGCCTTCCAGGCTCCAGTTTAGAAACATAAACTTTCTCCTGTTAGACAATGCAAATTAGAAGCTAAAACCCTGCCTAAATTACCAGGCAGGGACTTATCTTTGCTTTTGCTAAGACAGTCTATCACCTTCAGCTTTCCAAGACAGCAGCCACCATCCTGGCAGAGACTCACAAAGTCTTCAAAGACTACTAGACACATCGTTTATTCTCTAGGTTCCCTGATGAAAGCTGCATGAGGGCAGGGACCTTGTCTGTCTTTGTCACTGCCGTATTACCTACCACTCATAGCAACGTGCAAGCTCATCGCAGACACTCAGGGGGTTATTGTTACCAGGAGGAAGGGGGGAAAGGAAGAGGGGTGGAAGGGAGGAAGAAAGAAGTTACCCTATATCCTAAGCAACATGGAGGAACCCAAACAATGTAGTACACTAGAATTGCTCTTGGTATCAACATCCAATGCTCAAGTTGGAAGGAATGTCATAAATATTACTGAGCTCAGCCCTCATTTACTGAGATTCAGAGGGTTAACTGGTTTACCCTAGTTGCACACAAGTCTGTAACAAAGGTTCCCAGGACTTTGGTCCCTTATACCTTGTGGCCTCTCTAGTGAGTCCTTCTGGCCTCTGTGTCAACATTCTCTATGTTTTTAAAAGGTAGAGTGTACTTCATTTAAAGCCATTAAGAAATATGTGATCTACTTATTTATTTATTTATTTAATGTAGTAGTTTGACCTAATCAGTTTTAGTCAATAACGGGGCATCTCCTGTTTCCGGTGTGTGTATGCATGGATTTGCGGGTGTGTATGTGTGTGTTTTCCCTTTGCCTTTTAAAGAGCAGAGCAAGAGGTCTTGTCTAGGGGTCTTTATTCATCAAAGGAGAGTGATTTTAAAGGAATTCAAGTATTCGATTTCTCAACAGTGTTCTCTTGTTAAAGAAAATGCTTCTAAGGTTTTGGAATTCACACAGCAGTGATATTTAATGAAACGTCCTTGAGATTGCAAATCCTGAAGTGTGCTGCATGCACACTGAATATGGTGACTTTGAAGAAATAATCTTATAATTCCCAAGTTTAATGCCAATGCCTGTAAATTAGGAAGTTAGACCAATTGGAGTTTCTGAGGAGACAGCAAGTAGGTAACTGCCAGCCTGGGAAAAGAAAGATGTGAGGCCAAAAGAAGAAGAAAGACTTCAATGGTAAGGGAGATGCAGCTTCAAACATGGACCAAAAGAGCCCACAGCCAGCCCTCTACAACCTCACCTCATCCCTCAGCCAGAAGTGAGAGCTGTTTCAGGAGTAGTTTCCAAAAGAGCACAATACTAAGAGTTTCAAAAGTAAATGATGTCTTACATTACACAGAGCTTAACTTCTCTAAATTACCGTCCTCTGGTTGATTAGCATAACACCTTCCTCCCCACCACAGGACTAGAATAAACTATTTTGTGTCGATTTTTTTTAACATCTTTATTGGAGTATAATTGCTTTACATTGGTGTGTTTGTTTCTGCTTTATTACAAAGTGAATCAGCTATACATATACATACACCCCCATATCTCCTCCCTCTTGCTTGTGTCTATGTTTTATATAAGGAAACTGAGAATTGAGAAGCTAGATAATCTCTGGGCCAAGAGTAGAAGTCTGTTTCCTGGAAACCAGTTCTATAGTCTTTCTATACTCTTTCTACCTGGCTGAGAATTTTTTGGAGGGAGAACTCTTTCATGGGAAGGGAGTGTTATGTTAAAAATTGAAGGGTAAGCTGGGACGAAGTGAGAGAGTGGCACGGACATATATACTCTACCAAATGTAAAACAGATAGCTAGTGGGAAGCAGCCACATAGCACAGGGAGATCAGCTCAGTGCTTTGTGACCACCTAGAGGGGTGGGAGAGGGAGGGTGGGAGGGAGATGCAAGAGGGAGGAGATATGGGGATATATGTATATGTATAGGTGGTTCACTTTGTTATAGAGCAGAAACTAACACACCATTGTAAAGCAATTATACCCCAATAAAGATGTTTAAAAAAATTAAAAGATATAAGCAAAACTAATGGGAGAAATGAAAAACTCTATTCTGCTCACCTATTCTTGATTATCTACCACTGTAAATATGGGCAAGGATAGTGGGATAAATAAAATCCACAAGGACACAAGACCACCATGTTAGAAAGATGAGGGCAGTCTCTCACAAAGCAGTTTAAAGAAGCAACGTAGCTAATTTTTAGCTGATTTGAGTTACATGTCTTCTGCCTTCCTCAGCAATCCTTTAGATGGTAGCCCATCTAAAGGACCGTGGTGTGGTGAAATGGACACAAGGATCAAAGAGGCACAGATCTGGAATAATTGGCCCCCAGGTAATTGAGAGCTGGCTGTCCTGTGATCTGACTAATGAGTTCCTTCCACCAAGCAATAAACTACTTTCTGGAAGTCATTTTTCCATCACTTGGAAAAACATCTTTCAAGGATCTCTCTAATACAGTGTTTTAGCCCCTGGGATTCAATATTTCAAGAAATACCTTTAAGCCAACTAAACCTCTAGAGATTTTTCTGTTTTCACTCAACTCTTGTTTCAGTTCCAATATTTCTAGGAAAACATTGATTGATTTACTGTGGTAAATTATGAGATGTTTTTAACGTTGGATGCAATATATCTGATTTGTGATCTCCAGGCCTCAGATGTTTTATAACAGAAGCTAAAAATGTGCACCGTAGCCTGGAAAAAATAGGCTCACCTGTACGCCGGTAAAAGCCTCCACCTAATGTGTTACTTCTTTTCTCACACCTTCTGACTCCACTTTCCCTGATTCAGTCATGATCCACATCAATAACTTAGTGATGCCTAATTTCAAACGGTTGATCTCAGACTGGTCGTGAAGCAATGTAAAGCATCATGCTGAAAGGTACAGATGCCAAGGGCTTGAGGAGGCTGGTTATACATGATTGCAGGCATCACAGAGACAAAAAGGTATGCTTGATGAATCTGATAAAAGCGAAAACGTCTAAGCATCACAGTTTAATGGTTGACTCTTGGGTTGTCTTTCCTGACAAACTGTAAGACCTGTGAGGTTTGTGTCTGCTCTCTTCACCATTGACTATCTGGCACCCATCCCTGTGCCCAGCGGATGGGAGGTGTATAGCACGTATTTGTGGAAGGGGTGAATAAGAGGATGACCAAATGAGTCCTGAGGAGGGAGAAGCACAAATTCAATTGGACTTATCCAAGTTAAAAGCTGTATTTGTCAACTGCTTTCCTCTTTCCTTTTTGGTACTATTTGCAAATTTCCATTAAACTCAGTGTCAGTTTTTATACAGTTGAGCGGAACTGCACTATTATCAACTGTTGCCTGTTGACTCTGTTTCTGAAGACGACAGGTCTCAGGTTTAAGTTTCACGTGGATCAGTCATTGCCCTTCTGCTCTATGGCCAGAGACCCAAATTATAACTGGTAGGCCCTTTTGCTGGCTACGTTAGTTTTCTAATGTCTCACCATCTGCAAAGAAAAAGTACTTTCTACCTTAATCCTCCCTGTCACATTTTGAACCCATCTCTATTCTGCTCTGGGTGCATTTAGAAGACAACTGTTCCCTAACTTTCACACACCATTCTTCATTCCTCTCTGAATCACTTAGCTTTTGCTATATAACAAACCACCATCCTTCCTAGCTTAAAAAATGATCATTTTATTTAGCTCATGGTTCTGTGTATTATCAATTTGTGCTGGGATTAGCCAGGTGGTTCTTCAGAACTGATCTGGGCTCACCTGTTCTTGACTGGGCTTGTGCACATATCTCGGGGACTCAGATGGATGGCTGGTGTCTCTCTTTGCAAGGTCTCTCATTCTCCAGGGGCTAAGCCAGCCTTGTTTATATGGTGGCAGAGGGGAACAGAAGCAGTGAAGCCTCTGAATGTTAGTTTAGAGCTCATATATCATTTCTCCACATTCTGTTGGTCAAATCAAGTCATCAGGCCAGCCCGAATTTAAAGGGTAAGGAAATAGATTTCTCTTCCTGATAGGAAGAACTTATAACCATTTTTGCAATCTACTAAACCATTCTAGACTCGTTTCCATTTCTTTAGCCTCGTTTTTTTCCCCAAATAAGTCCTTTTTCTGTTTATCTTGGATACAACCTCCAGACTCCATGTGTATCTCACTCATTCATTTGATAAATTGAAAAAATATGTTTATTGAGCATCTACTACACATCAAGATCTATGCTAGGCTCAAGATCCACCACAGTATGGTTCTTACATTTAAGGGGCTTAAAGCTAGAGCATCAAGCAAATAGTGAAGAACTAGGTGATGAAGAACAGAATAAAGTATCCTAGGAACCACAAGAGCAGAAGGCAAGGCTATTAAACTCAAGTCCTGAATGGTGAGCTGGAAAATGCTCCTGGGAAAAGGGGCACTTGAATGAGCAAGAATCTTTTACATCAGTGCTACTCAAAGTATGGTCTCTGGACTAGTGGCAGTCTTCAAGCTTCACACTGTTTGTTACTGCTCTGGAATGAGGTAAGAATAAGAGTTTGGGAGTTGTTATAGCAATTTGGTATTGCTGTGAAGTCCAATCATGTGAGTTTGAAAAAATATTGGTATTCAACAAACTGGTATTCAACAATATTTTGAAAAAATATTGGTATTCAACAACAAATTCAAATTTTGAATTTATTCAAAAAATAAAAGAAGACCCTCTATCAGAGGTAGTCTAAGAAGAACTGACCAGGGGACAAAGGGTGGAAGATTGTTCCAGGAGTGGGTATGGTAGAATAATAGCCCCCAAAAGAGACCCAGGTCCTAATCCCTAGAACCTGCAAATGTTATCTTATATAGAAAAACGGTTTTTGCAGATATGATTAAGTTAAGGATCTTGAGATGGGAAGGTTATCCTGGATTATCTGGGTTAGTGCTAAATGCTAAATGTACTAAAGGTGCTAAATCACAAATGTCCTTTTAAAAGGGGGACCGAGGAAGGTTTGACACTGATGGAAGAGGAGAAGGCAATGGGATCACAGAGGCAGAGATTAGAGGGATGTGGTCACAAGCCAAGGAATGCTGGCAGCCACCAAAAACTGGAGGAGGCCTGGAACAGATTCTCCCCAAGAGCCTCAAGAGGGAGCGTGAACGTGCTGAGCCTTGATTTCAGACTTCTGGCTTCCAGAATTGTGAGAGAATACATTTCTGCTGTTTAAACCACCAAGTTTCTTTTCATTTGTTACAGCATCTATAGGAAATTAATATATGTGTGAAGGCAAAGAGGCATGAAGCAATATAATATATTTAGGGATCTATGAGAAGCTAGAAAATGACTTCAGGAAATGACATAGGTAGGGAGGAGTGGTAGAGATAAGGAGAAAGAGAGAGGTAAGGACTGCGAAGACCAAGGACCCCAACTCTATCCCATACGGACATTCAAAGTATTAACGAGAAAGACTTGAGAAACCACTTCCCAGTTGGCAAAGTGTGGCTGTTTTCTACGTGGACTAAAATACAGAGGAATAGTGTTTTTTGAACTTAATTCAGGAAAAAAGAGTAGACCTTGCATGAGTCTATAAATTCAAAACTTGTGGCAGCAATTGATGTGCACCCTAAGCTTGATTTTCTCAAGAGAGGAGAGCGAGCCAAATATGGTGAGAAAAGTGAGGAATTCAGAGTATCTGGTTCATAAGGAGTAGATGCTATAAACAAGCTACTGAACTAGTAAAAACAAATCTCCCAATCTGTCTAGCCTGAAACATACATGCACAAATGTACGCGCGCGTGCGCGTACACACACACACACAATCAGAAAACCAGCCTACCACACTAACCCAAAGGAAAAGGGAAAATCATTAAGGAAAGGGCAGGGAGAGACTAAGGCCTGACAATTGCTAGTGATATGTTTACTAAATATGCTTTAAAACATTAAACATAACACTGGAAAGCAGAGGAGCCAAATGGCTGGAGAAGCCCACTGATTACAATTCAGGTTAAGTCTGATGTGCTTTCTCGACACTTGGCTTCGCAGCTGGAGCTCAGCCAAATGAATCTGCATCTCTGGAGTCTCCAGGCAACTCCCAACTTGGCATTTCTGACACAGGAGAGCTAGCCAAGAAACCCCTCCAAAGAGGGGGAACCATTGGCCAGACTCACTCCATCAACATCCAGACATCGTAGTTAATTACAAACATGCAGGACCAACCCGACAGCCAGCTCTGCAAGTAGAAGACACCAGCCTTCCCCCGGGAACTGGCTCGGCTCCAGCGAGCACTCCCAGTGACAAGAACTCTTTTAAAGCAAGACGCTCCCAGGGCTTGCAAGATTGCAGCAGGTTTTGTATTGCCATGTAAAGACATTCTCCCACCACCACCACTTCGTAAGAAATTACCAGATTTCTATTCAGGGATAGTGAATGGAAATCCTTGGCAATAAGAGTATCTCCAATATTAAAAAAATACACATGAGTTCTGAATCACATCCCTTCTTTCCATCCATCTGGCACTAAACTCTTAGACGGGAGTCTAGGGAAAATCTTAGAAAGGAAATTGGTAAAACCTTCACCCATGACTCAGGTGTGTGGAAGGAAACAGTTTGACTCAGAAGCCTATGATGCCTCCCCTTTTTTGGATACTTTTTAACAAGAAGTTATTCTATAGGAAAACTGGAAATTTGGCCACAAACGTTAAGATCTAGGCAATGAAGTAGTCAAATGCTTTTATGAAGAACCCATTTGTACTTGAGAGTAATTGGGTTGTCTGCTGGAAGGCTAGACTTCTTGGCAAAATTGGGACCAGGAGAACAGAGTGCTATGCAACCAGATGCCAATTGACGAAAGCAACTTGAGAAATGGACCCTGCTTCACCTCCATCCATCGGTGTGATGTTGGCACTTGTGCTTTTGAAGGAGAGTCAAAATGACTGATAAGTGGCAGGATTAATCACATTACTCCAAGAGCCCACATTACTCCAAGAGCCCACCAGTGAGTGAGTGACACATCCACAGCCACAACTTAGCCAAAGTCACTCGACTCAACTGAGCCAAAGCACCAAGCGAACATCCTGTGCGAAGTTTTTACATCCCTGAGACAATTCTCCATAATGTGAAGCCTGGCTCTTAGGAAGAGTTTATCAAAGCCGATTTTCCCCCCACTTAAGCACATTCGCTTTGCATCCCTTCAGCAACTTACTGTGCATTCAACTAGGTAAGCGCTGTATGCTTTACTCCTGGTGAGATGGTGGAGAACTTTTCTAAATCTTTCTTCCTCAGACAGAACCACATGTGGGCTTCTAACTTCCATTTTCAGATGAAGAAATGTGTGTTTCTGTATAAGAGGAAGATTCTTTATCCAGAAGCCATGACACCGTCACATTCCAGTAATGCTTGGTGTGTCTGACTTGAAAAGATTTCTCAAGTAACATTTTCCCATTTATATTCCACTGTCCTTTTACATGCTGCCCCTTTGAAGCTTAGATCCTTAAACTATGTGCACATCTGTCACTCATAACCCTTCCCCTTAAGCATTCCAATGGTCTGTGACAGAATACCAAGTCCTCCTTCCCAGGTCTCCACTAGTCCAGAAGGAAACCTGTGCCCAGAAAGAGAATTGTCCTAATAGAATGACCTTTACTGAGGCTTGACATCTGCTACCTTGTAAGCTTCTTACACACTCAGCCTAATCCACCTGGAGGCTTTTCCACTTGATGGAAAGTGATAAAAAAGCTGTTAGGCTGGAAGCCTTGTCTTACATTCAGAGAATGTAGGTTGCTTGAAATTCCAAGGCTTAGGGTAGACAGAGGGGGAGATATTTCTTAGTTCAGGTGCAATTCTCAAGATGCTTATTAGAATGAACTCTAGTCTAAGAACAACTTTATTGGTATGAAAGTCGAGGCAAGGCTTCTAATAGGAAGGAGACTCCCAGCTTCCCAACATTTCAGAGGAGTAATGTAATGGTGGTCATAAAACTTGCCTCGCCGACAAGAGCCGTGAAGCCCAACTCCAGAAATTTACAATCCACAGAGGATCAACAGCTTGTATTCTGGATATCTGAAAGGTGCATGCTCTCAAGCACCCAACCATCTGTAGCGATGAAAACCTGGACACCCATGGTTGTAAATAATCCAGGCTGTTTCTTACAGCAACAAAGGCTAAGGCCTAAATTCCAAATTGAACTGGCTCCTTGATTTACACCCTTGGCCAAGAGAAGAGAGTTCAACGACAGAGCTTCTGAGAATAACAGAGGCATGTCTCCCAGGAGAGAGGGAGACTTTGAGATAAGTTACTGACGTGAAGCTCCTCTGAGTAATAGGATCGTTGCTTCTCAGAATCACAAAGTGAAATGAAAATCTGAACTATTTTGGAAGAACTTAAAAAAGGTGAAGATTTTATTGTATTATGAAAGATTTCTTTTTCCCCAAAGCAAGGGGAAAGATTCCTAATGCTCAGCAAACGCACTCTGAAGGGGAATTATTTATAGCCTGCATGGAAAGAAAAGCTTGCTTCATTTTAATAAATTTTTGGTGTTGAAGAACTTAGTATGTTGGAAAGTATTTGTCCTTTGATAAACTATTTCCATTTTTCTCTCTCATATATTCTTGGTTAGAGTATAGAAATATTTTATGTATATGCATACATATATGTAAATCTCACCATTCATTTTACAGCAGGTATGAGATAAATAGATCTTATCATTGTTGATATCACCAATTCTGTGCCCTTTGATATATACACATATGAGACTCTTAGAACGTTGAGAAAACCTTTCCTTCAGAGAGAGGAGTGGGTAATATACATAATATCTGACAGTAATAATAAAATCAGCCATCACAACAAATGGAGGATTATTTTAACCTCATCTCATAGAAGAAGAAAATGTGAGAAGGAGACTTACACAAGGTCACACAGCTAGTAAGGACAGGAACTGGTACTCCAGATTCCTAAGCTTGTGCTTTCTCTAGTACTTACTCTATCTTTTGTCTGAGCCCTAAACGGACTACATTTCAAAAAAAGCTAATAATATCTGTAAATGTCATTATGGGTAAGTGATTTATTTTACCCAATTTCCATTCTTCCTGAAAGTGATGTCTGCATCTTCCAGGAGCTAAAACAGTTGTCGTTCTACCCACCTAGCAGGAACAACACTCCCCTGAGTTGCTAAGTTTAGGCATATCAGATAAAGTGGAGGAAGGCAGAGTTACACTGATTTTATACCTCCCAGTTGAGATAATGCTACTGAGAACCACTCAGGGAGTTGGACAAATTTGAACACAGTTTTGATTAATTTCAAAGAATAAAAGTGTATATTTTTTCCTGAATCAAAAAGATAAAACCAATTGGAGCAAAATGAAGATCCTATTCTAAGATATACTCAAGTTGATATTTATCTGCTGAATTTCAATAGTGGGCATGTCAAATAATTTGAGAGATCTAAGCATGTGAATGATTCTTGTACTGGAAAGATTCACAGGTTAAACACCTAAGCAACTGGAACTATTTAAAACATATATGTAATGCATGTGATGTTTTGTAATTTGCGTGTGATGCAAATGTATCTACTGTAGCAGCTTTGGCTAACAGCCTTCCAGGCTTACCATGTGCCGGGCCTTGTGAGAAGTGAGCATTACCTCATTTCATCTCCGTGACAACCCTATCAGGAAAGAACTAACATCATCTCCGGTTGCAAAGAAACTGAAGTCCCCTGAAGTTCAGTGCTTGCTCGAGACCCCTAAGGTAGGAAGGAGCAGAACTGGGAGCCCCATGTTTTATCACTGTCTTCTCTTTGCATTCTGACCTAGTACTCTATCCATCCGCACCAACTGGAGGAGGAAAATAAGTTAAGTTTAGTTTTTTAAAGTTATTTTTAAAAACAACTGGCTAACAACGAGTTATGCAACTAGTTTTCACTTTGCAGACCACCAGTATGATCCTTACCCACGATCAGCAAGGCCAGCCCCAGCAATGGGGGTATGGGACCTTGTCTCTCTCCCCCTCCTCCCCCCAGATCTTGTGTTTCAACTCTGACTCAACTTACCCCACTTTGGAACCAGACCAAAGAATGTCATGAGTGTGGCCTAGGGTGTTAGAAGCTGAGGTGGAGTGGACCCAGCAGAAAAAGAGATACTGTGAAGGGGCAGACAAGGTGCCAAACAGCTACATAACTATCCCATCATCAGCACGCAAGACAAACCTTGCTGCCTTTCCTCAAACAAGTTTTCTCCTCTCAATTGACTCTGTCTATCTGCACTTCATCCAAATGCAGATGATATTTCACAAGCCTGTCCTCTACCATATGGAACAGCAATAACGATAGCTCCAGCAACTGTGATGTACTGAGAGCTTCCTAAGGGCCAGGCCACCAACAGCTCTCACCTGGACCACTCAGTGGCCTCCTAACAGATCTACTTGTATTTTCCCTCTGGTCCACTTTGATGCCTTCCCCATATAGCATCCAGGGTGGCCTTTGTAAAGTTGATTTACAGAATTGATTCTCTCTCTATCCTCATCCCCCTACTTCACACATGCAAGCCCTAACGTACACTGTGTTTCAATGGTTTTCCACTGCACTTAGGATGAAAAAAAAAAAACTCCTTCATTTGACCCACAGAGCCCTTTCATGGCCTGCCTCCCCGCTCTCCATTCTTTTCTCACACCACACGCCCCCAAATTCTACTCAAGTCAGGAGACCTTATTCCACTTTCTTGAGCCTACAATGCTCACCATTGTTCCCACTCTTCTCCACCTAGTTAACTTCTAAAGATCCTCTAAGTGGTAGCTCAATTATCACCTCCTCAGGGAAGACTTCCTGATCACCCTGAAAAGGTCAAAGTCTCATATTATAACCTTTTCAAATAGTATGCATCTTCATTCACTAACCAAAATCATGATTTTGCATTTATTGGGTGAGTATTTTATCAGTTCCTGTCATTATCTAGTAAAGGAGATGTGACAATGGGCACATGAACATGGGAGCACAGAGTCCACTGGAGCTGCCATATATGGCATCAGAGGAAACTGCTAAACTGATACAACATTGGAATGCCCTATTAAGGTTTCCACCAGGGTGCTGGGTCAGGGTTCACAACCTACAGGGTCAGGGTGCTCTTTTCCCAGGATGAAGTAAATACAAAAACCTACACGTGACAAATAGTGCTGTGCCCCTAGTAGCTAGAATACACAGGCCCTTGATCTCCCAGGGACCCACCTATTGAATTTGTATGTTCTATTGCCACCACTTGAGGTTCTGTTGAATTAGAGGCACTGGGTCCTAGCAGGGGTGAGGTGGGACTTTGAGGACTGTTTTCACATGGGGACACAGGAAGGAGCTGTCCAAACTTAAAGCTATGATTCCTGCCTGGTCATATTGGGCTCCTCAGGCCAGTGATCCAGCAGGCAACAAAAGGTATTACCCTGGGCTTCCCTGGTGGCGCAGTGGTTGAGAGTCCGCCTGCCGATGCAGGGGACACGGGTTCGTGCCCCGGTCCGGGAAGATTCCACATGCCGAGGCCCGCGTACCGCAAAAAAAAAAAAGGTGTTATCCTAATGGCAAAGGTCATTGACCAGATTCCTCATGAGGAGCTGGAGTTGCTGCTTCATAATGTGGGCAGTGAGGAGTGTGTATGGAGCTTGGAAGACTCACAGCTGCCATCATGACTGGGAGAAGAGTGAAAGGGCAACTGTAGCAACAATAACCTGACAAAGGTAAGGTGACCGAGGGCCAGACCCTTCAGAGAGGAAGACGTGGCACCTCCAGCAAGCCAGCTAACCACCTGGCTGAGAGCAGGGAAAACCTAGAATGAGTAGGGGAGGGGGGAGGTAATGAGTATCATTCATGAGCTGGGACCAGCTACAGCAGAGGGGACAGTCTTAAGTCTTCTGAAGAGTTGAGGGCAGAGTGGACTTATCATGGGGTAGAACTGTCTCTGAGTGGGGTCAGTTCATCTCTGGTTTCAACTGCAGCTCTGATGAGCACTTACCTCTATGCACATGAGCGCTACCCCGCCTTGAGTCCCCATCGGCATCCTCTTACTTTTCTGCCTCTAGAATTTTTTCTAAGCCAAGGTATCTCTATCGACCTGACTTTTGACGTAGAGTTTACTTATCAAGCTGCTTTGTTTAATTTACAAAATGGTAGGCTTGTATATGATCCTGCGTACATCAGGAGAAAACCATAATTCGAAAAGATACATGCACCCCAGTGTCCATAGCAGCACTATGTACAGTAGCCAAGACATGGAAGCAACCTAAACGTCCATCAACAGATGAGTGGATAAAGAAGATGTGGTATGTGCATATATATGCATACATACATATATATATGTATATATATATACACATACACATACACACAATGGAATATTACTCAGCAATAAAAAGGAATGAAATAATGTCATTTGCAGCAACATGGATGGACTTAGAGATTATCATACTAAGTGAAGTAAGTCAAAGACAAATATCATGTATCACTTATACATGGAATCTAAAAAAAGGATACAAATGAATTTATTTACAAAACAGAAATAGACTCACAGACATAGAAAACAAACTTATGGTTACCAAAGGGGAGGGGGAAGTGGAATAAATTAGGAATTTGGGATTAAAATATAAACACTACTATATATAAAATAGATAACCAACAAGGACCTACTGTATAGCATATGGAACTATACTAAATATCCTGCAATAACCTATAATGGAAGAGAAAGTAAAAAAGAGGACATTCATATATATATATATATATATATATGTATAACTAAATCATTTTACTGTACACCTGAAACTAACACAACATTGTAAATCAACTATATTTCAAAAATATTTTTAAAAAAGTAAAAAATGGTATACTTTTAACTGAAATAAGAAAAAGTATGTTTCACAATTGTCATTTTTTCTTCTTCTTTGGTACACATTTCTGTCATTTCACTGAAGGGAGGAATAATGGTCTAAGATTTACGGTTTCGCTGTAGATTACTGACATCCTCGTTTTAAAAAGGAGAAAAAGGTGACTAAAAAGAAATCCTGCTGGCAACTAGCTTTATACACACTTATTTTGTGTCTTGATACACTGAATGTGTTGAGATAAAATATAAAGTGTCTGCAGGCTATATTGTTTCTGAATACCACAAAATCTTAGAGACATATATTAGTATTACAAATATACTGTGAAGACAGGTGGGGCACTCATGTTTGGTCTAGATTTGTGCTGGCTAGTACAGCAGTCACTAGCTAGTCTGAATTGAGATGTACTGAACACAATGGATTTCAAGGAAACAATATGAAAAAAATGTAAAATATCTCGGTAATTTTTGTATGATTAAATGTTGAAATTATATAATGGATGTATTGGATTAAATAAAATGTATTATTAAAATTATTTTCACTCTCTTCTTACTTTTTTAATATGGATACTAGAAAATTTTAAATTATCTATATGGCTCATGTTACATTTCTCTTGGACAATTTACGAAAGCAAGCCCAATCAGGTAAGAAAATCCATATACACTTGTAGAAAGCATGCTATTATCCCATACTTCTGAAGATATTCAACTGACTTCATATCCTAAATACCAAGGAAAGGAACAGCCCAATAACTCAGCATCTGCCTATTAAACATTAGGACTAAAAGCCTAAACATCCACTCCTCTTCCTTTTAAAACAGCCTTAAAATAGTCCAACAGTTAGTAAATAGTCCTTCCCTGACCCCATATACTCACACCTCCAAAGGGCACATGACTTGAAAAATATCTGTTGATCTAGCAAAAATAACAAGAGACTACCTTGCAAATAGTCGAGTTCACCAAGAATTTACTTCATGTAATACCACATGACATAATTTGATCTCTCTGATCTCAGCAAGGATAAAAAGGCCAGCCACAAGTAGACATGACAAAGCCCATGGAGCGTGGCAGAGGAACCCGGCAGCTGCCCAGGGAAGAGCATTTCATTTAGATCAACACACCCAGCCAAGAGGAAAGGAGTGAGACTGGTCCCTGAGACATGAACCCCTCATCCTGATGCCCTGATCTAGGTCCGAAGCACCTCTATCCAGACCTAGCCCTGAGCAGAACAACTTGGGAGACCAGTTGTCTTGTCTGTGAAATTGTCATTAAACCACGAGTAATTTAGCACTATTTTCTGCATGATTTGTCTTCTCTGAAAATGAGCAGACTCAGGCTTGTGAAAATGGAAATTAATTTACTTTCTATTCTTCCTGAGCTTATCTATTTCAGTCTACTTCTTCTGAAGTAGATGTGCTAGGGATGGATGTGCTAGGAGACCACACTGCTTTCAAGTTGTGGACATGTCTTTTAATAAAACAACTGAAGGAGACTTGGAATGAGAATGTGCTTGGCTGACTGGTTTCCCATCCAGTACTACATCTCTTACTAAGCAGGGAGAATCAAGCCATTGTCTGCTTGGCTGGGCTGGATCTACTCTGTTCTATGTATCTTGCCTGTTTAAGACAGTGTATACATTTTTAAATATTTCTGTAAACAATATTAAGCAGAAATGGCACAATTAGATGCTAAATTACAATGATGATTGTTCAAAGGTGAATTGCAGAGCTCTGGCTCACTTTTAGGGAAATGTAATTAATATTGCTGTCAGCGTCTACTGGCAAGCCAGCACCACAAACTAACCATTGGATTTCATAATAAAGTGCCATTGTGATCCACCAAAGCAACACTATCCTTTTAGGTGCTGGATTAGAATCCAGGCAAGTCCACAATATAGTCTTTACACATCATCAACTTCCACACAGGACATAAATTGCACTAATACAGTAATACACTGAAATCTCAGACCAACTTTTTGTCATCGGATTAGAATGTGATGACACAAAATAAAGATGTGAGATGGAATCTGTGCTGAGGTCCAAATTCACATTGGAAGTCTGGAAAGAAAAGACTGTTTATAAAATTATAGCCCAGGAATTGCTGCCAAAGTCAGCCTTTGGTGCAGCTGTAAGTCAGATGGAATCCACCTCCCTGACATCAGACCCACCCACTGGAATGTTGCTTCTCTGCCTGGAGCTTCCCTGAGTGGAAACTCCATGTCATATTCCAAAGCAGGAGCTGTCGTGCCAGTGCTGTTGGCCTTTTTGGATCGTTATGGTGGGTTAGTTATTTACCCTTCTTCCACCCAGCGAAAAGAAGGCCATCAGAGCCCTTGTGGTTTTAGCATTCATATTTGTCATACCCAGGTTTTGAGTTTTGCTCAAAACTGCCAGATTTCATGAATCCTACCCTCTAGGACCTCCACCTTTGATGATGAGGTGCCTGTCCTTTTTCTTTTCTCCTTTTTTTTCACGCTTCTTCAACTCCCTTCTTCTTCATCTTCTATTCCCAAGAAATGATGACTCCCTTGGTACAGATTCTGCTTCCACAAGCATTATGCCGTATCATTTACAAAACTCAAGGAAACATTTTTGTTTCTTATCACTGAGAAACATTTGGGCCATATATAAAGATGCCATGGAATAGGTGTCGATGTAGAAGGTTTGTTGGGACGAGAGACAAAACAAAATTTCATATAATTGCTTACACACTTCAGAAGCCCCTAGATGACTATTTTAAAGTTTTAAAAAAATATAATGTGTGGAGTTACAATCACAATATAAAAATATTTAAATAAGTTTCAGCTGGTTTGGGGACAGCAGGGCTGGGGGGCTTGGTGGGAATAGGGTTAACCTAAGCTTTGGCTGCTTTAATATATTACACATCACGTAAACTGCTCCTCATAAACCAACGTTAGGCAGATGGGCTAGAGATTAATTCAGTTCTAAAAGTAAGAAAATTGATATTTAGAGGTGTGAAGTGACTTGCCCGAAGCTATCTCATAAGCAACAGAGTCTAAGTGACTAGAATCCAAGCCTTCTAACTCTTCATCCAAAGTTCTATCATCTCCAAAACATCATTTGGATAGTAGAGTCTGGTACTGAGTTGCAGTCAAAGAAATCCACAGATTCAGGGCCACGGATTAAAATCAACCCATCTTTCTACTTCTCAGTTACAATCGATACGTATACAAAACTGCCTTTCTTATCTCAACTACGTCTTTAGAAGTTAGTAAATATGCCTTTTCCATATTATGTAAACTCCTACCTGCAAGAGGCAGTCAGCAGCTGATAATTATGGACTGGCTTGCTAATATCTATTCACAATCATTTCTTGAGCACTTGCTATGTGCCAGGCCCTCTGCTAGCTTAAGAGCTATTAATTAATAGAGCGTACTTTATATTGGAGCGTCACCTAGATGCTCTAAAATGAACTGATCATCTAGCGGCCAAAGTTTATTTCTGTAATTATTTCTTCTCAGGCTCAGAGGGAGGACATAAAGAACCTTAGAGGTGCCACTATTTTTATGAAGTGTGGGGTATCAGGGCAGGGTTCCTTTATGGTATCTGTTGACATGGAGTAGCAAAACCTGAAATAGGCAATGAAAAAAAAAAAAAAAAGATAGCAGATGTTAAGGAGATGGCTTTAAATCACCAGGTTAGAGTACAAGAATATGGGGATCAGGAGATACTGACTCTGAACAGGCATGTGAGTTTGCAGGGCAATTTGAAATTAAGGACAGTAGGAATTCTTAAGAAGGTAAGGTCAAGCCAGACAGCCCACTCGAGGTCACAGCAACAGTATTCACCACAGTAGCCTCTTTTTAAGACTCTTCAGGCAAGTAATTCTTACTGGTTTCAAAGATACTGTATCACAAGCCCAAAGTCTGAACTTTTAAATGTTTGTATTGAAGGTTATTCTTAAGGAAAGGAAAAGTTCTCTTCTGTAAATTATTATAATAAAAAAATGCCACAGTGATCTTTACTTTCGTTTCTTTCCCTAGAATTAACCATGGGCTCAAGATCCTGCTTAAAATGCGATTGCCCCTTATAATTAAACTCTTCTTCTCAAGCTTCAGATGCTGGAATAAATACCCATGATTTGTGGATTTTGAAAATCCCGAACGGTTACTTCATGCCCTCTGTGTGTTTGTAACATGTGCCTTTCTAGAACTTCTCTTTAAACAAATAGCTATCCCCTCACATCACATTTTTGTCACAGTTCTTTCCAATATTATTACTCAGAAATCTAAAGGGCTGCAATTTTGGTGCCTTGCCTTCACTGTTTCAGTTATCCATTGCTATATAACAAACTATCTCCAAATTTAATGACTTTAAAGTACAATCATTTTATTTGCTCATAATTCTGTGGGTCAGTAGGGCAGTTCTGTTCCATATGGTGTCCATATAGCTGGGGTTAGAATGTCCAAGATGCCTACCAAGTGGCTGCATCCAGCTGGTAGCTGAGATGGGCTGGAGAACCTAAGAACTCTTCACTCATATGCCTGGTGTCTCAGTGCATTTTCTGTATAATAATCTCTTCTCCATGTAGCTACTAGCTTGGGCATGGTGGACTGATATCTTACATGGTAGCTAGCTTCCACAAGGAGTGAACGTAGAAGATGTAGATCTCTTTAGCCCCAGCCTCTGAAGTTACACAGTGTCACTTCTGCCACATTCTATTGGTCAAAACCAGTGACAGGCTGGGACAGCCCAGATTCACGGAGGTGGAGAAATAGACTCCTCCTCCAGATGAGAAGAGGGATGAAAGGAATCCAGAGCCGTGTTTTGTGGTCAGCCACACGCACCAACCTAGAGTGTCATCGTTCATCAGAGCAACCCTAGAGCACCAAGTTTAACCTCCCCTTCTTATGTCTGCACCATCTTCTCTGACTTCCAAGATCCCTGAAACCTGAAATCCAAACAGTTTAATGATACCAAATGTTTCAAATTAGTGTCTGTCTCGTTGTTGCTGGTAGTTGGGGAGGGGATCAATATTAATGAAGAGAGAAGCAGTAAACATTGCTAATGAGGCTGAAGCTGGAGAGACCCAGCTATCACGGGGATGTGTTTCAGCATGCAGTGAGCGAAAGGACACTTGGTATGAAAGCCTGCATCTCTAATGAGCCCACAACAACAACACCACCGAAGTTAGCACTATGGATAAATTTTAATAGATGATGTCTTACAAAAAGCTCTTTGCTTGAAATGCAGCCCAGAGACTAAATTAGAGTCAAAGTCCCGGTCAGTTAACTGTGCTACAACATGTGAAGAATTGATTTTCTTATTTTCAGCTGTCAGACCTGCTGCAAAGAATGAGTTTTAATTCTGGGGATGTTATTAAACTCCTTGCTTAACTAGCAGAAAAATGGAACTGCTAGCCAAGTGATGGTGGAGCTGCTGTCGGATTGAATGACATCTGTCAGATTATGATGAATGACCCTCTCTTCCCTACAATCCCCTGTTCTGTCACTCAGGTAAGGCCCATTAATCTTCATCCTGGGCCTGTCAGGCTAGGCACCCATGACGACAAAATGTCTTGAAGCATTTACCCCCAAGATGCACGGAACAATACGATCTTCTCATTGTCAGAGCCACATCGAATTAGCATAATTTATTATGACTCCCCTCCCCCCCACTCCCTACCTCTATCACCACCCCCCCCAAAAAGCAAGTGGGGGCTAGATGGGATTAGACAGATGGAGTGTAGGACCAGACTGCCAACAACCAAGCCCCCTGCAGTGCCTGATTGTGGGAGGGGGGTGAGCATCTCTACAAACCAATCAAAAAGCTGGCAGTTCAATTACAGAGTAATAAAGGGACATTCATCATTCAATTAGGCACCTGTCATGGTTTCACAAAAGGGAAAACTTCTAACCTGAGACTCCGGGGAGAAGATGCTACCACGAGGAGACAGGAAAATAAATGAAAAAGGGGACAAAGTTAATTACTGGCCAACCAGACCAAAGGATATGTTAAAAAATAAGGGGCAAGTTTTCCCTAGGCAAAAATCAGAAAAGTTCAATGACCTTCCTCCGATTAAAAGGGGTTAATATTAAAAGTAGCGTGGTGCCCTCTTCTATGGTACATCTCATGATTGAATTTTCCCTCTAGAAGCTTCCCAGGAAACTGAATTTTGTGAGAAAAAAAATCAAGAGGAAGGAGTAACTCTGTTTCTCAAAACCAGTGTTCTTTACACGGCTAAGACGTGAAGGCTAAGAGAAGAAAGCCTGGGCGGACATTCAACTTGATGCTTCACCACATTGAGGTAGAATGATTACAAATGGCATTTTGAAACCATGATGCTCTGCTAGCCGTTGGAAATCAGAGTTGACAAATTTGATTTCTTAGCAAGTGTATGTGCTGGTAACCGAGGCCAGAATAGAATTTTCAATGGAAATAAATTGCACATTCTTTTTCTCTAACTCACACTTGTTCTTATGATCTAATGGTTCTTTCCTACCTTCATTCATGATAAATATTCCAGAAAGGTCCTATTATGCAAGATAAGCAAATGAACCACAGAATGTTAAAGCTGGAGGAAATGACAGCAATGAGCTTAGCCCCTCTCTCTCCTCCAAACACACACATACAGTTTAGAACCCGCAGACCCAGGACTGCCCACCCGGCGATGGTTCTGTAAGTTACCTTATAAATCCCTGTTAGGGATTGAAAGTCACCCCCCCTCACCTCTTCTCCCCTGTTCACCCCACTGCTCAGCCCTGCTTCCCATATGCTTTAAAGTATTTTCTCAAAGATTTTTAAAACAACGAAATATTTTTAATAAAAAAAATAACAAAGCTTCTCATGTTATAGAGTTGAGAAGAATAAGATTTCTATTTTGAATGGAAATTTGCACGTAATCATGTTTACAGAATTGGTTATTCGTTCTAATAACCTTTCTCTATAGATTGTTTAGAGGAAGACTTGTTATAGATAAATGGGTAGACAGATAGATAGATAGATGCTGATTATAGTGATTATATTATAGGGATTCAGGCCATAGGTTTCAGTGCCACATCCATCATGTGTCACCTGTTCAGGCACCAGGCTTTCAGAGGTGGTTTGGAAAGACCATTATATCATGCCCCCTCTATTTGATTCCAGTGAAGAGAGTTTCTTCTTTTTCGCTCTCTCTCACCTTCTTTGTGTTTTTCTTAAGTTCTTTTTTCCTTTCATTTTTTTATCTGAAAAAATACTTGACACTTGCCCTAGATAAACTACACAACCAAGATGAAAGTATTTTTTAGAACAACTATCCAAGGAAATGTAAGGTTCTATCTAGAGAAGAGAGATGCTTAACCCAGGCTTTGGTGGGGCTACCAGACAATGGTCTTCTTCTTAGACTTTAAGATCCCTAAAGGGGGACTAAAAATCTATGTCATGTTAAATTCATAGGTGTGTATGTCTGTGTGTACACACGCATGTTATGCCACACTCACAAATGTACACGCACGGACCAAACACTGTAAGTAAATTCCTTTCAATTTTCCTTACGAAGCCTCATTTGAAGTCAAACATTAAAAAAAAGAAAAAGGCAAGGTTGACCTCTATTTGTTGTCGTCTATGATATATTGACAAGCCCTCTCTGCTCTTTTCCATAATCCCTTAAATGTCATATCCTAAAACAGTAAGGTGCGTCATTCCATCCAGAATGTATTTATCGGGTTAACAGGCCTCTGTAAAATATATTGTCAATTGCATTGGAGGGAGTGGTGCAGGGAGGAGAGGAAATGACTTTCGCTTACCTCCCCTCCTATCTCTGTCTTCTTGGTTAGAGTCGTGTTGATGCATTTTTAATTCCAAGAGAGATTGTAGCATTTTTCCAGGCTGACTTTTTTCATTGGAAAAATAGAAACAGGCTTAGAGGGTGAAGGGTAAAAATCACCACGTTTATAATCACTTAGAAGTAAAAACTTCTGGGACAGAAGAGTCTTCTTTTAAACCCATGATGGAGTCCCTAACCAGTGACAAATCTTAATAAATGTTCATCAGTTCAGAGAAGACCAAGATTTAGAATTGAATCTAATAAAGTTTTACACGTAACCAACACACACAAAAAGTTCCTCATGTTGTTTATGTGAACATTTTCCTTGCAAGACACATGTATGTGACAGTGGCAGGACACCCAGCCAGGGCCAGGAGGCCTAATCACTGCCACGAACCAGCTGTGAGATTCCAAGTGCCCGTTTCATTTGGGCTTTAGATGATTCACTTGTAAAATGAACGAATTGAGCTACATAACTTCAAGTTCTTTTCTACATATAATTATTTGATTTTCTGATTTGCATCGGAAAGTTGTATTTTCAGAAGGACCCACTTTGTTTTCAGAAAGGGGTCAGGGGTAGTTGGAAGCCAGTGTCAAATTTTGCCTCCCCAAATAAGAAAGGTTGTATCCTTTTTAATCACATGCAGTCAGTGTGGAGTGTGTAATATATTGTAAATATCACAGAAAGGTCCCATTCCTCCCGAGTGCTTCCCGCTGCCCCCAGTGGAACGACAATGCTGGATCCAGTACCCATTGCTTATGTAAATGCCTGAACTTGACGTGCTTCACGGACCCACAGTTCAATCCTATCTTTAGTATGTAAAGCTAAGCTGAAATTGTATAGATGGAAGTTAACATACAACAAAGAGTAAATTAATCCCGGGTCTGCTCTTTTTAAATACAAGCAACACCTCCATTCTAATAATTTTAAAGTTTTTCAGTTGAACTGAAATTATTTCTTTCATGAGAAAGCTTGAATGAGAAAGAAAGAAAAATCCAGGAGCTTAAAGCTATGTTTTCCATTTGGTTCATACCATGGCACACACAGAAAATGGTTAGAAGCTGAAGTCTAGCCACTGAAAGAGACACCATTATTTTAGACACCACTAAAAATGAAAAAACAATCTATCTCTCCTACCTGTCATTGTCTAGCTTGGCTTCTGATGGGCTACGTCTATTGGCGAGCATCTTCCTTTCCTCAGACTCAGAAAGCACTGATGGTTCATCTCGCCTATGACATATTTTGCTTCATCCACATTTACATCTACTTTTCTATTTCCATGCCTTTCTGTGCACACAACAGCTTTTTCACTCCCAGGCTGAATCAATGTATTTTATTGAAGACCCTTTAAGGGAAACTCAACCCAGTGCAAGCGGTACAAAAATGTACATCGCTCAATGGAAATTAGGACAATATGAACAGCTGCTACCAGGTTTAGTCAGACCATGACAACTACCTCATCACAGTCATCGGGCCAAAAGCATTTGTGAAATATTGGTGTGGAAACACATTCCGATTTCAGCCATGTTAAATGAAGATGGAAAATGTCCATCACTGTATCTATGGAATAAGGATAAACGGATAAGCCCTCTCTTATCCAGGGCAACCAGTCTGAGGGTCTCAGCAACCCCAGCCCAACCAGGTCCCCCAAAGAAGAAGAAGAGCAAAGCTGGAGCACATCTACAATTTATTCTCAGCCTGACACACTGATAAGAAGAGCCAACTTAGAGGTCTACGGAGAGAATTTCCAGACACTATTTCTCTAAATATGACTCTGTAGTATTGTGACTAGTTGATATGTAACAGATTAAAATCCATCTGACCAAAGTCACTGCTTGCCTTTGGCTTTACAGCCAAAGCTGAGGCAAGAACTGTCTTCTCATTCATTTTTACTCCTTCAGAGAATCTGGATCCTTTCTCTTTTATCTAGTATTTGTGTTTTTGTGTTTTGGTTTGGTTTTGCAGCAGAAAGCCATTGCGGATTCTCCAGGGAGCTGTGACGTGATGAAAGTGGTGTTTGGGAAGGTTCCTTTGGTGGCAGAGTGCAGACACATGGCAGAGAGTGTGGCTTAGGTAGGGAGGCAGGGTCTTAGCTGCAAGCCGGCCTGGGTATTTTGAATAGTTATAACTGGTTGAGGCTATCGCTAGGGGGTGGAATGTCACAACATTTCCTCACACCCATCTCCGCCTTTCCTTGTTTTGTCAATCTGCCTTTAGAGTAGTACCACCCCTTCTGTCCATCATCCTACGTCTAGGACAAAAGGGAAGAATTTACAGTCCTCTCCCGTTGTTCTCACTACGTAAGGTAATGACTTTGGTCAGCATCACAGCCGCCAACCACTTCCTGAGGAATGGAAACTGGCTTCCTCGGCTTTCCTGTTGACTTTGCGTGAGTGAACCAAATAACAGACTCTGGGGATAAGTCCCAGAGCTTGGCTTCTGTCAGCCTCCAAACCTCCCTCCCAATCTGATTGGTCTTTCTCCTGAAAGCTTATTGAAAGCCTCCTCCCAATTGTTTAGTCTTCTAGACCTTGACAGTCCATCCTAGTGAAACACAATCTGTTCCTAGAGTCACATCCAAATTTAATAAGCTATTTCTTAAAAAATAAATAAATAGGCATATGTAAAACCGAGTACCAGACAAACTTGGGCACTTTGCCTGCAGACACATCTTCACCTCCAGGACTCAGATGGTAAATGCACAATTCTGTTTGGTTTGGTTTTGTTTATTTTCCTGTGAAACATGCAGGCTGTGCTCAGGCCTCCATCTAACAGTCTGCCTGACTATAAATAGACTGGGCTGAACATTAGGCATGAGTGAGTACTCCTAATTCATCCATCCGTTCATTCATTTACCCGTTCATTCACTCATTTAATATGTGTCTGTTTTGTGTCAGGCATTATGTTCGGAATGAAAATACAAAAATAAATAAAACTTAAGCTTTGTTCTCTAGGAATTCACAGTCCAGTGGGGGACAAGTCACACACAAATAGATAATTATAGCATAATGTGATGAGCACACTGTCAAAACTAGGCTCTGAGAATTAGGGAAGCAGAAAGTCAGGCGTGCCCTGACTCCCTGAGGTTCAGAAGTTAGACTCCCCTCTAGCACATTTCCATCATCACGTGTGAGATCCTGGCTGAGTACTGAGAAGAGATGGTGTTCGAGCAGAAGAATAGGGAACTAGAGAACAGAAGGCTTTGTGTACATTCCAGGTAAGGAAATGGAGGGTTAAAAAAAGTAATCTCACCAACGCAAAAAGAGGAGGAAGATAGCAAAGTATCAGGAATGCAGCTGGATGAATAATTGATGAGCCGGTGGCCTAACAGAGAGTCTCATTAATATGATCCTGCAGGTTCATTAAGTACTGTTCCAGGCTTGTCTAGGAGGGGGCCTCCTGAGTCTTGATTAGGATGATGTGGCTTTCGCTTTGACATCAGAATTTTGGATCTTGGGTGTTGAGGACTGCTTCCTAAGCTCCTACCCTTTTACCCCCCGGCACATTTGAGAAGTTCTTCTGGATCCCCCTCTCACTAATCACGGGCCCCTAACCATGACAGTCAGTCCTAGTAAATAATATATCAAGATAAATGATAATCGTTCTGTTTTAAGTGTCTCCTAATGAGCATCGTAAATTAAAAATTAATATTGCAAAGACTGTATGAATAGCATCAAATCCATAAACAAAGCAGCGGGTATCACGTTGGCAAATGAAAGCTAAACACCTCTCGTGTCCTCTTTTCCCTTCCCCACCTCTTTCTACCCTCCCCCGATTCCTTCCCCACCTCCAACCTCGTTCTATGGATCTGAGATTCAAGCTACCAAGAGTCACATCACAAATAACAATACCAGCATTTTTTCCCCCACAGATCACTTCTGGCCTGCTAGTGACTTAGCTGGCTTCGTGTTATTTGAAGACCTGATCCAGAGATTTTATTTCCCATTATTTCTTTTCAGTAGCCAGAGATGGAGAAGGCACAATTGAATTATGAATAACTTTTCTGTGGGGCAGACGAACTAGGTCAGGGTCCAAACAAAGGGTGAATATAGAGTCATTTTTACTGGCATCGAATAAGTTCCGCCCTTCCATTTTAAAGAATTATATTTCAAATGGAGCCACATTTTAAGGAAGATGATATACCAGAATATCAACAAAAGGTTTTTTGTCTGTGTAGATTGTACTTACTATTTTAGCTTTTTTGCTGCATTCCAGAATTTTCTAAATTTCTATAATTTCTGCCAATTTCCACAGTCATTATTGTCACCTGTGTCATAGAAGAAAGAAAGAAAATATCATTCAAAAGGGAAGAAGAGTACTTAGACGCAAAAGCCCTGGCACAAAGGTTAAAATAACTATCATTTTATTAATGTTTTTATAAGGCACCAGATGCTGTGCTAGGTGTGTATAATCTCTGTCCTTCACAGCAACATTGAAAGATAGATGGTACTCTTCCCGCATCCAATTGCTGTTTAGAAGAAAGCAGGCTTAGCCAACAGGCTAGGAGCATTTCAATTCCTCTTTCTGAGGTGGACACACAGACTGCCTCCGGACCTATGGCATTAAATACTCCACTCATGTAACCTTGTTGGCATTCCAGCATCACCCAGCAACCTGCTAGCTATCATTTGGATTCTCCTGCAGGCTGCTACTGGTGAGAGTACACACAGATCATGTTCACATAAATATTCCAGACCATATGGCACTGTAAATGAATACATTGGCTTTATTCTCTATAAAATCGATTTGACGAAAAACTTCAGTTCAGTTGCTTTTGGACTGAGAGGATAAAGATTTCCTAAACCCTCTCTGACTGCTGAACTCTCTATACCAAATCCATATGAGCTCCGTAAATGCTACCTCTCTGTTGATTCCCTTATTTTACTAATCTGAGCACTCATATGTTCACAGAGCCATATATGGAGAAAATGTAAAAAGAGTTCACCTTTTCGGCAATTGAGCTACATAACCAATAAAGGTAGCTTCACTTCAGGCCATTACCCAGATCACTCTTACTAAACTTAGCTTAAATACCATCCCATGCCTCTAAAGAATGCATATAATATGCATCGAAGATGGCAAAGCTGCCACTGCTACTCCATCACACAACTAGAGACACTGTAGCCGTACCATGACAGTAAAAAACTGGACCTCTCTCTCCCTGGGATGCCCTAAAGCCAGCAATGTTTAAGCCTCCCAAAAACCAGAGTGCACATAAGTACCCAGTGCTTTCGCTAATTAAATCCACTGTAGAACCAGACGAATTCCAAGAACAGCAGTAACACATTTTTATTTCATAAAAATGCCCCCATTGAAACAACAGATCTGAATGCAAATGTAAAACTAAGCCTTCGATAATGCTCTCTTCACATCTGTCAACATTTTAGAGAAACTTCAACTGGAATGCATTTGTGGTTCTAGAAATTCTTACTTTATGCCTAGAATACATTTGAGGTGACTTTGTTTTCACTGGTATCCAGGTTTCAAATAAAAAATATCGTGGAATTACAGACCTTTGAAGTTGGAAGGGATCAGGAGAGTCATGTAGACCTACCCCCTCATTTAACATATGTGATGAAAGTTCAGAGAGGTTGAGGCAAGGCTCAAGGTTGCTCACAGGATTAGATTTCAGGAACTCTAAAAGCTAAAGAGAAATTGGGGGCAGATTTCCCATTGTACCCTTAGCATTTGAATGGCAAATGACTCCATCTGAGATCAAGGGCCGAGCCAGACAAAATTCACCAGCCACCTGACCTTTTCGTATTTTTACAAGCAAAATTAAATCGGGAATTGAAACATTTGCCCAAATTGCTTTGGTTAATTTATTGAGCTTTGTTTAGCACTTTAAAAAATTTTTTAAAGAAAGAAAAAGAAATAGGGGAGAATAGGCTGTGTGACACATCTTGTAGTATTTAAATATTAATAAAGTCACATTTGTTGTTTTTATTATGTCATACATGGGTATTATTTCAAGAAACTTTTCATGTTTCAAATAGATATATATATGTATATACAGATACACACACATATGCTAGGCTATAATGTATTTCTTACTGTG